>NC_090176.1:35912391-36220521 GCF_024679245.1 Pseudorasbora parva
TCGTTAGAAATGCAAAAAATAGCACTTTATTTAAACATTTACTCTCCAAATTCAGCCCATTTGCAAAGCATGATGGGAAGTGTAAGTCCTGTTTGATTGGGTTACTTGATTGAAACATGTTATTTCAAAATAAAAACATCAAGTTATGTCAAAGAGTAACGGTTTTAAGTCAGTTTAACACGAATCAATTGCATTTGAACCAGAAACCTCATATATTGGTGTTAAATCAAGATGAATTGCTTAAATAAAGTGAACAGCATCATAAGTTCTTTTTTTTTTAGTGTACTTAAATGTCCTATAGTTGAACTAAGATCTAATCCTGGCTTAATCTAAACGCTGTCTGTGAAACCGGGCCTATCAGCTGGTTCTCTAATCCTCTATTGGTTTTTTTGTCAATAATTTTGTAAACAAAAAATCTGAAGAGATAGTGGATGACACAGGCAATATTTTCTACTACACATCATAATAAAGAATTGAAAATTGGTGATTTAAATGAACAGGCATCAAAGCCTGGCCCGGCAGAAGGTATTCTTATTGACCGCGTACTTGGACTGAATTAAGCCGTGAAATGAGCTGCAATCCATTGTTCTTTCACCATGACCAACAGAGATCGATACTTATGATCTCCAGCATAGCCTTCCTAAAACTAAGCACACAGGACAACATATGTTCCCTTCAGAGTTGGCATCATTGGACTAAACCAAATTATACAAATACAACGCCTTTACAAACAGATACATGCCCACACATAACCAATAATATTGTCCAAAAAACATATGAATATTCACTTGTCTCTTTCCAGTCAAAAACTCCATCCCATTGTCTTTTCCCTCTTTATGCCCAGTTCTTTTCTGCCTCCATGTCCTCCCCTCTATTGTTTTTCTCTCTCTGGGTCTTACTATTTTCATACCCTCCACTGGCCCTGGGTCAGACATTCTGCCTCCATCCATCTCTCCATCCACCCATCCATCTTTCCATCCTTCCAGCAACATCAGCCAGCTGCCCCAACACACACACACACACACACACACACCCACACACATACACACACACACACATAGAGTAGACCTTAATTCAGTCAGTGAGGTCCTTGCCCCTTCCCAAAGCAATGCCCAGATCTGAACACATGCACCAGGCAAAAAAGGGCAGCAGAGGGGGGATGGGTGACTCTGGAAGCCATATGCCTCTTTCTCACATTTGACTCTGTGTATTTATGTGTGTATGTGTGAGGAGGAGAGGGGTGTTTTGCAGGAAATAGCAGACCAGCTGACTTTGTTCACAAACAGAGGACAGAAATAAGAGGGTTTTAATGGAATCTAACACATCTCATCAGCCATGATCAATAAAAGTCTAAAACATAATCAGTCTGAGGATGAAATGTGGATCCCGAAGAATTCCAATGATTTCGAGCTATATTAAATACCTTTTTTCTCATCAAACTTGGTATCGAACCATACATTCATTTTACTGATTATATTACAACTGTCTTTTTAAATCATTTGCACAGACTGGGAAGATCTATTTGTCATCAACATGTCTATTAAAGGTCCGGAAACTTTTTTTTTTTTTTTACCACCCCTGTCCCTTTTATCTTTTATTAGAAATTTCCTATTAAAATTCTGTCTCTTGTTGAGAAGAGCAAACCTTTCCAAGACTGGCCTCTTTATAATCACACAAGCAGAATCTTGCATTTTACAACAAATCATTACTAACTGGATTTGTTTTCTTTATTTGCTAGATAATAAGGATTGATCTTTGCAAGATCATGGGTTGATGAATACTCACATAATTTCTTACATACTAGTCCTATAAATACTTGTGGAAAGTCATTATTATTTCTGACTTTTGGAGAGCTTAGGTTTTAGTAAAAAGTTTTTAAAAGAATGAACTTAAACTTACACATATGTATTGTATTGCATCAGTGCATTATACAAGGCAAACAAAAGGAATACTTAACTGTCATTTGGCGCTGAAAATCTAGATTTTAGATTGAAATGTAGGCTATGTATATGGAGACTGCATTTGTAAGTGTTCATTCGGTTAGGCTACCATTTCCTTTCAACTTTACACAATTTTTAACGATCATGTCGCTGTTTTGATGTTCACTTTCAATAGCCCTGATGTATTACAGTGAATTGTGTTTAGTATTTGATCAAATATTTCTCTAAGAATCATAATTCTTTTACATTTTTTTTTTGTTTTTGGAGAGGCTTCATTACACTGCACAAGACTGTCATCCAACGTCATATAAAATTGATTTTCTTACAATATCATAACTGAACGTTTAATATTGTAATTTAGTTCATTTAGCAGAAATTTTACAAACAATTGCACCGCTTTAACACAGGCGTACAACCCATGCGCTTCTGCCAAACTCTAGCCTCAGGCGCTCCTTTCAATCTGGTCAAGAAAGAACTCGCTGAGTGGAAGGAGAGAAAAAAGAGGGGGTGGGACGGAGGTGTGACTGTCGTGGATAAGTGCATAAAGTGAATGATTTGTAAGAGAGAGAGAGAGAGAGAGAGAGAGAGAGAGAGAGAGAGAGAGAGAGAGAGAGAGAGAGAGAGAGAGAGAGAGAGAGAGAGAGACTTTATAGGGAGCCAGCGGAATGTTATCTTTCAAATCATCAGAGGCACGAGGACAAGCACGCGTGGTTGTGAGGATGGCTGGAGCAATATTATCCTAATCCACGGGAAGCAGAAAGGAGGACAGCCGGAGACGACACTTTCTTATCTCATCGATCTTATCCGAGGACGCGTGTCCATTGTTATCCGCACACGGGTCAGAGGGCAACACATCTCTGAGCGTGCGTTACCGGTCCTGTTATTATAATATCCATTTTAAAGACTGCTCACGGAAATTTCATCATACAACAACACGAATCTACCAAACCGGCTCCGTTAGAAGTGGAATTAGTTGCGAGGAAAATATCAGGCTGAGAAATGCTGTTGCTGATGTCAAAATAAATTTAAAAAATCTGAAATCACAATGGACAGATGAACATGAAACACTAAAACAGATTCGATAAAGGGAATTTGGGGGAATAAACTGATTCTCGTCCTATTCATCATCAACAGAGGTGAGTTTTAAATCAAATGTTGGTAATACTTTTCACTCATCTTCGTGTTGTAGTCAAACACTTTACATTGCAGTGTTCATGGTGCGTGCCTTAAATTACACTATTAAATTGTTAGCTTTATAGCAATCGACTTTAATTATGGGCAGCTCCGCAAATAATTGTATTGTATATTTTCATAATTGTATCATAACAGCATGTTTTCATCCGTTCAAACTGTCACAATAAGGTCTACTTATACCCAATTTCTACTTCATGAGTTTGCAGAATTTCATCAGTAATTAAAAGTCAGTGTTTGAAAAAGTGCAGTGAACTAATCTGCAGGATGTCACTTTGGCACAGCTTTGATTTTTTTTTTTTTTTAAGACAGGAATTAAAAGTAAATTTTCAGTTGTAGGCTAATAGATATATTTTTTTACAGTGTTAGTTCATTTGCATCCCTCGGTATAGGTAATAACATGCGAATAAAAGTAACATTTTAATGTACAGCGTGCTCAGACAAATCTACTTGGCGTTATAAAGACATTCAAACGTATTATAACAAAAAGGAAAGGAAAAGGAAAAAGCTGTGTCATCTGGAGCTATGGGCTTTCCATTTGCATTTGCGACAGATGGTCAACTATGACTTTGGTTTTGTGACACTAATTGATTTCCATTAACTTTAGCATGGGACCAGTGAATATTCCATCTACTGATGATAATGTTTGCTGAATAAGCTAAATTGCAAAATGCACACAACAACAATTTAAAACCATTTAGTAGCTATTGAGCTGTTTTTTAAAGCATTAAACTGTATTCAAACACTGTTTAGCCTACTACTTAAAACAGGGGTGAAATACCAGCATTATATTTATTTTAATATGTACAGATTACTATTTATATGTGAAAAACATGATTCCTTTGTGTCTAATTCACCAGGGCAGTTAACAATTAGTGCACTTTTGAAGCCTTTCTCAAACGGATCTGAAAATGATGCTGAGTCCCGATCAGACGGATCCTGACCTCACCTGGACACAGCCGGACACGGAATGTCTGAACATCATGAAGGTGGAATGTGTGGCTCGCGAGCCTTTAGAGGCCGAAGATGGCAAGACTCGTGCACTCGTGCCAGCCGCGCTCACTAGAGAGGAGAAGAGACGGAGGAGGCGCGCGACTGCGAAGTACCGTTCTGCGCATGCCACGCGCGAGCGCATCAGAGTGGAAGCGTTCAACGTAGCGTTCGCCGAGCTTAGGAAGCTGCTACCAACACTTCCACCCGACAAGAAGCTGTCCAAGATAGAAATACTTCGTCTTGCTATATGTTACATTTCTTATCTGAACCACGTTTTGGACGTTTAGAGACTTTCAGCCCATTCTGAAACAAACACCTACAGGTGTAGAATACTTTTATTGACATGACAACACACAAACATTACGAAAAATGGGTGACACTTTATACTTCATTAATAGGCCTATGTATTGATATTTTGAATTGACCTTACGATATCCAAAATAACAAAAAAGAAGGAAGTCATAAAGTAGGCCTATGTATTCTGTTAGACAGTGTTTTCAAACGTTCGGGAACCACAAAACAAGGAGAACCAGCCTTGATGAAGGTTATTATTAAGAGTTTTACGTGTTGCAATAAGTGAAGCCTTTTGTTTTTGACACTATGACAAGAGTTTAGGGTAGCCATTCAAAGAATAGCTATCCTGTTCAACATCTAAGAGATTTGACCTGGGCTGGATATTCACATATCACATAGGCCTAAAGGAAACTAATATAGGCTAGCATTTATCTTTCGCTAACTTGATATAAATCAAGTGGACTTCATAGGCTATCCGCCTGGAGAGAGAAAAAAAATGTATAGGCTGCATCTATGTGCTGGAACAAATCGTAACCTTGTTGTTAATTTATTTCTTAATTTATTTATTTATTTTTAATTTATTTTTGTTTGTTTTATTTATGAAGTAAGTTATGTGAGTGTCCTTAAAATAGCATATCTAAAGTGTTTACGTCCATGTAAATATTTAATGTTTTATTATTATTCTTAGACTGATGTCGCAGAGTTTGGGTTTACTGTTGCTTTTCATTTGCACTTTTCATTGGCAGTTATCTTAGGAGTAGGAGGGCCTTCGCTGTGTGTGCACTACGGTTATTATAATGGTGTTGCTGTTGATGTCCTGTCCTATGATAACAAGAAGCACTTCCCATCGGATAGGATATATTGCTGTATTGTTTATTTTGTTTACAAAGTGCTCATAGATAGCGCTATGGGTACCAGGTGACTTGTGATGGATTATTAAAAGTAGGCTACCATAATTCTGAATTAAATAGGCTACATAATAATTAATGTCAGATAAATAATTTGATATAGGCTAATTTCCTTCCAAGTCTGTAAGCTACCCATACGCTCTCTCTGCTGCGACCAAAAATGATCTCAAAGTAGTTTATTTTTTCTTTTAGAAGCTATTTATAGAGATTATTTGTTTACGTGATTCTTGTGAACCTTTTGGAAATTTTATAGTGAACAAATTATCTCGCATCTGCCTCACATCCAAAGATTACCCTGTTAATGCGGGGTTTTGTCCGTCATTTTGTAGTGGGATAGCCAGTACACTGGTTTGTATCGCAGTTTTTCATAACTATTTTAGAATAAATAGTAAAAAAAATATTAATTCAACGCCGATTCGTCTGTTGTAGTTTTTTGTATAAAACAATATGATATTAAAGATATTGTAGCCTACAAATAAGATGTGCTTCATGTTCTTTAACACAGCCTTGTCATTTCAGACGACAACTGCAATGGAATAATGAACTATGGCTTGACATTATAAAATTCACTGCCGTTACCATTATTTTACTATTTTAAAGAACATGAAAAAAAGACCTTTTTCATGCTGTCACACATTCACAGTCCGCTCTGCTCACGGCCCATAGGCGACTTTCTCCCCAGAGAGGAGACAGGTGCTTGTCCAGACGGGCCAAGGCAACCAAATTACGACCCGTCTGCTGCGTCCCGTGGGAAAAAGCAAGAGAACATGTGTGTGTGTGTGTGTGTGTGTGTGTGTGTGTGTGTGTGTGTGTGTGTGTGTGTGTGTGTGTGTGTGTGTGTGTGTGTGTGTGTGTGTGTGTGTGTGTGTGTGTGTGTGTGTGTGTGTGTGTGCGTGCGTGCGTGTGCGCGCGCCCGTGCGTGTGTATGTGTCCAAGTTATTTCCCATTAAAGATCATATAACTTTACTCAGCTGATGATGCAGCAACTTTTGAAGTCTACGGTCGATCTCAACTCAATCAGAAAATAAATGACTTAGTTAAGGGAAATCTGGTGAGACGATATATGGGCTATCTTAAATTTGAAAATTGAACATTTAGCAAGTAGCCTATGCCTATATCCCAGGAAGTGCAGCGTACTTTTCCTCACACATGCAGACGGGTTGATCCTGCTGTGTGTTCCATGTTGGAAGTGAACAGGCCTTAGGATTACCTGAATGGTCCTCAGCCCTGCTGTAATACCATATGTCTGCGAGTATGACACGGAGAAGGGTCGAATACATTAGCCTTAAACTCAGGTAGCCAGATTAGACGCTGACCCTTCATGCAAAGAGCCAATCTGTCGTCTCTTACGTGTGTTTTGCGTAATATTCATTAAAACAGAACCGCGTAATATAAGCACGTATGCATTCTCTCCTTCGGTTTAAAAGCCATATCCATCCATCCGTCCGTCCATCCATCCATCCATCCATCCATCCATCTATCTATCTATCTATCTATCTATCTATCTATCTATCTATCTATCTATCTATCTATCTATCTATCTATCTATCTATCTATCTATCTATCTATCTATCTATCTATCTATCTATCTATCTATCTATCTATCTATCCCGGTGTCAGTCAGGTCAATTATTTTGGAGCCAGATGGAAACGGACGGATGAGAGACAGAGGATATTAAGGGTGTTTATAAAGAAAAGACTAGAAAAAAACCTGCTTAGAGGGTAAAATGAGAGTCAGTCTGTTCTCATTAGCTCGCGCATAGAAAGTGTCACACTCAGAACAATGCGACCCGGCTGCGCGCGCCTTCCCGGACCATCTGTGCACGCGTCAGACATACAATGATCAGATTTTCATCACACAATGACACACTGACATAGTCGGCGCATGCATTGAAGAGTACAGATTTATAACCTTCCTTCAGATATTTGCAAAACACCCACACGATGCTACTAGGATTTTGTTAGAGCTTGAAGGGAAAATTACATTTTCACACGCGATAAAGTTGCTGTTGCGCATCAGGATGAGAGCAATTCCAAAATGTATTTGGTAAATGTACGAACGGTATTAATACAATATTTCATTGTATATATTTACCAGCATGCAGCTTATCTCTTTTAAAAAGACTCTAAAACCCACACAAACAATAAAATCTGTAGGACTATAAATATTGACACCCATTAAACCACTTTGGATGTCACTCATAAATAAATGTATCTTCATTTTTTACAGAAACCTTATATAATGACGACAATAAAAAAATTAAAATAAAAAAAGAGAAAAAAAAAGACATCGTTGGGCAAATTTACGCAGTAGCCTAAATCACACATTTTTAATATGCAAGTTCTATGGGTTCTCTTTATATTCATGTGCAAATATTTTTTGGCCCGTATAAATAATACTACAGACAAAAACATCCTTCGATTTAATCCTGCTGTGAATCCGAAATCGGCCCCTAAACCCCCATTCACCATTCCCTACGCCAGTTCACTAATAGGCTATAGTTGACTTGAAGGAGTGAATGAAAACGAGTGCATGAATTCGGACAGCCATTGTTTGTATATCGGCTGTACACTCGTTGTTGCGGTGCAATGCGGGATTCAGTTAATAATGTTGAACACCAGTGCAAATGTCGGATTCAGCCCTGGTCTTGGGGCACTGCACATTTTGTCTCTTCTCTTTCATTTAACACACCTGATTCAGATCCAGTTCATTAGCACAGAGCTCCACTGAATTGGACGGGTCAGATAATCGAACAATTGTGAATGGATGTGGGTTTATGCAAAGCATAAACTTTGTGTGAGGTGTTCACTAGTGCCACTTAGTGGATAACTGTGTGTGTGTGTGTGTGTGTGTGTGTGTGTGTGTGTGTGTGTGTGTGTGTAGTAAAACCTGAGATTACCTACATTGTGGGGACCAGCCAGCGGTCCTCACTTTTCAAAAGGCTTATAAATCATTCAGGATGAGTTTTTTTTTTGAGAAAGTAAAAATGCAGAATGTTTCCTGTGATGGGTAGGTTTAGGGGCAGGGGCAGTGTAGGAGGATAAAAAACCATTATGTCTAAATAGAGGAGCCACAACGATAGTGAACCAGACATGTCTGTGCGTGCGTGTGTGTGTGTGTGTGTGTGTGTGTGTGTGTGTGTGTGTGTGTGTGTGTGTGTGTGTGTGTGTGTGTGTGTGTGTGTAAGCATGTTTATGTGGTTTATGAGGATACAAATTTGTATAACATGGGTATTACACTGGTATTACACTATAAATGTGGTTTATGAGGACATTTCAAATGTCCTCATATTTCAAATATAGCTTTAAAAAAATACTAAATTATGTTTTTTGAGAAAGTAAAAATGCAGAATGTTTGCAGTGATGGGTAGGTTTAGGGGCAGTGATAGGGGGATAGAAAATATGGTTTGTACGGTATAAAAACCATTACGCATATGGCCCTGCCTGTAAACCACATAGACCAACGTGTGTGTGTGTGTGTGTGTGTGTGTGTGTGTGTGTGTGTGTGTGTGTGTGTGTGTGTGTGTGTGTGTGTGTGTGTGTGTGTGTGTGTGTGTGTGTGTGTGTGTGTGTGTGTGTTTAAATCTTCTTCAACCTCAATGCACACTGACTCATGGGGACTCGTGTCACCGTGGAGACCTAAATTGAGGTCCCCATGAGGAAACAAGCTTACAAATCATATATTATTATTATTATTATCATTATTTTTATTATTATTATTATTATTATTATTATTATTATTATTTTAAATGTAAAAATGCAGAAACTGTTTTGTGATGGGTAGGTTTAGGCTTAGCGTAAGAGGATAGAATAGCCTAAAAAGTGTGTGTGCGTGCGTTTGTGTAGCTCTTTTTTCATAGACACATTTTTACCTTTCAAACAACAACTAGTTTTTTGTTTTCAAACAAAAATGCTTTAGAGAAGCCCAAGTCTTGCCGTCCAATACTATAATAAAAGTCTTTGCCGCCCCCTATTGGTCAGTGAAGCACAGTAAAAAAAAATGTCAAGAGTTGCCTACAGTGTCACTTTAGTGTAAAATACAAAGTTATGTTTTAATATAATCCACACGTTGATGTATTAAGACGCATTTTAGATTTAAACAGTTGTATAGGTAATTTATTACACAAAGAAATCTGTTACATTGTGAATATTCTACTTGTTGCAAAATTTGTTATGCTGATAATATAATTTGTGATGAAAATTGTATTAAATTATTTTACACATACATTTTCAAGAATTTTGCACCTGCTGTGTCTACAGTGACAACAAAATATTGCAAGGATTAATTTCAGCTATATAAGTCAAAAGCAAATATCTGTGAATAATGCCAGAAAGAGAGATTTGCGTATTTATTTGATCAAAGCGACTATTACATAATACATCAACTTTGTTCTCAATACACAAGTGTCTTTACATAATAGGCCTATATGACAATGTACAGTACAGTACCAAAGTAGGCTAATATGTGTCTGCATACTCTTAAGTATATTGCGTGTATTTTATAATCAGAATATTCTCTGAAATATTGGTATTTTGTTTATGATAATTATCAAACAGCCATATATTGGTGACCACTGTGAATGAACAAAGCTTTAAGCTTTAAGTGACAGGGAAAGTGGATGGAATATGTGGGGGATGGAGCTATATTAATGGTACAAAGCTCTCTCTCTGCATCTCTCTCGCTTCATCGGTTTTATGGGGTATGATAGCTGGATGCAATCAGGAAGTCAGTAAAGACTGCAGACAGAGAAAGACAGACAGACAGGTTTATAACAATATGTGGACATAAGATGAATGTATTATGTGTAGCCTATTTCTGTTGCTGTACGCACTTTAATCAAACCGATGGCATGGTAATCAAAACGATGGCACGACTGCCGGGTGTGCCACCGCTTTTTTTCAATAAACAAGCAGATAATATTGAGAAACTTACATTTTAGACACAATTGTCATTTACTGTTATTTGTCAGTTTTTTTCATGCAGGCACAGACAAAAAATAAGTCAATGCAGAATCAGAACCAACCTGTCACGCCCTCACAATCATCGGTCACTGCCACACCCACTTGTTCCCCATCACCATCATTCTGAACACCTGGGCACCATCGCCAGTCACCACTATATCAACCCGGCTCACCTTCCCTCCCATTGTCTGGTCTCGCACCGAACCCCTCATTGACTATCTGTCCTGCCTAGAAGCCTTCATCTGCATTCCCTCTTGAACATCCGCGCTGGAACAGCTCCGTGGGGCTACCATCTTCTCCAAGCTCGATCTCAGAAGTGCCTACAACCTCATTCGTATTCACAAGGGAGACGAGTGGAAAACAGCCTTCATCACTCCCTCAGGTCACTATGAATATCGGGTGATGCCGTATGGGCTGTCCAACTCACCCCCCGTCTTCCAAAATTACATGAATGAGGTATTTTGTGAATTCTTAAACAAATTTGTCATTGTCTATATCGACGATATCCTCATCTATCTCATCTAGTGACCTGAGGGAGCATAAGGAGCATGTCCGTCAAGTCCTGCAAAAGCTCAGAGACCATCACCTTTATCTCAAGCGTCTCCACTGTCCAGTTTCTTGGGTACATCATAGACAACCACGGAGTCAAGATGGACCAGAGGAAGGTGGACACCATCACCCATTGGCCTCAGCCCACTACCATCAAAGAGCTGCAGCGCTTCCTGGGATTCGCCAACTTCCAGAACCGGCCCAAGTCTCTGTCCTGGACTCCATCGGCCACGGAGGCCTTCCACCAGCTGAAGAACGCCTTCCAGTCTGCTCCGATCCTGGTCCACCGCAGTCCTTATCTTCGGTTTATCGTCGAAGTGGACGCCTCATCGACCGGGGTTGGAGCGGTTCTGTCTCAGAGGCAAGGGACACCTTCACGACTCCATCCATGTGCCTTCTTCTCCAAGAAGCTATCCCCGGTGGAGCAGAACTATGACATCGGGAACCGGGAGCTCCTGGCGATCAAGCTCGCCCATTTGGAGGAATGGAGACACTGGCTGGAGGGAGCAGAACACCCATTTGAAGTCATCACTAACCATCGGAACCTTGAGTACCTTCGAGATGCCAAACGCTGAATCATCGTCAGGCCTGCTGGGCCCTCTTTTTCACCAGATTCAATTTCAAGGTGACGTACTGTCCAGGGAACCAGAACTACCGGGCGGATCCCCTTTCTCGTCTTCACCAAGCCGACCCTGAGCCAGAGCACCTTGAAACCATCCTCCCTCCAGCCGTGGTCGTCAGCCCGATCCAGTGAGCGCTCCACGAGCAGATCCAACAGGAGAAAGCCCAACAGCCTGCTCCGCCGGGAGGTCCAGAAGGGCGCCTCTACGTCCCACCTCGCCATTGCCTGCCGCTTCTGGACCTGGCTCATTCTTCGTCAAGGGATGTTCAGTCTGCGCCATAGCCAATACCCCTAGGAGACTCCCCGAGGGCAAGCTGGTCCCTCTTCCGATCCCCGAGCGACCCTGGAGCCATCTAGGGATCGACTTCATGACCGACCTACCATCATCCCAAGGTTTCACCTGTTTCCTAGTTGTTGTCGAACAATTTTCTAAATCCTGCAAACTCATCCCCTTCAAAGGCTTACCTACCACGTTGGAAACCGTGGAGGCACTCTTCCCCAAGTCTTCCGACATTTTGGGCTTCCTGAAGACATCGTTTCTGACCGAGGACCCCAATTAATCTCTAGTGTGGACCGCCTTCTTCAGTCTCCTAGGGGTATCCGTCAGCCTCTCGTCAGGTTACCATCCTCAGACCAATGGCCAGACTGAACAGAAGATCCAGGAGATCGGGAGATTCCTGAGGGTATACTGCCACCAGAATCAGGAGAGCTGGAGCCAGTATCTGCCCTGGGCCGAATATGCCCAGAATTCGCTCCAGCAGTCCACCACAGGGCTCACCCCGTTCCAATGTGTCCTCAGCTACCAACCACCGCTCTTCCCATGGAAGGGTGAGCCCTCTGAGGTCCCAGCGGTGGATTACTGGTTCCGCCAGAGCGAGAGGGTCTGGGACTCAGCGCACGTGCAACTCCAGCAGGCAGTCCGGAGACACAAGCACCACGCTGACGCCAAACGCGGACCCACGCCGCGGTACCAGCCAGGCCAGAAGGTCTAGATATCAACGAGGAACGCCGGTCTCCGGCTGCCTTGCCGTAAGCTGAGTCCCCGATACATCGGACCGTTCACGGTAGACAGGGAGCTGAACAAAGTCACCTGCCGCCTTCACCTTCCACCCACTTACAAAATATCACCATCCTTTCACGTATCCTTACTCAAGCCCTTTACTGAACCTGTCCCTTCTTCAACCACAGAGCCTGGTGATGGTGCCGTACCTCCTCCTCCTACCATCGACGAGGTCCCATCAGTCTACCGGGTGAGAGCCATCCTCGACTCGCGGCGACGGGGTTCCCGGATGGAATACCTGGTGGATTGGGAGGACTACAGTCCTGAGGAGCGGAGCTGGATCTCCAGGAACGATGTGCTGGGCCCCAATCTTCTCACTCAGTTTCACCAAGACCACCCTGACCAACCCCCTCCTCAGGGCCGTGGAGATCCCGTCGCCGCCCATCCCAGCCGTCAGGAGCCGCCCGTGGAGGAGGGGGTTCTGTCACACCCTCACAATCATCGGTCACTGCTATACCCACTAGTTCCCCATCACCATCATTCTGAACACCTGGGCACCATCACCAGTCACCACTATATCAACCCGGCTCACCTTCACTCCCATTGTCTGGTCTCGCACCGAACCCCTCATTGACTACCTGTCCTGCCTAGAAGCCTTCATCTGCATTCCCTCTTCTTCTTCATTATCATCATTGCCATGTTCGTCTTCACCTTCATCGTCCTTCGTCTGAGTGTCACCATCCCATTTAGTATCACCTGTGTCTGAAACCTCTGTTAATAAACCTTGCACTTGCACTAATCCATCTGTGTCCTCGTCTGTGTCTGACACAACCAGTGTCTCAAAATTTGTTTCGTTCTAAATTAATCAGTGTTTTTTGAGCTAATCAGTTCAGTGAACGATTCACTAAACCACTCATAATAATGTTTCCTTGTTTCATTCACAAGGGTTAGGTCACCCAAAAATGTAAACTGTCATAATTTTCTTACCTTCATGTTGTTCCAAACCCAGAAGACTTTCGTTCATCTTAAGAATAATAATTAAATTTTTATAATTTCAATGATATCTGAGATTTTTGTAGCCTGACAAGCCAGACCCACATCAAGATGTTGGGTCTGGGACTGACAGGGCCCAATCCGAGGGGGCGGGTTAAACGGTTGTCTTTCAAATTCCCTCTGCACGCAATTGGATAGCGCTACAACCAAGTGGCAACCTCCCGCAATCTCTCTTGAAGCCAATACGGAAGTAATGTAAAATGCAATTCCTCAACTTGTCCCTAGGGACAGGCTCCAGAAGGGAGCAGAATCTTATTGAGCCCCATGTTAAAATGGCCAACTTTACAGCAGAAAAAAACATGTTTACAGCCTTCATGACAACTGTGAGGGGGGTGAATTTTTTTCTAACTCATTCGTTTACGTTATATAAAGCCTTAAGGTTCTGCATAATTAAGGGCGTGGTTACAGGTGGATAGCCATTTATCCACCGTCTATAGTTATTGCGTCACCTAAGCTCCGCCCACATCCCGCCTTTTTGCCCATTTTCTGTTATCCGGGAGTGACACGCGATGACTCGTTCACAAGATGGCAACGCCCAGCTCGACCCTACTACGTGATCTACTACGTGATTGGCCTGACCAGAGTTTGGTTTTTCCAGCTCAGAGGTCTATGGAGAGTTGCTAGACAACACTCATAGATTGAATTTAGGCTTTTAATCACCTATAGCATAAACATTGGTCAACAAACATAAACAGAAGCTCAACAGAACCTGCTTGACATGTGAGAACAAACTTTACTGGTTCACACAGTGTGAAGATATATATATATATAACGCAGCATGCATTTTCTGTTTGATCCGTAGTTGGAGAAATCGGAATAAGCCGTAAAGGATGCAGCAGAAAACTAGCCTGGATGCCAGCCGAACTTAGCCCCGCCCACAATTTTTTTAGGTCGGGTAGTTCAGTCTGGCCTTGCTCCATAGAGGAGTAATTATCCTCGAACAGAAACTGTTTGGACCAATGAAATCATCAGGGAGGGCTTTAGACGATGATGGACAGATGATCAACAGTAACGTAATCATCCACGTCATCAAAGGGGCTTAGATTATATTTACTCAAATCCTAAACGGAGAGCTTAAGCTTAAGCTTAAACAATTGTTTGTATCTGCATTCACCATCACAATTTCTCTCAGAAATGATGATCATGTTGGATACTCTGTGTATCAATAATTTTTATTTATTTTTTTACAACACCGTCAAAGATCGTGTATTCCAACCTGATTTCAGCTCGGGTGCAGACAGGGTTGCCAAGTTTTTACAACAAAACCCGCCAACTATAGCCCTAAAAAATATCTTCTCGGGGTTCTCCGGGGAAAACAAATGGCGTTTGGGGGGGGGGGGGGGGGAATGTGTGTTATTTTGGCAAGGTTCCCTGCTAAAATTCGCACTCATGGGTTTATATATCACATAATAGTCGCTTAAACCCGCGGACATAGAAAACAACCCGCAGAAAAAACGCGGACTTGGCAACATTGCAGCTGAACTCTGTTGACATTTTGACAATGCCGCTTCGCTGCTCTGATTGGTTGTCGGTCTATCCAATTGATGTCTTTCCTGGTTCGGTTGAAACTCGCCTCATAATCACAGCCCAATGGAGCAATTTCAGACTCATATTCTGACTAGAATTGAGTACGACCACGTCAGGCGAGCAGCAAACACTATAGGGAAAGAAAATGGTTATCATTAATATTCTAAACCAAAAGTTTAGTTATTGCCTTTAAGCTACCATATTTTCTGTTTAACCATAACACCAGGTCGAAAGAAAAGTCTGTTTACATTGAGCACATTCTTTGCAGTCCAAGCGAGATGCGTGAATACACTGAAGCTCACTCTCGCTCATGTCTGAGGTAAATCACTAAAACATCACCACTTACAGTACATGTGTTATATTGAACTAAATGCATTACAATCGACTAAAACGAATGCACAGGTTACTCTTCTGAACAAGAACGCTCCGTTTCTCACACTGTTCACGTGTATCGAGGCATAGTTCGGCGCGCACACGCAAAATACCGGCAGTTCAATAGAGAGCGCGCCTCTCTTAAAGGGGCCACACTATATTCCTACTCATGCAATATGGACCTCCTCCGGGCATGGTGTGGTACTGGTGTGCTCAAAGGTCCGCATGACAGCTTTCACATTACAAGTTTTTCATACGAACTGTGCACTGTTCTGAACTAAACTGCCAGGAATACTACCTTTAATTATATTCTTAAAATGAGAGAAATCCCTGCTTATTCTGAATTTTTGGCCCCACTTTATATTAGGTGGCCTTAAGTACTATGTACTTACATCAAAAAATAAGTACAATGTACTTACTGTGTTCAAATTGTATTGCAAAGCACTTTTGCTAATATTGAGGTGGATATGGGTAGAGTTAGGGACAGTTGTGGTGGGATGGGTAAGTTTAAGGGTAGGGTTAGGTGTAAGGGAAGTGCCAACTGTGTAATTACAAATGTAACTACAGAAATTAATTACAGATGTAATTACATGCAGGTATTTTTTAAAATGTAAGTACAATGTAAAAACATGTATGTACACAATAAGTGCATTGTATTAAATGATAAATTACAATGTTAGTACATAGTAGTTAAGGCCACCTAATATAAAGTGGGTCCGAATTTTTAAACTAGGCTTAAGAGACATGAACAAGTTCTTTGATAAACATCTATTACCTTTGATACATATCTAGTCTTCGTGCTGTTTTATTGATTATTATTGAATAAGTATTATATGGTTTCACTAATAATAAACATACATTTGCATAAAGCATGCATATTTGTCAATATACCCATGTTGATTAGAGTATTAAAAACTTTACTTAACAAACTTAATTTAAGATACATTTACAACAAATAAAAATCTGTGATTAAATTGCGATTAATCGCGAGTTAACTCATGACAATCATTTTAGATAATTTTTTTAATCGTTTGACAGCCCTAATACACACACACACACACACACACACACACACACACACACACACACACACACACACACACACACACACACACACACACAGACGAAAACAGCATCTCCAAAACTGTAGCTCTTGTGGGGTGTTCCCTGTCTGCAGTGGTCAGTATCTATTCAAAGTGATCCAAGGAAGGAACAGTGGTGAACTAGGGTCATGGGTGGCCTAGGCTCACTGATGCATGTGGGGAGCGAAGGCTGGCCTGTGTGGTCTAATCAAACAGATGAGCTATTGTACCTCAAATTGCTCCAGAAGGTAATGCTGGTTCTGATAGAAGGTTGTCAGAATACACAGTGCATCGCAGTTTGTTATGTCTGAGACTGCATAGCCGCAGATCAGTCAGGGTGCCTATGCTGACCCCTGTCCGCCTCTGAAAGCACCAACAGTGGGCACATGAGAATCAGAACTGGAACACGGAGCAATGGAAGAAGGTGGCCTGGTCTGATAAATCACATTTTCTTTCACATCACATGAATGGCTTGGCACTTACCTGGGGAACACATGGCACCAGGGTTCACTAAGGAAGATGTTCTGTTGGGAAAACATGGGTCCTGCCATCCATGTGGATGTTACTTTGACCCAAACGTACCACCTAACTTAACATTTTTGCAGACCATGTACATCCTTTCATGAAAATGGTAATCCCTGCTGGCTGTGGCTTTTCACCGGGATAATGCGCCCTTCCACAAAGCAAAAAATGGTTCAGGAATTGTTTGAGAATCTCTCTCTCTCTCTCTCTCTCTCTCTCTCTCTCTCTCTCTCTCTCTCTCTCTCTCTATATATATATATATATATATATATATATATATATATATATATATATATATATATATATATATATATATATATATGTATATATATATATATATATCGCGCGCGCGCGATGCGATAACTCCCCCTAGCGCTGCACACTGTAATGAATCTCAGTCCCTCCACCTCCTCTACCAAAGTGCATCATCTGTGCTCCGCCTGTAAAGGACACTATCATTACAGCCGTCAGATTGCTCGCAATGCATGACAGCGGGTAAATCTGGGTATAGTGTATTGATCATCGGATCATTTTATTGAGGATGTTGGCGTGACCACTAGGTAAGTTTCTACTATACCTATTGTCTTTTCTTTTGTGCTCCCTGCATTGATCTAAATACAAGTGATCACCTTTTGCCGCTAGAAGACACAGCGATGCATGCTTAAAGTTCTCACGCCCCGCTGCTGTCTCTAAAATCATGACATATTTCAGTCATTGCTCATACAGAGTATTGATTGTTGTCCTTATGACAGGGTTACAACGAAAATCATTATTGATGCTTCCTGACGAGACGAATTAACCCGTTATTTTCACCGTGGAAATCATACTACAATACTATCGATACATTACACTTTAGATATAATAACGCTTTAGATGCATCTTATGTAAAATTTCCTCGCATTATAAAAACACATTTTCTTATTGTGCAAAGGGCTGACTTCTTAATACGATCATTAATCTTGTGTCTCATGGCATCGAGCCGCCTGCACAAATGCCTTTGGGTGGAATCACGCTCGCACAGCGTAGAGTGCTTGTAGTAGCTAGCTATTTGTTGGTGTATTTATCGGATGTTAGAGGCAGCGATACCCCTTTTTTAAAGCACATGGTTGGCATTCCATTGACTTGGGTGGTGTATCCATAGAGATGCCCGATTCGTCATAGAATCGTTCTTTTGAGCCGAGTCAAATGTAACCTTTCTGTCTCGAAGTAGCAAAGCAAAGGGATGGATTGACAAAACATTTCATAAAGAGGGACCTTGATAGTTTTACAACTGGGGAAAGTAATGATACTATCTAATAATAGAATGACCACGGAATTATAAAATAAAAATCATTGAGTATGGCTAAATTGTGTTCATATAGGCTACATTAATTGAAATGATCTAGTGTTTATAAAAGTTTTTTTTTTAAATTAGTTAATTTTGTTATTACATTTTCTTTTTGTCTCTTTTTTCTTTTGTTGCATAATGCAACATTGCTTCTGGAGCGCTATGAGCTATGAAACGAATCGGTGAATCTCCTTTCAACCTGTCCATTAAAATGAACTGTCCAAACGAACCGATTCTTTCAAATGAACTGGTCTTTCCAACGCTATCATTTACGCCCATAAGCTACATGCGATTTATGACCTCTTGCGGTTCCCGTTTCATTCCTTCATCACAGAGTGCTCTTTGGCTGAGGGGGTTGCACTCGCATTATTGCAAAATGAAACGAATATACACATTATGTTCTATGTCAAAGCGGATCTTTTTTGTTTTAAATGCGTGGTGGTGCGCATGGAAACAGCGAACGGCTTGCAGGAATGAAACGGCTCATTGTGCCGTTTTTACATAAGGCCTACGTTGTCAGAGGGTAAATTGATGCGTATGTTTAACTTTAATCCTGATTGACTAATGTCCTTTCTTTTGTTTATAGGGTATCGTATTTATGACCCAAAAATGGGTGGGGTTGACGATCTTTAATGGTACACTGGGGTCTGGAGAATTAATATAGAAATGTTCTTTTTTTTCTCTTCTTTTTCATAATCTACAAACACGTATGTATGCTTATTATGATTGTGAGTTTACCATCCTAAATTCACTTTCTTCTCTGGGTTTGTTCTCTAAGCCCAAGTGTGGAATAGGCCTACCAAATCTCAAAAACTGAAATTATGTGAATTAATTTAGTTGAGCACACACAGTTTTCTTCAGATACAGGTGTCCTTACTTACTACAAGTTATTATGTATATGTATATCTTATCTCGCATATCATTTCTATTGCATTGAATGTAGAATCACACATGCTCAAATTTTACATAAATACCCTTCTGTGTGCTTCCTTGTGCCTTGTGGGTTAGAAACTACTTCCAGCTAATGTAGCCTGTAGGCCAGATAATGATGTTGGACCCTTATATCCCTGAATTGTGAAACCCCCAAAAAAGTACTGAACCTTGTGTTGTGTTAGTAACAAATTAGCATACAGATAGTTTAACAGCATGTGCATTTCTGCTATGTGTTGTACGCTGTGTTGCTTTGTCTGATAAACAGTGGAAGAAAGTGCGTGTTTTTCCTTGAAGCACTGGAAATTAGCAACGAGACAGCCTTTCTTGTAAAGCAGACATTTATGTCTTTTGCACATCAGAAAACAACGCACACTTGCAAACTCTGGCTTTTAATCTGTCAGTAAAACTCTTGCATTTTATATCTGACAGCGCATGAATTATGCATTGGCCTATCTAAAAGTTTTATGCCACATGCACTAAAATAACACTAAACTTTATCTCAAGAACACCGCAAAGAAACAGGTCTCCCACATTGTTGTTTGAGTACCTATAATGTATTTATAAACCATCTTTTTATTGCTACAAACACATTTGTCACAGTCATGCACGTCTTTCAAATGGGATTGTTTTATGCTTCAGCGTTTCATTTTTTTCTTAGTTTTTTTTTGAAAAAGTAGCATATACATAAAGGCATATCAGCCTGAAAAAATTGGACTTGATAAAATATTGAGAAACTGACTGACATAAAAACAAACTTCATTTTAATTTAATAATATGATATTATACTGTCCACCACAACATATGTTGACCCATGGCAACAATTCCAAAGGCTTCTTCAAACAGCACCCGGCGAAGGAGCGTTAACAAGACTTATGACAGGGAAAGCCTAGCTGTAAAATGCGTCAATAGAGCTTGTGTTGGCCTTAGCTGCAATCACTGCTAACCATACAAGCATGGGGTGTTTTTACAGTGAGATGAAGAGCGATGGGAAAGATGATGGGCTAGTCAGCCAGCGTCAGTGGCCTTTCAGTCATGGAAAGCTGTAAGCACTCTTAAAAAAAATACTTTTTGTTTGCAGTGATGATATATAAGAACTGTTTCGGTGTTTTCCATTTGTTCCAAACATAGTCTTAGCCATACATATGGCACACTTACCTGGAAACACTTCAAGAATTTTAAAGTCGTCATCTGATTGGTTGAATTTTACAGGATGTCCACGAGACGTGTGTTGTGTACCAGTATCAACTAAACGCCGGGTTTGCAAATGTATGTGAAGTTTGCTACTCCATTGTTGCAGTAAACTTGCACAACGTTATTGAATGAATAGTTTATAGATGCACGCCGGTCTTTTATTGCAGGGACATCAATTTTTCTTTTTAATGCCCCTGAAATTCCACTGGTGGTTAAGGTTCTACATGCAACCTTCAATGCTAATCTTTATTATTTAGAGAGTATGAAGTACTCAACAGAACTCAAAAAAGGTGTTGCTTGTATCTAGAAATAATAAGCAAAGTACTTGTATAAAGAATAATGCGGATTTATACAGCTAGGTTAAAATTATAGCCATCCAAATACTACAGAAGTGTGGTGTTGCTGAGGCTGTGAGCTTGAGAGTTGCCAGTTTCACAAGCGCATGAATGAAGTGCTTTAGGAATGAAAGCCCATCTAGTAAATGAGGACTACACTATGAAGTAGTCTTATATAAACAGCAGCTTTTATGATGTTTTTGACTGCTATTCCTGTGTGTGTGTGTGTGTGTGTGTGTGTGTGTGTGTGTGTGTGTGTGTGTGTGTGTGTGTGTGTGTGTGTGTGTGTGTGTGTGTGTGTGAGCCTGTTTATGTGGTTTATGAGGACACAAATTTGTATAACTACATGGGTATTACACTGGTATTACACTATAAAGGTGGTTTATGAGGACATATCAAATGTCCTCATAATTCAAATGGCCTTAAAAACATACTAATTTTTGTTTTTTTGAGAAAGTAAAAATGCAGAATGTTTCCTGTGATGGGTAGGTTTAGGGGCAGGGGCAGTGTAAGGGGATAGACAATACGGTTTGTACAGTATAAAAACCATTACGCCTATGGAGAGTCCCTGTAAACCACATAGACCAACATGTGTGTGTGTGTGTGTGTGTGTGTGTGTGTGTGTGTGTGTGTGTGTGTGTGTGTGTGTGTGTGTGTGTGTGTGTGTGTGTGTGTGTGTGTGTGTGTGTGTGTGTGTGTGTGCGCGCGCGTGTGTGTGTGTGTGTGGGTGTGGTGGTTTCCCCACATCTACTGTTTAGAGACAGATAGTTGGAGGAAGAGAGCTGTTCTGTGTAGGACTGGAGTGTGCTGGCTAAATATAGAGCTACCAATGTTTCTGACACAATTATTTAATTTCCATCTGGCTTCAACACCCAGATTAAAGTGAGCAAGGCTCTATAATGCAATTTTTCTATTTCGTAATCCACTCGCTGTGCCTCTCCTCTGTCCATTGCACCATAATATGCACACAAATTTAGGAGAACCTCCAGGATAATCTTGGAGAAAAGCCAGTGTGTGTTGAAGACATTTATTAATATCAGTGGCAGGGAATTGTTAGGATAAGGGAGAAATGGTATTTGTATATATTGCAAGCCAGAATCAAACCTGTGCCACCCATAACACCAGTACCATTGCTTGTTTTTTTTAAATGGACATTAGTACATTAAAAATCAGCATGAAATGTGAATTTAAAGTCAGCATGATTTTTCCCCCCCTATTGTGATCTGCACGAAACAGCTTCTCAGACATGAAAAAATGTGACTTGATTTTGTCCATCGGGAATTTATTTGATCGCCGGTTGTGGTTTGCTATTGCAGTGAAATCAAGTGAGTGAGGTTGTCCCACCCTTGTGCCGAAAATTTTTTGTCAGATAAGTTAAGAGATGTAAAAATGAAAAATTAAGAGGGAACATGAATTTAAAAAAATAATGATATGCATGGATAAATAATTTATAATAAACACTGCATTATTCCATAAAAATAAGAATCATGGTGAATTTAACATTAACTTTGCAATAGTGTTAGCAGATATTTGCAGATATGTATAAATGATCTCCCATGTATATAATTTCATATGTAATATAAACATATACTGTTTTATGTTGGTCTGCATTATGTCAATTTATGTGTTCTGGCTTTTATGTGTCAGTCACATTGGCTCAATCTGAAGACTACAGTGTATTTTTTTTTCTCTACTTCTGTTCCTTTCACTCTCACTGTCCCTCCCCCCTTCGCTCTCGTTCTTTCTGCTTTCTGATTCTGCCTGTCTTGTATTCTTGTTTAGTAGGTGAAGAAATGTTATTGTTCTGCCTTTGATCACCCATGACTGCCTCTAGGGCAAGGCAAATGTGAAAGTCTTGCATGTGCAATGCATGTGTGTTTCTACATGTCTGTATGATATGCATTACTCAGCGCTTTGAGCATATGTGAAAGGCTACGTTGGCTGAGTGGGCCTCTCTGTCAAATGACGTGTCTTAGCTCTGTAGGTGTAATGGCTGTGAAAATCTGAGTTTTGATGGCTAAATGTAAAAGCCTCCGGGGACTCTCCTGCTCCAGTTAGCACTACATTCTGACTATATGCTCTAATAGCAACTGCCCATCAGCTCACATTAAAATATGCCACTGTTTCTGCAGCGGATGACTTACTTTCTTCTGCGGAACAGAAAATTCCACATTTATTGCAGCATTCACTTCAAACATTAGTCAGTTTGTAAAAGGACTAAGTAGATGTTCAGAGCCATGAAATTCTTGTGAATGTAATGGTTAAGATACTGTGCCAGTGAGATATGAGGCCCAGATATAGACTAATGTTACGATTTGCGACCCAGAAGATATTTTGAAGAATGTTTTAACTGTTGCCTTTTACTCTAAGCGACATCACCCCTTTTGGCTTTCATTGTATGGGCAAAAAAAAGGCATTTATAAAATATATTTTGTATTTGGCTATCTATAGGCACCCTAGCGGCAGCAGATGTAATTTGCAGCCAGGGTCATAGTTAGGCCAATCACATCATAGAGTCGGGGGGCAGGCTTAACATAATGACCAAAGAGTTGCGACAGTTCTGCGTGAATTGCCTGCTGCTTGTAAACAAAGAAGATTGTTGCTGCTGGCGAACAGTGGTTTTTCGAATTGGCTTTGGCCGCAACTCTGGAAGACTTAGAGTTTAGCTTTTCTTTGAGAAAAGAACAAAGAATGCCACTGAAGTTTTTTATTTCATATACATTTAAAAAATCATGCTCTGACTGTCACCTTCCAATTCTGATTGGTTGTGGCGCTATCCTATTGCATGAAGAGGGAATTTGAAAGACAACCGTTTATCCGGTCCCTCGAAATAAGCCTTGCCAGTGGTGTGTTCCCAGATCTTGATATGGGTCTGGCTTGTCAGGCGAATTTTGTGTTCCACAGAGAAAAGCAGTCATTGGAATGATATGAGGATGAGTCAATTATTTTATGTAAATGATGACAATTTTTGTTTTGGGTTAAAGGGTTAGTTCACCGAAAAATACAATTTCTTTCATTAATGACTCACCCCAATGTCGTTCCCCGGAAGACCTCAGTTCATCCTCAGAACACAGTTTAAGATATTTTAGATTTAGTCCGAGGGCTTTCTATCCTTTGAATGTAAGTGTATGCACACTTTGCTGTCCACGTCCAGAAGGTAATGAAAAACATCATCAGAATTGTCCATATGTGACATCCGTTGGTTAGTTAGACTCTTTTGAAGAATCGAAAATACATTTTGGTCCAAAAATAACAAAAGCTACGACTTTATTCAGTATTTTCTTCTCTTCCGTGTTCCTCAAATAAAGATTTAAACGGTCATTAATCAGCTGATTCGGATCACCAATGTCACGTGATTTCAGCAGTTTGACATCTTTACACGCGATCCAAATCATGAATCAATACGCTGATTCATGACCGTTTCAATCTTTATTTGAGGAACACGGAAGAGAAGACAATGCTGAATAAAGTCGTAGTTTTGTTATTTTTGGACCAAAATTTATTTTCGATGCTTCAAAAGAGTCTAACTATAACCAACTGTCGTCACATATGGACAAATTTGATGATGTTTTTCATTACCTTCTGGACGTGGACAGCAAGTGTGCATACACTTACATTCAAAGAACAGAAGCCCTCGGCCTAAATCTAAAATATCTTAAACTGTCTTCCGAGGATGAACGGAGGTCTTACGGGTGTGGAACGACATTAGGGTGAGTCATTAATGAAAGAAATTTCATTTTTGGGTGAACTAACCCTTTAAATATCTCTTTATAATTGAAAAAAGCAGAGAGAGGTTTTATTATCACAAATCAGTGTACAGTCTCACAGTATACAGAAGGATACTTCCTATGGACAGATTTTGTTTTCCTTTAGTTTTTTCTGTGTAAACTTCTGATAAAATTGCTATTCTGTGATATATGTAAACAATAATGTACTGTATCTGAAAGACAAGGGATACATCTCAATAAAAATACAAATAAAAAGCACAGAGAAAAAAAAGATTAGGCACAAGATTTGTTTGGAAATAAGCTGAACAGGCCTGCTGTTCGGTTCTCCAATTTATTGTTTATCTGAACTCTGAAAACTGATTAAAGTCAACAGAGTAAGCCTGGTAAGATTAGAAAACGATTCACTCTTAATTAGGAATGTGTGTATCCCAATAATAGAATGAATATTGTAAGCAGATTTCAGATTTTCAACTGCCTCTGAACAGTTCAACTAGACAGATCACGTATCAAAGTCTTTAAAACCATGCATTCCTGCTTCTTACAAAAGAGATTTATTTGGCCTGTGAAATATGCAGCAACCCATGAGTTGTCTCCAGAATAGTAATGGATCGACACACACAGTGTTAAAAAAACTGTGATAAGAACCCTGACTGAAGTTATTAAACATTTGGCTGTAATTGCTTTCTTCTCCTTTATGATAGGATATAATAACATAAAAATACCAAGCCCCCAGCTTCCTTAACTTGATACACTTTTTGTTAGTACATATGAGTTTACATGGAGTAACTTTAGAGGAATTCTTTGTGTGTGTGTGTGTGTGTGTGTGTGTGTGTGTGTGTGTGTGTGTGTGTGTGTGTGTGTGTGTGTGTGTGTGTGTGTGTGTGTGTGTGTGTGTGTGTGTGTGTGTGTGTGTGTGTGTGTGTGTGTGTGTGTGTGTGTGTGTGTGTGTGTGTGTGTGTGTGTGTGTGTGTGTGTGTGTGTGTGTGTGTGTGTGTGTGTGTGTGTGTGTGTGTGTGTGTGTGTGTGTGTGTGTGTGTGTGTTTAGGGCACTATGAGGTAACCCCAGTGGAATGCTATGTGTGCTTGTCCAGGTCAGATTTCTCCCATTGATGAGAGAAATGAAGACTTGAAAGTGGTCAGTGCTATCTTGGCAAACTGACATACAACACATTGATCAGGAACATAATTTATCTGTAGATTACCTGTAAATTCTTAGATAAACTGCAGGGGACTGTCATCCCATTCAAGGGAAACCACAAGCTCTTTCTACAGTACAAAGCTTACTAATCATTCTTTTCTGATTTCAAGAGGATGTTCTGAATATCTAAATATACAGATGTTGATAGACTTAAAGAATAAAGTATATATTTGGGTATATATTTGCAGTGAACGTTTAGTTAGCCTAAATGTATTAAAGTTCAGGTAGGCAATTTCAGAGAGGCTAGCATTAGCAAGCTAGCTTTAAAAGCATTAGATCCCACCCTCCCTTCAGAGCATCTCCGAAGCCACGCCTCCTTCAAAACACATGAAGCACACCACCAGTGCAGAGAAAGATTTCCACCACCGGAGGAAAGATATGCAGTATTAAAATAATCATGCTTTACACACATGACGCTCTTCCCAACTGGACTGCCTTTTTTTACGGCTACCGCTGAGTTCCCACGGGACTTCAGCGCGAGATACAGCTAGCCGTCTAAAACACTGTTTAGATGAATCTAAACAATGGCTAAGAGGCTAAACGCATCTCGTTGTCATGTAAGGGCCCTGTTCATGTTGGACAGACATTTTAATTGCATTTTGACTCTGTTAAGAGGCACACAGACACCCTTTTACGTCTATGCCCCCATAGCTGCCGTTTTAGCTGAGTGGGGGCTCTGGGCATTAACTGTAATAACTCTGTGTTGCAAGCACAAATCCGGTTCGTTTTTTTTTTTTCTTCCTATAGACTTACAAAGGTATAACGATCAAGATAAACTTAAAAATTCCCCGGAGTTGTACTTTAAAGCACATAACATTGGAATAATAATGAGCATACACAACTTACAGAGCTCTTGTCTCACCTGACTGCTGCAAATTCATTTTGGCATAGACAATGTTGCCATAGAAACGCATAATTCTGAGTACAAGGACATGAACCGCTTTCTCTCAGACATAGAATGTCACAGGTTGCCATCTCTTAATAATGGTTTTGCCGCAAACGCAGCATAAGAACGTTATTTTGACTCAGGAGGAGCTGTAAAAGGCAGCTGCTGTTTGTTTGTGGTGCTCTGTGACTGTCTACAACTCTGCATAGGCTCATAACATGCTGATTATGTGCGATGTCTGCACGAGCAGGGTGTGGAAATATGTAGGCAGGTAGGTAAGACATCCAATCATTGCATTTGGACCGAATGCAATGTTTGGACAATTAATTTTTTTTTATCCTGAGACTTTCATAGAAGATATATGTATATGTAATGCTTAGAACACTATTATTGATTGTTATCAGGATGTGAAGAAAGTTTCGACCAGTATAACAAAAAATTCTACATTTGAGAGCATGTTATAGGCTATGTCATTTTATAGTCAGTTTATGACAGCGCTACTGTAGCACGCATCACCATAGACAAGCAGCTGAGTATCTCTTCAGCAAACTGTCACAAATTAAAGTGAAAATAAGTCACTGACGCTCTACACAATCCTCATCATTAAAGGTAAAGAAACTAAACAATCTTACTTGTGCTAGTGCCATTGCAGGCTTTGATTTGGAATTTAGCTGATCAGTAATGCAGCTCATATTTGTTGATTTTTGTGACGTGAACTTCATTAAATCTGCATGTAGCGGTGGAATTGATGATCAGATTGATATCCGTTTTGCGGAGACACTTTTATGTAAATGGAGTTTCAAACACTCCGTCTGCCATTGTTTGAACAAACAGGTAATTTAACTTGATTTAATTACAAATTCTGCTGAATAGTTAGCCAAAAATAGAAAGATCTGTCATTAAACTGGCACAGTCCTTAACTTATTTTCTATAGGGAACAGCTGATGTATCAGTAGCCAATGAGCTAGCTGCTCAACTTTTCAATAATTGGTCAGAATTTGCTATTGGAGTGCTTTCAGAAACCCTCCACCTTCCCTAGCTCCACCTGTATAGATCCGCTATGAGTAAATCAGCATGTCCCCCTTGCTCACCGCAGCGTGTAATGTATGTATTGTCAATAGCAAGTCCCATACTTGCTCTGCAGCAGCATAGCAGATCTATTCTGCCAAGACCATACATATCAACACTGTCATATCCATTACTATGCCAAACACTCATGACAGATAATTAATTAATTGAGGCCCCCAAAATGTATGTGTATATGGCAGGAAACGTGAGAGGAAGAAAGTATATTGCAGAATTCCAGCATGATGGTTTAATGCAAGTTACTTGTGATGGAATAAATTTGCTGTGCCATGCTGTGATCAAATTTTTAGTCCTGTAAATCTGCTTATAGGTGTGTATACAGTATGTGTGTGATTTGTGAGTGTGTTGATGTGTTGCTTGCTTGCTTTGAGGTTGCACTATAGCATGTTTGTGTGCACTCCAAATGAGTAATTTGTGAGTGGATAAATCAATGCACAAGGTCTGTCCTGGAAGTCTCATTATAAAGCGTTTATAATCTAGGCTTGCTAGCCTCATGTGACTCTTTAATGACAGTGTGATGTTCAAAGTTTTTTCTTCCAGAATAACTGTTTATATTTTTTCCAGGGCTTATGAGTAACATCTCATGGCATGTGATTGAATGGGGTTGGAAAACACGTCGTCTTTGTGTGGTGGTGTAGTCTCACAATTTCAAAGATCAAATTTAAAGTAACACAATGAGACCTTGCACCTAACAGTCAGTGCAGAATTCCCTGAAGGTTAAGAACTGAGGGCCAAAAAGGCTCAAACAGAACAGATCAGCTAAGAAAAATATCTTTCACAAGAGTTCAAGTGAGCGGGCAATGGGGGCATGGCAATGAAAAGGAATAGTTGAATAGCAATGAACTGCAGTTGATATCCTAAGGATCACATCTTCCATTCGTTAATAATTTATAACTAGCAGATATATTCCAGCTACGATGGAGGAAGCGGAAGGGAAATGTGTTTTTTTTTCTTACCTGAACTGGCTAAAGTTGTGTAGTACTGAACTAAAAGCACCTTGAGGTTGTTGATGCTAGAAGAGATGCTCTACAGTGCTTTAGGCTTTGCTGCCTGTTTCTGTACTGAATGTATTTGTTGTCACTGCATTGGAGAAAAGCAATGTAAAAAGAAGTATGAAAAGTGGGCTGTTAGTTTTTTTGTTTTTGTTTGTTTGTTTGTTTTGGGGTTTTTTTGGTTGACAACTGTGAAGACTTTATTATTCAATTTGTCCTTTCTATGCCTGAGCAATTTGCAGTGTTTCATTTACAGTGGCAGTCACTGCTTTCCTTGCTTATCTAGAAAGGTTTATACATTATTGTTAATAAATTATTCTTCTATGAAGAAAGTGAATGGGTTTTTTTTTAACTGATTTGAGAGGCTGATTTGAGACTTGACCTTTTTCGTGCTCACAATTCAATTATGTACATTATTATAACATGATTGTATTGTATATATGGTATAAGCTATGGTAACCTCTTCCTTTCTCTCTCTCTCTCTCTCTCTCTCTCTCTCTCTCTCTCTCTCTCTCTCTCTCTCTCTCTCTCTCTCTCTCTCTCTCTCTCTCTCTCTCTCTCTCTCTCTCTCTCTCTCTCTCTCTCTCTCTCTCTCTCTCTCTCTCTCTCTCTCTCTCTCTCTCTCTCTCTCTCTCTCTCTCTCTCTCTCTCTCTCTCTCTCTAGGTTAATGATAGAGAACAAAAAGCCCCTAGAGACGATCCTGTCATCTTGCGCAACTTCATGTATGTCCTGATCACCTTCTGCACTTTCACTGTCTCTGCATTCCTTCCTCCGCTGTGTTAAACCAATCACAGCACAGACAGTATTGCCATGGACACGGATTCCATCCACTCGGGTTATTCCCACCAATCCAACAGGTCACGAGGGTCAAACAAACAGAGGTAAAGTGCAGAACTGCGCCGCGCATTCACATACACATGCATACACACCATCTCTTTCTCATGTATCTCACTCTTGGGTTTTTTTCTTCCAGATTTATTCATGCAGAAAATGTATATTGTCATCATGAAAAGCTTTTGCATTTTTTCCAAGCTATAAGTGTATTAACTAAATAGTTTGTTGTGTGAAATGATTCTGTTGCTCATTAGTGACGGGATGTCTTTAATTACTTCAGACAGTGAGAATTTGCCTCTGATGATTCTAAATTATTACTTTGAAAAGGTAATCAAAGATGTTCAGTCAGTATTTCTTCATTAAAATTAATAGTACTCTCACAAATATAGTTAAAATGAAATATGAGATGAAGACGATGTTTGTAGAAAAGTGTAATTCTACAAACAAAATAAGGCCCGTTAGGTTGAACTTCAAGATTAGGTGCAAAACAATTGTGAGAGGTTTCTTATCATAAATAATTTTTAATGCTTATATGACACTTTTTGCTCATGGATTTGTGTGGAATTTTGATTTCTGTGAGCTGAGCCAGAGATTTCACAAATTCTCCGAGGTCTGCTTGTCAGTGCTTTCTGATATGCTTTAAATGCTTTTAGACTGTGTTGACCCCACCCACAGTAATTAGGCAGTTATTTATTGAGCTACACTATTGTTAGGTTTCCTATAAAACTGTGTGAAAGGCCCAAACAGGCCTGTGGAATTCCAGCATGAAAGCAGAGAATGTGTGTCTTCAATGAGAAAGCCACAAATGTCCTCTTTCTGTTGGCTTTCAAAAATCCTGACACTTTTTTGTTTTGTAAAAATGATAGTTTAAACAATGATTTTTAAAACGTATATTTTTCACACACCACTTTCAGACTGTCTATTTCTCTCTGTCTATGTAACCTGTATCATACACTTTCCCTTGGCTCAGTGGGCAGGCTCAAAAAATTTTTGTCCAATTTCCAAATGAAGCTGAGCTCCGCATTTGACATCAAAACACATTTATAATGTCTGGGTGGGGACGGACACCTCAGTGTTTCACCAGGGGCTATCATGCTGCCTCTCCCATTCAGCCTCAACACCCAGTTTATATAACTTCTAATTACAATCCCATGCTTCCTGCAGGGTATTTACAATACTGCAATACACACAAAGTTGTCTGCACTGATGGGAAAATGGGCTTTGTTGTTTTATTCATTGATTGCATTTTTAAATAATGTCTTAGGGAATTCAGTGCCAAGACCTTTAGCAATGTTAAAAGCAAAATAAATATGTGTTATCATAAGATACATTCGGTACATTATGAAAATATAACCTGAGAAAGTATATCATTTCCCATATCAAAGCACCACTGTAGACATCGGTGCCCAACCCAAAATGCAGAGTTAGTTCACCCAAAAAGTCTGTCATTATTTACTCACCCTCATGTCATTCCAAACCCGTAAGACCTTCGCTCATCTTCGGAACACAAATTAAGATATTTTTTATGAAATCCGAGAGCTCTCTGATTCCTCCATAGACAGCCATTTAATGACCACTTTCAAGGAACAGGAGGTAGGAAAGACATCATTAAAATAGTCCATGTGACTCCAGTGGTTCCACCTTAATTTTATGAAGCGACGGGAATACTTTTTGTGTGCAAAAAAACCAAACAAAAACAACGACTATATTCAACAATCTCTTCTATTCTTCTGTTGACGAAGTAAATGCACGTCAGAAAGCCAGCTTACCATTGGCCGACGCTGTTCACGTGAGCTCCACGACACAGTAGCTTGCCAATGGTGAGCTGCCGTTCTGCCGTAGAAATCAGAAATTCTGCACTGTTTACACTACGTCAACAGGATAGGAGAATGGCACAGATGAGAAGAGACTGTTGAATAAAGTTTTTATTTTGGTTTGTTTTCATCACTTGAAAGTGGTCAATAAATTGCTGTCTGGGATCAGAAAGCTCTTGGACTTCATAAAAAATATTTTAATTTGTGTTCCGAAGATGAACGAAGGTCTTACGGGTTTGGAACGACTTGAGTGTGAGTAATTAATGACAGAAATGTCATGATGGGTGAACTAACCCTTTAACATTGCCATATCCATTACCATGCCAGTTTCAGAGAGTTGTCATGACAAATCGTTTTTTAAAAATAATTTATTCATATAGTATATAGTTGTCTGCAACGTTTGGTCTTGAACTTTTTACTTTGTTGTATGTTGTAGCAGCTGTTTGGCTTAGTCCCTCCGGCTCAGCTGTAAATATGTTCTATAATACAACACAATCTCTACCGAGCATACCCACTATTCCCAGGCTGTCCAGGATTAGAGTAAAGCAAAAGGTGGGAGTCTGTGATGACTAGCTGTAAAAGGACGGGAGCTTTTTATTGGTTGTATTGGAATTAATGTTTTAATATAAGTTATTTTAGCCAATCAAAACATGTTAACTGTTAACCAGCCTTCAAACTTAAAGGGACAGTTCACCCAAAAGTGGTTTAGTCCCATTGTTTACTCACCCCCAAATCTGTATGAATCTTTTGTGTTCAACAGTAGAAAGTAATTCATACAAGTAAGGAACAACTTGAGGGTGAGTAAATATTGTCAGAATTTTGATTTTTGATCAGAGAGTCGCTTTAGAAAAGTATAGTTGAGTGGCTGTCAGCTAGAGGGTCATGACCAGGGGCGTAGCACCAAATTTTGGGCCCTGGGTACAAACCATCTTGCTGGGCCCCCGTACCATGTATCTGTATGTATAGAAAACTGACTTCTAAGGCCCCTCCCCTGCCTCGGGCCCTGGTTACTCAGTACCCTTTATCCCCCCAGTCCCACGCCCCTGGTCATGACCGCAAAAGAGGTCACATAACTCTTCTGACAGGGTCACGGATTGCAAAAAAGCAATGATTACTTATTGTATTGTACTATATATATATATATATATAATCTTTATATTTTATGTATCTTTATATTTTATAAACTTATATACTATAAAAGGTATATATTTTGAATTCAATTCAATTCACAATTATTTTTATAGCGCTTTTCAAAGTGCATATTGTTTCAAAGCAGCTTTAAATGTCAATACATTTAAACTAAAAATAAACTATATAGACCATTTTTTTAAATGCAAAAACACAACACAAGCTAAAACGAAAACTGAAATTAAAATGAAATCTTATTCAAAATATAACTAAAAATTTAAATATTAAATATAAGCATATTACTAGGATATTGGCATTAGTTCTTATAAAGCACTTATTAATGTCTTATTCTTCATCCCTTAAGCATACCCAATAACTAAACTTAACAACTACCTTACTAACTATTAATAAACAGAAATTAAAAGTTTATTGAGGCAGAAGTCATAGTTAATAGTAAAACTGAAAATTGGACCCTGATCTAAAGTGTCACCAGTGCTTTTTGTTTTTAAAATAAAAATGGTAAAATAAATTACTTTAAAAAAAAGTCATGATGCAATTTGTTTTGTGCTGAGAATTTTTATTAGCTATAAAGCTGAGAACCACTGGTATAGTTTATTTTTCTCCAGTTGAAATATTCAAATGCCAGGTGCATCTGCTGACATCTCGAAAACCTAGTTTAGCTGCATAAGGTATCAATATGGCAAAATCAAACTCTATTGAAATCAGTTGTCAGTCACATCTTCCATGTACAACACTATTTTTGTGGAGTCCCAAATCAGTATTTTGTGAGGTGCTATGCCTGTTATGATGCTGCTTTTGTAGGAAGAAGGCACTAGGTTGTGAAATGACTTACATCAGTTACTGTAAAAATATCATTGCAAACATCGACAGCGTGAGATTGAGGGCGGTCTTTGCAGATATTTGCAGTTATTTGTCTGATAGAATTTGTGTATGGACACTAGTGCTGTATTTGTTTGTTTACCAGTTTTGTTTTATTCTAAGGCTTACCAGACATTAGCTATGACGAGAGAGAGAGAGAGAGAGAGAGAGAGAGAGAGAGAGAGAGAGAGAGAGAGAGAGAGAGAGAGAGAGAGAGAGAGAGAGAGAGAGAGAGAGAGAGAGAGAGCTGTGCTTGGATTAGGGTCGTCACAGCTCACTGAACCTAACCCAGTTTGCACCAGATGCTCCAGCTAGGGCAAGAACGAGACGGCGCTAGAGGAAGCCAGCGCGTGTCAGTGAGAGGATGAAGAGGGAGAATGATGATGGTGGTTATCCTGTCATTAGTGTGAGAGTGTTTCCCTGCTCCCATCACCATGGCGACAGCATTTCCCTCACCTCCGTCGCTGTGTGTGTCTCTCTCGTGCAGTGAACGCAGCAGCAGGGATCGGCACAAATCACACAGCCGTGACAGCAGCAGCCGCTCAGACAAAAATGTCACCATCAGTGCATCGTCAGTCCAGCCACAGCAGCCGGATCAAGGCTCCGCCCCCACAGATGCCCAGGTGAGCCAGACACTGAGAGGATGTGATAATATCACCATTGTGCTCTTGATTTAGATCTCTTAAGTTACTCCAGAGGAAATGAACCTGTAAATTGCTCGAATAAATTAAACCAGTCCCACTTTTCAAGGATTAGAATAAAGCGATGGGGGGCCGAGGCTGGGAACTGTGACGACATCATTGGATCATATTGGAATTAATGTTTTAATACTAAAAATATTTTGGCAAAGAAAATTTTATGTAATATCCATTATATTTGTTTTTATAAAAATGTAATATTACACTACCTTTCAAATAATTGGACTGACTACTTTAAAATATATATATATATATACTTTTATTCAGCAATTATGCATTAATAAAAAGTGACAGTAAAGACACTTGTAATGTTACATTTTTATTTCAAATAAATGCTGTTTTATTAATTTTATTATCAAAGAATCCTTAAGAAATGTATCAAGTTTCCACAATTAAGCAGCTGTTTCAACATTGATGATAATGATTGAATAAAAAATACTTCTTGAGCAGCAAATCAGCATATTAGAATATTTTTTTAGAGGATCATGTGACAGAATGAAGAATGGATGCTGCTGAAAATTCACTTTTGCCATCACATGATTAAATTATTATTAGTTTTTAAATATATTAAAATAAGCCATCACATTAGTAAATTATTATTATTATTATTAAAATATGAACAAGCCATATTTTCAATATATGTTCAATATATTTAATAATATTTCACAATATTACTGTTTTACTGTATTTTCAATCAAATAAATCCAGCTTTGGTGATAATAATAGGCCCCTATTATAAACATTACCGACCCCAAAACCTTTGAACGCTACTGTAAAAATTTGTATAATTGTATTTTTTATTTTATTTAATGAGGTTAAATTAATTATCTATTCATTATCTTATTCGTTGCGCTCATTGCAAATGCACAATAAAAATAGGCACACATCTTATATATATATATATATATATATATATATATATATATATATATATATATATATATATATATATATATATATATATATACAACGAGCGCAATTGTTTTAACTCATTAAAATGTTAAACTAAAAGATGTAACTCATTTTTATTTTTTTATTTACTATAAAATGTTTATTATATAAGTGAGACATCTTTGAAAAAAATATCAGTAACACTTGCAGCCTATATGATGTATATTAAAATGAATGCAGTCATTATGCCTTATAATGTACTTTCAATGCATTGTGTGTGTATATATATATATATATATATGAGACAGTATGTGATGTCAAACATGGGGAGCATCTGTCATATTGAGCTCTACCTCTGTAAACACTAGCCATAGTTAAAGAGGATAACAGGGATTTCAGACAGTGTGAAATGCTCCAGAAAACAGAAAAATTCATTTTTTTATTGAATGTTCTTTGCTGCCAGAGTAATTCATGTGTGAAGTACTCAGTGTTATGCCAGATTAAATTTAGGAATATTCAGACCTTAAACCTTAAATAAAAGTAGACGTTTACAGCTTAACTAACAAATATTATTCATATATCTAGTTCTTTATCAAAATTACAAGCTTTACATTTGTGCTTTTTTTTCTGCTTGCCTGCTATTGCCCGTTGTAAGAGCAAGCCACAGATGTGGATCATGCTATTTCACACCTCATGCATAAACAGCACGCAAGCGGTGCTGCAGCTTAACTGCAATAGCAGCCTTGCATTGTGTTTTCACACTAACAGGGTTTCTGTTGGATGAAAGAGCTGAAGCTTTATACAGAAAAGAGGTTTCATGGTTACCACAATGAGTATTGGGAGTGGGCAATTGAGAATTATTATTCTGAATGTTATTTTGAACAGTTTTTCACATTGTATGCACAGTCTAATATTTATATGCAATACACGTTTTCGTGTGATGAGACAAAAACATCATACACACTGTCATAGCTGCTCTTAAAGGGTTAGTTCCCCAGAAATGAAATGTATGTCATTAATGACTCACCCTAATGTCGTTCCACACCCGTAAGACCTCTTCGGTTTGCTTCGTAAGACCTCTGTGTTCCGAAGAACTGTTCATCTTCGGAACACAGTTTAAGATATTTTATATTTAGTCTGAGAGCATATGCAGAGCAGACATATGCATATTATTACCTTTCTGGACATGCACAGTATAGTGTGCATAGACTAGAATATAAAATATCTTGAGCTGTGTTCCGAAGATAAACGGATGTCTTACAGGTGAGGAACAACATTCATAATGTGACATAATGAGTCAATAATGACATAAATTTCATTTTTAAGGGATTGTCCTGGAATATTTATCAGAGAGACAATGAAAAGGGGAATGACAGAATTGTTTGTGTGTGTGTGTGTGTGTGTGTGTGTGTGTGTGTGTGTGTGTGTGTGTGTGTGTGTGTGTGTGTGTGTGTGTGTGTGTGTGTGTGTGTGTGTGTGTGTGTGTGTGTGTGTATAATGAGGGGGTTTTGTGTGTGTAGGCAGATATAGAAAATCTGAGTGACACACATCTCAGCATGAAGGGACGTTGCTTTGTACTTCCTACAGGGTCTCAGTTATTCTGACCTACTTGGCTCCCCCTCAGGGGCAAAAGGCACACAAAGTTTTTATAGGTCCTCATGTCTGTCTACATTAATTTGTGCGTGTGTGTGTGTGTGTGTGTGTGTGTGTGTGTGTATGTGTGTGTGTGTGTGTGTGTGTGTGTGTGTGTGTGTGTGTGTGTGTGTGTGTGTGTGTGTGTGTGTGTGTGTGTGTGTGTGTGTGTGTGTGTGTGTGTGTGTGTGTGTGTGTGTGTGTGTGTGTGTGTGTGTACTGTAGGTTTCTCTTGAGAGGACTTTAAGATATGGAAGTATTCCGATTGAGCAGACCTAGTTCTGAAATTTTTGTGCAGTTTTTAGATCAATACTGAATAAAATGTTATATGTGTGCGTGTGTGTGCATGCACTAAAAAGTTTGGGCTGTGTAAGATCTAAGTAAGTCTCGTTTGAAAGAAATTAAAACATTTATTTAGAAAGGATGAATTTAATTGATCAATAGTGACAGTAAAGTGTTTTATTTTTAATAAATAATTTATTAAGAAATATTTATTGGGCATCAAATCAGCATATTAGAATGATTTATAAAGGATCATATATGACACTAAAGACTGGAGTAATGATGCTGAAAATTCAGCTTTGCCATAACAGGAATAAATTACATTTTAAAACATATTAACAGTTCAAGCGTTACTTAAATTCTAATCATATTTCACAATATTGTTGTTTTTACTGTTTTTTTTATCAAATAAATGCAGCTTTAAACAAAATCTTACCCACAACAAATTTGGAATACTTGATCATTTAAATTACAACGGCAGATCTCTGATAATGTATAAAGGTGCAAATACACCCTGGTTTATTTGATAAAAATATCGTAGTACACCGAGGAAAGCCCCTGGCACAGCTAACAGGTTAATGCCATGCCCTTGAACGGCTGTCAGGTCTATTCTTCCCTGAGTAATTTCATCATGTTGGCTCTGATCTTCTTTCGTCTTCGTGTCATTCAGACTGGACCTCTGGAATGTTGTCTCCAGTGAGGAAACTTTAGACGTTAGTGAACAGAATGACTTGGAATAGCAAGCATGTAAGTCATAACTGGCGTGCTAAGAAAGGGTCTGTGTTTATGTTTGCTTGTTGTGCCCTTGTTTGAGTGTGTCTTTCTTGCTACTGTCATTTTTATTTATAAAATGGTAGATCTAGCTCTGTAATTTGATTTGATGAATATCAAAGGCTACATGAAATCAATTGATTCAGTTTTTTTTTTTGGTCTTTAAGCCTTTCGATGCTTTAAAATTAATTTAAGGCACATGGTGATATTGTCTGATAATCTAATGCCTCTATAAAGTGCTGCAGTGATGACACATTTTTGTTGATCAACCCAAAATGACCATGGGTTCCCTTGACAAAAACCCAACAGGATTTTTATACATTTTTTTTTTATACAATACAATTGCCAGAAGCTGGGGCGTCGGACTGGGGGGGTAAAGGGTAACGAGTACCCAGGGCCCGAGGCAAGGGGGGGGGCTTACAAGTCAGTTACATTAATCAGAGTGTGGCTTATTTTTTTACGTTTTAAGTGTTTTTATGATAAAAATGCAATACCCCACCCATTGGTATCACTATGGTATTTGGTACAGGGGCCCAGCAAGATGGTTTGTACCCAAGGCCCAAAATTTGCTGCTACGCCGCTGGCCAGAAGTAAAAGGTTAGTTTCTTGTTTCTGGATTTTGGCCTACAAAAATACTTCTACTATCCCTACTACCTCTATCAGAGCCTTTTCACCAATGACAGTTGTCTATTTTAGTCCCTCCCACTTCACCCCAGATTCACTTGAATCAAAAGACTGCTTGATTTTGATTCATCTCGCTTCTCATTGTTACTAGCCCAAGGGTCATAATACAAATTTTCATCTTGCCTGTCAAAGGCCACTTCTAACCTTTCAAAGTTAACTACAATGTCCCGGGTTCAAGAAAAATGCACGTCGACAGTATCTGAGACATGCTGTAAAATACTGCATATAATTTTAAATCATTATGCTCTTAGTGTTCTCATTCTGTTTCCTTTCGATTTGGAATCTGAGAATGCTGGTTTTTTTAGGGGGGGAAAATGAGAGGAAAAGGATGGAGGGTGGAGAGGAGAGAGGTGCAGGGGTTTCTCACACTTGTTTACCACTCCCTCTCTTCCTGCTTTTCTTTCTGTGGTACAGCTCAGACTGTGGCTCTGTGACAGGGAAATGAGCTGTACACAAGTCAAACAAAACACTAAAACACACGTGTGCGCACACACACACACACACACAAACACAAACACACACTACTAGCGGCATTGTGTGCTTTTTTTGTCTGCCTCAGTGGGGGGAAAACATTCAGTAATGTGGACTGTAGGCAAAATGGAACAGATCAAACCACAGTTATGTACAATAGCCTTCACTCTGGTCACAAGGAATTAACTCATAAGAGTTATTCAATTAACAAGATTTTTGTGGAATTATGCTCTTGTAAAATTTAAAATTGTCGTGTTCATTTATTGACTATTTAAAGGAGCTGTATGTAAGAAAGGTATTTCAATTAATCATAAAATGGCCCTGATATGTCACTAGACATTAAGAAATCATGTTAATTTCAAATACTTATATCACTGTCAACAGTAGTCCGGCCAGGATATTGTCATTTAAAGTTGTTGTTGCAGCCCTCAACTGATGTTGATGTTGACATGTTGTGTTTTGGCCTGAAGCTCCACCCTCCTCCTATCTACCAATCACAAAGTCAGTAGTGTTTCAGCATCCGGGTTGCCAGATATGCTGTAGTTACCCCAGCTGCAGCTACAAACGTTCCTGCTGGATCCTGCAGCCAACCTGGCAACCTCAAGTCAGGGGGAGTGGGAGAGAGGGGATACACCGCTCTACAGTCATTTGAAAGTGATTACAGTACAAGTTTTGGCCACACTCCTACATACACTTCCTTTAAACTATCAAATTTGAAATATCATGAATAATGTGAAATATCCTTAACCATTTGAAACAGATCTCATTAAAAATTGTTGGCGTATTAAAACATGCTTTCTAAGTATTGTCAAGTTTAAAAACTGTTCAGCTTTGGAACTATTTTTAGGGTCGCCGCTCGCTTAGCTTAGCATAATGAATGGAATCCTATGTTGCCAGCTAGCATGTCCCGAGTAAAAGTGATCCAAAAAAAACAACAACACACACCTTATTAGTTCTTGTGGCCTGCGTATTCACAACAGGTACAAATAGCGATGCAGATTAAAAGTAGACGATTTCCTAGGCAGATATTGACTTTTGACAATAATATGGGGAAGCACAGGCGAAGCACTGCTACTTGGGCGCAGAGATATCACACAACACATTGCGATCGCTCAACAGCCGGAGGATGTGAGGATGAGAGGCTTGATATCTCTGGGCCCAAGTAGCAGTGCTTCGCCTGTGCTTCCCCATAATATAGTACAATAAAGTCAATATCTGCTTAGAAAATGGCCTAGTCCTAATCTGCATCGCTATTTGTACTCGTTGTGAATATGCAGGCCACAAAAAGTAATTAGGTGGGTGTTTTTCGTTTTTTTTTTTTTTTTTTAATCACTTTTACTCGGACATGCTAGCTGGCAACATAGGATTTCATTCATTATGCTAAGCTAAGCGAGCGGCAACCCTGCCAAACTAAAACAATGCATACACTGAGACAAAAATGCATTTGCTCACATATCTAAATGTAGGAAAAATGTTGAATAAGCCCTATTTCTAAAAACGGTGGAGTGTTCCTTTAAGTGTAAATGTGTTTTTTTACAGCATCAGCTGCCTCTTATGCTAGCAATTTTTTTTGGATGGTGACCCCGAGACCTCTTCCAATAAGCTTTAGTGCATCTGTGTTTGTGTTTCCACCACCTTTTACAACACAATATGCTTCTTTAACCTTTTCCATCTTCCATTTCCTCACTTCTGATGATCACCCATAAAGTTATTTTTGCACAAGGGTTGCCGCAAGCTCTAAACTCTGTAGAACGGAAAGGACATTAACTGTTTTTTTATTGTTTTTCTTTCTTTCTTTTTTTTGTATTATCCAATGAGCTTGAAACCATCAGCCATAAACAACTCACGTTTAATTTGTCACTATTCTTCTCACTTGCCAGTAATCCCTCCATTTTTTTTTGTTGCACATGTGCATACACCCTATTGTATTCATTAGTTGTTTTAACCTTTATCTGGGTTTTTGGTTCATGTGGAGTCAATACCAGGTTTTGCCAGGTTGGACTCGGCCATGTTGCAAAGTTGCACCAGTGTTTTTCTTAAACTCTTTACATTTTTACATTGAGCTTAGTGAATATAGTCAATAGTTGGCCCAGTAATTTATGTCTGTTATTATAATAATATTATTATTGATGTCATTTAGATGAAATTAAAACTTTTTACATTCAGATTAAATTGGCTAAACTACATTACCATACAAAATACAGCTGCTATTCATACAAATAGATGCATATATAAGCAAACAAATCCATAAATAAATATCTAAATAGTTGCATATGAATAATCTTTAATGGAATTCTAATCTGCACTGCATTTCACATTCTAGTGGCATTGGCTTAGATGCCCTGCTGTTAGAAAGTTCTCATTTGTTGTTCGTGTGTCTCTCAGTTCCTAAGCTCATTTATATGCAGATGTATGTGAGTTTTGGGTATTTGTCATTAATATATGCTGATGAGGGAGACCTAGGTAGTTCCGTACTGTCTGTCTGAATTAGCTGTGAGGCAGATTTGTCATCTCACAAACAGGGAGTGAAAAGGGAGCAAATCAAAAGCTGCAAATCTGTTTTTTTTGTCGGCATTATCGATGCTGAGTGCTGGGTGTTGGGCCTCTGAGATAACGCGGCTTTTAGGAGCATGTTGATTTTTTTATGTGCATGATACAATGCTGTTCATCTCCCACCTCTCAATAGGATGACAACTGGGGCGAGACCACCACAGCGGTCACTGGAACATCAGACCACAGCTTGTCTCAAGAGGACTTGGCTGGCTTCGGGAAGGAGACGGAAGGCCCAGTAGAGAAACTGAACTGTATACGCTTCCTTCCTTTGGTCCTTTCCCTCCTCCTGGGCCTTCTGGTCCTGGTCACCCCCCTGTCCTTCCTGGTGCTGCCCCAGGTGCTGTGGCCGGAGCGCCTGCAGGCTTGTGGTACAGCCTGCGAGGGCCTGTTTCTCTCACTGGCATTCAAGCTCCTCATTCTCCTGCTGGCTGGATGGGCGCTGTTTGTGCGAGCGACGCGAGCCTCCCTGCCCCGGATAGCAGTGTTCCGTGCCCTGCTGGGGTTGCTCACACTCCTCCTGCTGCTCTCCTATTGGCTATTCTTTGGAGTGCGCATATTGGACTCACAGGTATGGGCAAATGTGTGCAGAGACCATAAAGAGTCAAGAGAAACATATTGAGATCTGTGGAATTGTGGTTTTGTAAAGTCTCTTTTAATAAAATGGTTAGTTTCTGCTATAATATCTGATTGAATGAGCCACGTTAAAAACAATATATACCGGTATGTGTGTTTTTTGCACTTCCATTTGATGATACTAGTGGCACTGAAATTACACACTTCAGTTGTAACTTACATTTAGAAAATCGTGTTAAAATCATGTAACTGTTTGTAATTTTATGTTACTCATAAATATTGAATGTGAGCCTCAGCAGTGTTTAAATATTTATTAGTCTATATTTAAAGGTTTATGATTTATTTAACTATTTTTATTGCATATATAGATGGGTAAGTGAACAAATAAACTATTTTGAAGCCTCTAATTTTTCTTTGAAATAAACCTCCACAAAAACATTACATTCAGTACATGTCATTTTGACCCGCTTTGGATTATTGCTTTACTTTCTGTGCTTGACAGGAAGAGAACTACCAAGGCATAGTGCAGTTTGCAGTATCATTGGTGGATGCTCTGCTGTTCATCCATTACCTGGCTGTGGTTCTGCTAGAGGTCCGGCATCTGCAGCCGTGCTTTTCACTCTGTGTCGTGCGCTCCACTGATGGAGAGACTCACCATTACAACTTGGGACAACTCAGGTGCCAGCTGATTACAATGACCAAACATTGAATAAAATAAAAAACCCAGCATGGGTGCCTAATCCTACCTTCCTGCAAAATTCAGCCTGAATTCAACCCTGATCTAAAACATCTGAACCAGCTAAGATCTTGATCACTTGATAATTACAGACATGCATGCTGGATCAATGTTAGATCTGAACTCTGCAGGTATCTCCAGGAACAGAATTAGCCACAATATATTGTTTAACTGTCTATTACATGCTCTTTATTAAAAAGGCAAAATCAATAACTAACTAGTCCCTCTTAAAAAAAGGTTCTAATTAGAACCCAAAAGTTCTACAGAACCTTAAAGTTCACCCTTACTTCACACTTACACCCTTACTTAGAACACCATCTATGTACAAAAGTGTCCAAGAACCAAGGAACAATTTAGCAGATCTAAAGAACATTTTGCTGTGAAAATGTTATTTTTAATTAGAAGTGGGTTATATCTAATAAATCTGCAAAGCAACTGTTTAGGGACGTATATTAACATGTAAAACAAATAGTTTTGCCTCTGTAATCGCGCTGATTTTATAGCTGAGCTGCTTTATTGCTTAGATATTATATGTTCTTGTCTATATACAGAAAATTGTGTGTGTGTGTGTGTGTGTGTGTGTGTGTGTGTGTGTGTGTGTGTGTGTGTGTGTGTGTGTGTGTGTGTGTGTGTGTGTGTGCGTGCGTGTGTGCGTGCGTGCGTGCGTGCGTGCGTGCGTGCGTGTGTGTGTGTGTTTGTGTGTGTGTGTGTGGGGGAGGCATGTGTTTGTGACATATGAGGACACAACTGTGTATAATGACATGGGTATGACATATATAGTACAATGAGAGGTTGAAATATGAGGACATTGGCCATGTCCTCACTTTTCAAAATGCTTATAAATCATACAGGATGAGGTTTTTTTTAGAAAGTAAAAATGCAGAATGTTTCCTGTGATGGGTAGGTTTAGGGGTAGGGGCAGTGTAAGGGGATAGAAAATACGGTTTGTACGGTATAAAAAACATTATGCCTATGGAATGTCCTCATATGTCACAAACACAAACGTGTCTGTGTGTGTGTGTGTGTGTGTGTGTGTGTGTGTGTGTGTGTGTGTGTGTGTGTGTGTGTGTGTGTGTGTGTGTGTGTGTGTGTGTGTGTGTGTGTGTGTGTGTGTGTGTGTGTGTGTGTGTGTGTGTGTGTGTGTGTGTGTGTGTGTGTGTGCACGCACTGTTTAATGCATTAATAATGAGTTGAGGTTGGGCCGAGGGAAAAGGGCCCATTAATCACCCCATTACAGACACTCCCTACTTTGCCCTGCGTTACTTCCCCTCTCCCTTCCTCTCTCCTGCCCAATGCTTTCCTTTGTTCTTGCTTTCATTGTTTCATTGGTTTGACATTTTTGATCCAGTGCTACTGCAGAGTCGAGTGGCAGCACACACACAAGAGCAGAGCGAAACCTATTAGTATCTGACATCTGTTTAATTAAACATATTATGGAATTGTCTGTTCCTTTGTTTTAAGAGTCACCCAAATTCCTATTACTAGTGAATATGAATATATATATATATATATATATATATATATATATATATATATATATATATATATATATATATATATATATATATATATATGTACATATTTTTTTTACAACATTGATAATGTCTCTCTCTCCCTCCCTCTCTTCCTCTCTGTAGCATTCAGCGGGCAGCCCTGGTAATTCTTGAACACTATTATAAGGATTTCTCAGTCCATAACCCTGCCCTGCTGACGGCAGCAAAGTCCAGGGCAGCTAAACATCTGGCTGGGCTGAAAGTCTATAATGTGGATGGTGAGTTTAATCTGTGTAAAATCTCTTTCTGTTTTATGACTCAACGCTTATTGATCTCTTGACCAATAAATTCTGAAAGATTCATTTTGGAAAGCTTATAGGAAATGCATCAAAATTTAGATGTCCTTAATATATCAAATGTTTCTCCTAGATCGCAATATCTACTGCTTCATAGACTATTGTTCTGAGTAAAAGACGTAGTATTTCTATGTAATGCAACGTCTCCTTTAGAGTTTCGGAAAAAAAATTCTGTCACAAATCAAAGGTCTGTTATTACAACATGAAACATTCAGTTCTTCCAGCATCAAATTATCTTAGCAATGCTATCCACATCAAATGTCATTATAAAAGCATGCATCACTTCATAATACATGTACGTATGAGAATTATTGGTAACACTTTATAATAAGGTATCTTTATTAATATTAACAAATGCATTAGCTAACATGAACTTACAAAAAGTGATGTTTTTACACCATTTATTATCCTTTTGTTAATTTTAAATAAAAATGTCATTGTTAATGCTAGTTCATAGTGCATTAACTTATGTTATCAGATGCAACATTTTAGTAAATGTAGAAATGAACATAAACTAAGATGAATAAATTCTGTAGAGGTATTGTTAATTGTAAGTTCATGATATCTAATATAGCTAACTAATGAAACCTTATTATATAGTGTTACCGAATTACTTATACACATAACAGAGCATTATATCGCAAATCTATTTTGATTATTATTATATTTACAGTTAATAGTTTGGTTGCACTTTATTTTACGGTGCACTTACCTAAGAAAGGGTGGGTTATTATAGGTAATTACATTCATTAAGGCTAGGTTTAGGGTTAGTACCAGTTATTACCCAGTTATTACAATTCCTATATAAAATATGTAGTATGTACATGGGGAACAGCGATGTAAAATAAAGTGCTACCAATATTTTTATATATTTTAAGAAAGGTCTTTGTTTTGTATATGGCAATCTTTGCTCTTCTCCGCTTATATCAACAATGTCATATTTTGTATCTATTTGTATCCCTCAATGAATTTTAATAGAAACATCTGAGACTTAGTTGATACTTGGGATCAAGATAGGGCACAATTAAAGCGGTCACATTCTACCGTTGGTTAACTTAGAATTTGGAGCAATAATATGGTCTTGAATATATTAAATGTGGGTAGACTAAAAAACAAACACTCATGCACACTTCTAATGCAGCAGCTTGGCAGTGTTAATAATCAGTCACCACCAACATCTAATACATCTTCTGTGATTGTTTCTTTCTGCAGAGTTTAAAGCCAAACTGAAAAGCTATCTTTTTGATTGTAAGTTTGGACCGTGTAATGCATTAAAAAATCCTTTCACAGAGACGATGAATTGTCAAGTGCTCCACATGTCTTGGTTATTTGCTTGTGCATGCAATCATTGTACACCGTGCACAAGGTCACAGACTCATCCCCCAAAAAAAGAGAAACCCTTCTTCATGTCTGCCATGAAGAAGACACTCATTTACTGCACTGTAAAAACCTGAAGAAAAATTAATAATAATTACTTACCCCAGATTTCAAACTCTCTCTCTCTCTCTCTCTCTCTCTCTCTCTCTCTCTCTCTCTCTCTCTCTCTCTCTCTCTCTGTTTGACATTTATGATGTGCTGTCAGCTCAAGAAATACACACCATGTTTCAGAGATGCATACTTTGGCTCAAGATACCCCCTTAAGCACTCAAGCCTTCCTTCATGCCTGTGGCTATCGAACCAGGCCAGGAATGTGTGTGTGTGTGAGTGTGCACGTATATAAAAAACAGCAGTGCGTAGCTCTTTTTGTGCTTTGCACAGATTGTCAGAGTATTAATAATGCATCACTAGGAAAAGGATTCTCCCCTGAAAAAAAATTCCACATCTCCTTTTTTTCAGGTTTGAAAGCCTTCTGAATACACTTAACTTGTTTTTGTCTGTGGGTAAAATTATTCTAGTATCTTATTTCTCGTAATGGTCCCGCTTGGTGTTATGTGTTTCTATCTACATTTTTTATTTTTTTTCATGTTATTCACAAAAATCAACTGAGGAAGATTTAGTATGTGATTTCTGGAAGTGATTTAGTGAGTTATAATACAGATCACAGACCTGCCCTGCTACAGAAGAGAGTCATGCTGCCCTTGTCATGCATTATTAATCATATCTGCGACCTGAATATGGATAAATATGCATAAATTATTCTCTTCACCACATTACTATGCACACTCAGCTAATATGCCTTACGTATGATCATCATAACCTGATTCCACATGTACTTGACTGCCGTTGGGCGTCATCAATATTATCGAATAAATAAACTGTTTAAATAAAACTCCAAGTTTGATAGGAATTTGCATGACTCCAGCAGTAGAACTTTTGGTAATCCTGTATAAAACTTGACTGATTTAGCAATGGGCCAGTTTCTGAAAGGTATCTGTTTTTCTTGTGATATGAAAAAAGATGTCAGGATGGATTTTAGATGTTTTTTATCTGTTCTCTCTCTCATACTGATCTTTACCTTTCCAGGTGCTGGAAGCGATTCTGCAACCGCACAGTCTCGGGCTAAAATAGCAGCTGCCGCTCGACAGAGAGACACCAGCCACAATGAGCTGTACTACGAGGAAGCTGAGCATGATCGAAGAGTCCGAAAGCGCAAAGCGCGGTAAAAGAAACATTTAATAGAGATATTTAATAGAGTTACCGAGTTTGTGGAAGTTTGAAAGTGATACCAGAGCTTGCAGTTGTGTTGTGATATACAGTAAAGATACACAGTATAGAGTCATAAAGGTACAGTAAAGGTACAGTAAAGGTACAGTTTAGAGTCATAAAGGTAAAGTAAAGGTACAGTAGAGGTACAGTTTAGAGTCATAAAGGTACAGTAAACTACTGCAACTTAATATGCAACATTTTCCAGGCTGGTGGTGGCCGTAGAGGAGGCGTTCACACATGTTAGACGGCTGCAGGAGGAAGAGAAAAAGAAGCCGCCGGGAGATGAGATGGATCCACGTGAGGCAGCGCAGGCCATCTTCCCCTCCATGGCTCGAGCACTGCAGAAATACCTGCGCACCACCCGCCAGCAGCACTGCCACAGCATGGACAGCATTCAGGCTCACCTGGCGTTCTGCATTACAAACAACATGACCCCAAAGGTGAGACAAACACAGATGCGCTTTCACACAGAAGAGTGAGAAACTAGTGTGTGACATCAGTCCAGACTGCTCTCATTTGTCCTTAAATATTTGATTTAAGTGCCTGTAACAGGAGTCATAAGCACTTGTCTTGACAATCGATATGAGCGATAGGGTTGTATTGATTTTAAGTCATTCACATTTGTGTAAATGGGCAGACGTTAATGACTTCATTAGTTATAACAGAAACATACACTTACTTTGTGGATTGCTGCACTAATTGTAAACGCACATATAAACTAAATATTTTCAGAAGCTTCCAATCAGGAATAACATTTGTAATAAAATAGAATTATATTGTTTGAGAGCAGTAGTATGTAAATAACTAAGCTGTTAACTGTTTATCTTCAGCACGACATTTTAACAAAAAAATCACCAGCTGCTATATTTTCAGCAATTTGTGAATTTTTACTTGCCCCATGATGAACCAGTTGTGCATTCCTGTTTCAACACAAACAATATATACATATATATACACTGTAAAAAAATATTTAAAAAAAAAATCACCTGGTTGCCTTAAAATTTTGAGTTAATACAATTAAAAAAAATTGAGATTCGACAACCTTTATTAAAGCTACACTGTGTAACTTTTTTTGTTTATTCTTAGCTGAAAACACTTAGTTCTTTCAAAAATATATGTGCTCATTAATGTATATTTACTTTCTTTCAAGTAATAAAGTATTCTCGTAAGTTTATAATATGCCATTGAAAATACATACGGGTGAGGGGTTCGAATGTCGGTCGCCATGTTGCCCCTCCATCTTGAAAGTACATTAGCCAAAGAGGGACATACCCATAAATTCAAGCTTCGCCTTTCGCGTTTTAACACTCGATGGCACCGTGTCGAATGTGAAGAGGGGGATTGTCATGTTAATCTTAGACTAAATCGGCCACCGTAGGAGTTAAAAAGAAATCAGAATTGAGAGGAACAGAAACTAATATTCACTGGATGGTCATATACCTTTACACCGCTAGATGGGGGAAAATATCACACAGTGTAGCTTTAAAAGATTATTAAATGATTTTGTAAACATATTGGGTTTTATATATATATATATATATATATATATATATATATATATATACATTTTAACATACATTTCCTGAATAATAATTTTTTTTACATATAAATGCATACTATTTATTTTCTGTCATGAATTTCCCATTCTTGTGTATGTACTCAGAAATGTAAATGATTTCCACTCACAATTTCTCCAATAAATGTTTGAAACTGCAACGAGTTAAACATTGCTGACTCAGAAGAGACCTGACAACCGTATTTGGGTAGTTGACGTGACATGGCTTTTTCACTGTCACAGAAGATAAAACATAATTTATTTCACATTTTCATAATTTAGAATACTGTAAATGGTTAAACAATTTCTTGGTTTACATGAATTTGTTGTTTTAACACCCAAGTTATTGTTAGTTTTTTTAGAACTTTGAGCCAAATCTCAAAATTGTCCTATGGTGTGACGGTAGACAACATTATTTCATAAATATGACATTTTATAAATAAAGAAAATAATGTTTAAAAATCTTAATGAACACTCCTGGCATAATTGTGCAAGTGTCTATTTCACTAAGTGGCCATCACTTTTCATATACATACATTTCTAAAAGTGTAGGAATTTCATAAAGTTTGTCACAGAAAAAAATGTCCTTTGGTGTTGTGCAAAAACCTGATTTTAATTTGGGCAATATCATGGACAACTACATTTAATTGAAAGACCCCACTCAAGGTCATGTGACTGAAGACCCCTATGAAAGCCATGAGAATTGCACATGGTAAGTATTTCTCTCAGAATTGTTTAAATATTTAACTATGTTTTGAGATCACTGAAGTTGTTAAGTTTTTTTGTCCTTTGGTGTGACACCCCTAAATTACATTTTTTAATTTAAATTTTTATTTTTAACAGCAGGATTATGTAATATTATGCAAATAGATCATGCTAATTGCTAATGACAGTTCAGCTAGTATTAGCATTGTTATTAACTGCCACAAAAGCTCAAATGTCCTATGGTGTGACAGGAAATGTCCTTTGGTGTGACACTTTGGCTTGTCACACCATAGGACACAGATGTCACACAATAGGACAATACCTCCTTAAGAAGCTATTAAAGCAAATAGATAAAGTTTGTTTACATACTTTTCATTCTTTTTTTACCAGTTTTGATGGTTTTAAATTCAATAATGACTTACATTTTAATATTTATTGTCGTTTTTTGGAGACTACATAAAATGTTCTGAAGTGTTACTAAAACAACTATAATGTATAATGTAACAACTATAAACAAATATAAAGTACATAAATACAGAGCTACTACATATAATGCTACTTAACTTTTTTTTTTAGAACAGAAAGAAATGAGGGAGAGATGAGTGCAAAAGAGAGGACCAGACAGTATAGGGAGCGAATTAAAAAGGATCCACAGAGAGAGGCAATCCTAAGAGAACGACGGAGAAAGTAAATCAAACTGAAATGTTGCCATATACATCTTAAAATAATTCAGGGATTTTACAGAGTGACTGAATGACAGCTTATTATTCAGTATCAGAATAGTCCTGTGTCAGGTTCAGGTTCAACAATAGTTACATGATAAGCTTGTTATTACAGAATAATAATCTATATTGTGTTTTATAAGAAATTGACAAGTAAGTGGTTACATTTGTAGGGAAAACACAGTAGGTCATGAGTTCATAATTGAGTATACATTACATTAATTTCTCTGTTGATCAATTCATCAATATTCTATCATTATTTTAAACAGATATCATGAAAAGAAGACTCTCGGGGAATTGGATACATTCAACATTAAAGTCACTTGTCACAAATTAATGTCACTGTTACTGTTTAACTGATGAATTTTGCAGTTTGACAATGTCACAGTATTATTTTGAAATGTTATGAATTTCTCAAAGATACTATATGCATCAATGTTTCCTTATTGATGCATAAGTATCAGAGTTACTTTTAGTGTGCTATGTTTTGCACAGTTTATATTGTTGACAAATAAAAACAAATGTCCTCCTTTGTAATTGTTACAATAAACACTACATATTCTTACTCTTTTTATGCAAGGACTTTCTTTGTCCTTTGGTGTGACGTTTTGTCCTATGGTGTGACAAACATAAAACAACAGAAAAATATAATTATTTAAAATATCTTTTAAAAAAAGAGTCAAGTTTGGCATTAGGGGAGTTACAATAATATCTCCTCTTAGATAGGTACAATTTCAAACAGTTTTGTAAGGTTGTCGAAAAAGTTTTATTGACATTCGTAGGGAAAAGTTTGTCAACTTCATCTATTCATGGTGAAAATGATTCTAATTAGTACTTTCATGTAAAATAAATATCACTTTAAGAAAATAATGTTTTAATAATGTGAACAAAAGTCTGTCTCAAGTATTTATTTTGTTATTTAATATAATTTCTTAGTACTTTTTAAATGTCACACCATAGGACACATTTACAGTACTGTTGAGTGAAAAAGTGACAAAAATATGTGAAGTCATTGACAAAATCAGTGACCACTATTATTTTCTGAAACTGCAGTTTTCATACTCCACAAATATATGTATTTTTTCTTAAAAAGTTATGTTTTCCAAAAAAAGTACTTTTTCTTGGTCATTTGTCAACTACCCATTTACTGTATTTGCAATATGTACATCAGCTAGGGGTGGCTGATATGACCAAAATCTTACGGTATAGTTATTTTTGCTTTAATCATAATTCTTGTCACCATTTTCAATATCATTAAAAAAAACTAATACTAGCCTAAAAAAGACTCCCAAGCTTACTGAAGACAAGTTAACTGTGATTAAACAAGAGTACAGAAAATAAACTACAATGGAACAAAGACACAAATGAAATGGACCTACCTGAAATACTTCAAGCACTAGAAATACTACATAAAATGAAGTGTCTACTGGTATTTTGCCCCTAATGTCAGCGATTATGTAAAATTTACATTTGCAGAATGAATTGTGATTGTTTTTTTTCTTTCGGAATGAAACAGGTCTGTCTGCACTGCATATTACTATAAATCTCCTTGTCTCACTATTTAATTATTTACTTGTGTTTTAGGAAAATGTAAAACATTTTTTTTTTAAAATATTACTCACTATACTATACACCTATACAATACTACCAGCAGATATCACTGGACAGATATTATGCTGTTGTTTCCTGTTAGGCATTTCTCGAGAGCTATCTGATGGCTGGGCCCACGTTGCAGTATGGGAGAGAGTGCTGGCAGACCCGGCAGTGGACGCTGGTCAGCGAGGCGTCTGTCACCAGTCCCCTGCATCACGGCTCTGAGTTCCAGCTCAAATCATCTGACTTTAGTTTAGTGGTCACCAGCAAAGCTATCCCTCACCTCAAACTCAATGAGGAGTATGTCCACCCCAAGTCTCACAAGTTTGTACTACAGCTACAGTCTGAGACCTCCGTCTGATGGATTCAGTTGCTTTTGTCCATATGGTTTTCTACGCTTGTAAATTTAGGACTTGTACTATTTTGTTTGAAATTCTTTTTCACTTTTTCACAGTTTATAAATGGCATTTTACATAATGGATGTATTTTGATACAATATTTGTTACTGCCAAACACAGAAGAGGAAAAAAAAATGTATACATGTATTGTATGTATCCGATTACCTAGTGCTGACTGGTGTGATTGTGTGTTTGTGCTGCTATGTATGTTACTTTTTGCAGAGAGCAAATGCTAATTACATACTGTGATAAGCATCAGACTGAGGTGTCATGGATAAAGTTTTGCGTTTTAAAAGTAGATATTTTTTATTATATCTATGTTTGTGAGGCATGTACGTTTTTTTTTCTTCAAATGACTGCAACATAAATGAGCATCATATTAGAATTCCATGAGGTAAAAGTCAGAAACATCAGTTAGGGAGTAGGAATTGTCAGTGTCATAATGTTACATGATAGCCAAACATACATGATCGTTTTCAGCCTATTGGATTTCTTGATACATTATATTGCCAAAAGTTTTGGGACGCCTCCCTTTACTTGAACATTAATTTTAATGACATCCCATTCTTAATCTGTAGGGTTTAATATGGAGTTGGCTCACCCTTTGCAGCTAGAACAGTTTCAAGTCTCCAGGGAAGGCATTCCACAAGGTTTAGGAGTGTGTTTATGGGAATTTGACCATTCTTATAGAAAGTACATTTGTGAGGTCAGGCACTGATATTGGACGAGAAGGCCTGGCTCGCAGTTTCTGCTCTAATTTTTCCCAAAGGTGCTCTATCGGGTTGAGGTCAGGAAGTTCCTCCACACCGAACTTACTCATCCATATCTTTATTGGTCATGTTGGAACAGAAAGAGGCATCCCCAGGAGCATGAAATTGTCTTGGTATGCTGAAGCATTAAGAGTCCCTTTCACTGAAACTAAGGTGGCCAAGCCTAACCTCTGAAATCAACCCCCACACCATAACCCCCCCTCCACCAAACTTTACACTCGGAACATTGCAATCAGGCAAGTACTGTTCTCCTGGCAACCGCCAAACCCAGACTCATCCATTGGATTGCCAGACAGAGAAGCGAGATTTGTCACTTCAGAGAAAACACATCTCCACTGATCTAGAGTCCAGTGGCAGCGTGCTTTACACTACTGCATCCGGCGCTTTGCATTGCACTTGGTGATGTAAAGCTTGGCTGCAGCTGCTCAGGCATGGAAACCCATTTCCTGAAGCTCTCTACGGACTGTTCTTGAGCTAATCTGAAGGAGACACAAATTTTGGAGGTCTGTATTGACTGCAAAAAAGTTGGCGATTTCTGCGCACCTCAGTATGCGTTGACCCTGCTCTGTGGTTTTAAGTGGTTTACCACTTTGTGGCTGAAGTTGCTGTTGTTCCCAATTGCTTCCACTTTGTTATAATGCCACTAACAGTTGATCGTGAAATATTCAGTAGTGAGGACATTTCACAAATGGACTTATTGCAACCTATCACGATACTACTCTGAATTCTCTGAGCTCCTGAGAGCATCCCATTGTTTCACAATTGTTTGTAGACGCAGTCTGCATGCTTAATTTTAAACAACTGACACCATGGAAGTGATTGGAATGCCTAAATTTAATGATTTTGAGTGATGTCCCAATATGTTTGGCAATAATAGTGTATGTTATATGTTTGGAAAAAAATGGGTAATATATTGCAAGAAAACAGCCTTTCCTGTGTGATGAATTAGTTTTGATTTGTAGTTTGCCTCTCTTTGTGTGGTAATAAAATTGTGAATAAGGTATTTTTACATTTAATTTATTTTTTATTGTGCATCATCGCTAAAGCAACACATTTATAAACCTTGCTCTTGACTGTGTTTTTATCCAAGCTTGAAATTTCTTTGCTTATGTAGCAAAAGAAAAAATAAACCTGTCATGCCTTTTTTCTACTGTGATGTTTTCCAATAATGATGATTTATTTTGTATTTAATTAGGACAATTAGGTTGTATATAATTTCTACATTTTATATCTGTTACAGCATATATTTTCCCATTGTGTATTGTCAGTTCTGTCCTATATGATCATACAAACACATTCCATTCAGTTTGTCAGAAATTAGTTATGATAAAGCACAACAATCTATGACATAACCCATTACCCAACCGAATATTACTCATCAGTGTTAAATTTCTAAAAGGGGAAATACTGCAGATTTATTTTCCTGAAAATTCTGGTTGAATGAAAGGAGGTTCTACAGAACCTCTCATTTCCCCTTAAACAACTGCAGAAGCATAAGAGGTTTTTCAACTGAAAGTTTAATGTAATAATATTAACAATTCTGCTCCTTTTCTCAGTCACATTTGTTGCACATCTCAGAAGTTTTGAAATGTTCAAATTATCTTTAAAGAAAGGCCATAAAAAGTAAATGCTTTGCCTCATTGTGTCAATGTAAATCAAAGCCTTAGGAGGAGCCAGATTTTTTTTTTATTTGGGCAAAAATGTTTAAAATAATCAAGGTTACCCTTTCAAATATAAATCTCTGTATTTTGCTCTTTGGTGTAAAGAATAGAGGCACTCATTTCTGGCCTAAGGCTGAAATCAAATCAAAATCTTTCGGTGCCAAGTTCCTGATTGTATAACACTTCATGTTGGACAATGTTGGGTATTTCTTACATTATATGTTCAGCAAGAAAAAGTTATGATTTGTGGTGGATTCTTAGTCACTTTTAAACTGGATTTTGATGCCGTCTTTAGGGCCGTAACCTATATCTGTATGTATATATAAATATGGAATATTTCTTGAATTAAAACTGTACCATATGTATATATTTATTTATTCGTGTATTTAGTTTACAATCATATTTGTGTACACCTCTGCATGTGCATACGTTTTATTACTGTATCACCATTTCCACCGTGGATTCAAAAATATTAAATCTTTTTGGACAGTTGAATTGCATTAAAATGGTTTGTCTAGATTTGTCTGAAATGCACTACAAGACACATAAATAAATAAATACATAAATAAATATACAAAGAAATGTAAAAGAGCAAAAATAAATTAAAACATATAAAGAAATAAAAGAAATGTATAAATAAATATGGAAATAAATACATAAATATGGAAATAAATCTATAAATAATTATTCATTTTAGTTTTTTTGCATTTCTATGTATATTTATTTATACATTTATTTATTTATTCATTTATATTTGCTGTTTTACATTTCTGTATATTTATTTATTTATGTATTTATTTTTAATATTGGCAGCTTTGGCAGTTTGACGTATAAAGAAGCAAAGGCAATGCAAATGAATATTCTGATTCTGATGAATAATTGGGCAGCCATTTTGTCACATGCTGATTGTCCTTGTGGTCCAGTGGAGGATAGCATATTTCTTTTTGGTTTGTTTTTTAGTCCCTGTCCTAAGTATAATGTTCATCCTTTTATTTAAACTAGAGCCATTATAATAGCTGACCGAAACGGCAATGCTATAATTTTAACAAGCTGTCATCCTGTCTGTGTTTTAGCATTTAGGTCTACATAAATCTGACTTGACCTTTCCCCCAGTTAACATTTGTTAAACTGAGCTATACGTTTTCTTTCATCGGCATACTAATGTAAACACGAATGTTGTGGTATGTGTGGAAATAGTTTAAAGACAGCAAAGCAAAAACTCAGATTCACTTGAAGTAGGCCTAAATATAGTTTGTCTCTTGTTTCTTCATCGTTTCCCGCCGTTAGATATATAGTAGCCCTATAGATAGAGTGCTGAATCCAGCGTTTTTAAACTGCAGCTATAGGATACCTTTGGAACAATAATAATAATATTGTGATGTTTCTTTGGTACACTAGATGTCGCTGTTCTACAATTAAGAAGACTTCAGATGAGTGAATGTTGAATTATTAAAACCTAAATTCATCATCAATCTTACATCGTGTGTGTGTGTGTGTGTGTGTGTGTGTGTGTGTGTGTGTGTGTGTGTGTGTGTGTGTGTGTGTGTGTGTGTGTGTGTGTGTGTGTGTGTGTGTGTGTGTGTGTGTGTGTGTGTGTGTGTGTGTGTATGAGAGAGAGAGAGAGAGAGAGAGAGAGAGAGAGAGAGAGAGATATTATTATATCCACTAATAATGATTATAAAGGCCCGATTTGACGGATAGATCTTAGATTAAGCCAGTATTAGTCTTAATTAGGGCATTTAAAGGAGTAGTTCAGAATTAAAATTCATTCATGTCATTAATGTTAATGTCTTTCTTTATTCAGATGAAAAGAAAGTAAGGTTTTTGAGGAAACCTTCAATGGGGTAGGTTGAATATCGAAATTCCAGATTTAGTGTAGCTTTAAATGGCTCATGATCCCAGGCGAGGAATAATTAAGGGTCTTATAGCGGTACGATCGGTCATTTTCTAAAAAAGTTATAAACACAAATTTATACAAGTTTGTCTTGTGATGTGCCATCCCGTGTATTACATAAGCATTGTAAATGTGGCACCAGCATCGCAAAACAAACATTTCTGGTTTGAATTTAGGACCTTTGCCTCGTTGAAGCCCACTATATGGACAATTCATATGGACATTCCTGGAATGCTTTCCTCAAAAACCTTAATTTCAACTGAAAAAATAAAAACACTTGAAAATCTTGGATGACATGGGGGTGAGTAAATTATCAGAACATTTCAATTCTGAACTAGGCCTACTCATTTAAGCTTTTATATGTCTTAGAAAAAAGAAAGAAAAAGAAAAAACATGACTGGTGTGCAGCTTGACACAATTAAAGGTGCCCTAGAATGAAGGAGTTCAGTATTGGACATCACATAGGTACTGTGAGTCTCAAACACCATTGCCTCCTATTTCTTGTAAATTTCTTGTAAATCTTGTAAATCAAAAACTCAACAGAAAAAAGGTGCTTCTCAACATAAACCCAACCATGACCTAAGCGTTGGGGATCATTTATATGCACACCCCCAACATTTGCATCTTTGCATCTGACATTCGAAGAGTGCAAAAAAAAACGGCTCTCATGACACATGGTTGAGGTTTATTATAATCGGATACCACAACAAATCGTTTGTTTGTTCGGCCCATTTCAAGCAAGCTTCACTCAGCGTCTTAAACTGGAGAAAGGGGCAACTATATTCCTGCAAGCAGTAAGTAATTTATCCACTTAATGACTAAGGTTAGCTGTTTATATTATTTTGTATTACAAAATACAACCGTAGATACTTTGGTTACAGATCGTTCACGCGATCCTTCTAGCAAACGTCACCTTTTCCAGCATATAAGTTAAACCGATAGTCAATGGAGATTGATTAAACACAGCTTACTTGTTTATTGGTGTTTTCAGATCGTCCATGCACGAGAGAAAGCTCGCGTGCATATGGTTGCCAGTTTGGACAAGTTTAGGTAAAAACCGGAGTGTATACGGGTTTCTTTTCACAGAAAAGATCTGTTTGGGGGATTAAATTACTGAAATCTGGCAACCACACGAACGCGAGCTCTTTCTCGCGCGTGGATGATCTGAAAACACCAATGAACAAGTAAGCTGCATTTTATCAATTTCCATTTAAGATGTTTTGCTTAATTTCATTTAGTCCGTATGTTTTCTGTCAGGATGGTCAGGACTCAGTCACGAGGCTGAACTGCTGTGAGCTGTGAGCTGCTGAAATAAGCCAATCAGAGCAGAGCTCAACATTAATATTCATGACCCTTCCAAATAAGGCAAAAACAGAGCATTACATCCTAGGGACAATTTATAGGGTTGTAAATGGACCTGTAAAACTGTATCTGGACATTTTTTCCCCTTAAATAAGCCACATACCCTCGATGTAGATATCAGAGAAAAATTTAACATATTGTTTCAAATCATTCTAGGGCACCTTTAAAACAAGGCACTGACACATTTTAAGATACAGGTTGCAAGTTGCTTTCAGTTAAAACAGCTCAAACAGGGACTGGGTTGCATTGCAGCCAATACTTCTTTAAAAAAAAAAAAAAATACTTTCAGTCAACTTTTTATGTACCTACTTCTCAGAAACACACTCTGTTCTTTCCAAGAAATATACTTCAAAAGACCTATTTGACTTATACTGACATTTGGCTAGAACTCAATCTTTTGATCAAGATATGACTAGCCTACTTAAAAGCATAAGTAGCCTTTAGGCTATCCTAGTTGTGTTGATTGAGTAGCCTATTATTATTATTATTTTTTACACAATTTGCACATAAAGAGTTCAGATGCAAAAGCCTCTAAAAGCTAGCCTGACAAGCCAGACCCACATCAAGATGTTTGGTCTGGAAACTCACCATAGACAGGGCTCAATCTGAGGGGCGGGATAAACGGTTGTCTTTCAAACTCCCTCTGCACGCGATAGGATAGAGCTACAACCAACCAGAGCAACGAAGGTGAAACGGAGCTCGTTGATAGATTAAACATTCTCAGAGCACATCTTCCCTTTTTAAGAATGTCTTCAGTGCCGTTCTTTGTTCTTTCTCAGAGAAAAGCTTAACTCCAAGTCTTCCAGAGTCACGGTCAAAGCTGATTCGAAAGACCAGCGTTCGCCAGTTTACTAGAAGCACGCAAACGCAACTCGGCCATCGTCATTATGGCCCCGCCCACCGACTCTATACACGATGTGATTGGCCCGACAAGAGTTTGGCGTTTACAGCTCAGAAGGGTATTGAGAGTTGCTAGACGACACTCGTGGACAGATTAGACTTGCTGCCGCTAGGGTGCGTCTAGATTTCTAGGCTATCTAAAAGCTACTTCAGTCAAAAATTAGATAATATGTTAGTGCATGCTCTCTGCATATTTCATAAAAATACTTTCCCTTTAAACCCACTAAATCCCAGCTTCAGCCCATTCGGATTTCAGAAGTAGGCTACCTGTGGCCTACTTAAACCTATAGGCTACGTAGAAGCCTCTCAAAAAATATATTTTAAAGAAAAAAGTCAGACCTACTTTTGCATCTGAAGTTGTCATACTGTCTTATAAACTTACATTGTTTGAAAATGTTGGTTTATAAAGAAGACACATATGGACCTAATTGTGAGTGTGAATTTTGGTGTGGTAAACTATTAGTGTACATAGGAACTGACTTCAAATAATCTACTTTCCCAAACACTGACAGAATATTTTCCATTTCTCGAATTTTCCGGCTATCCAAGTTTTTACTGTTAACTGTAGGAGGCGCTGTTACGCATCTTCTGAAATAGTACATAATCCATGGATAAAAACCTGATAAAAACACAGACCGTGTTGCCAAGTCCATTTTTTTAAAGGGACAATGCACATTAATTAACGTGAGTACTTAAAGGGTTAGTTCACCCCAAAAATGAAATTTGTGTCATTAATGACTCACTTTAATGTCACAGTTTAAGATATTTTATATTTAGTCCCAAGAGCGTATTCAACTGTATGCACACTATACTGTCCATGTCCAGAAAGGGAATACAAACATCATCAAAGTAGTCCATATGTGACATCAGTTGGTTAATTAGAATCTCATGATTCGGATCGCCAATGTCAAGTGATTTCAGCAGTTTGGCAGTTTGACATGCGATCCGAACCATGAATCAATGCGCTGATTCACAACCGTTTGAATCTTGATTTGAGGATTGAAAACAAAAGCGAAAGAGAAGACAATTTTGCAAGGATTTTCTTTTAACAAATTTGCAAGGAAATGTCCAATCTTAAAGGAACAGTATGTAAGAAATATATCTCAATTAATCATAAAATGCCCCTGATATGTCACTAGACATTAAGAAATCATGTTAATTTAAAATACTTATATCACTGTCAACAGTAGTCCGGCCAGGATATTGTCATTTAAAGTTGTTGTTGTTGTTGCAGCCCTCAACTGATGTTGATGTTGACATGTTGTGTTTTGGCCTGAAGCTCCACCCTCCACCTATCTACCAATCACAAAGTCAGTAGTGTTTGGGCATCCGGGCTGCCAGCTCTGCTCTTATTACCTCAGCTGCAGCTACAAACGTTCCTGCTGGATCCTGCAGCCATGGCAACCTCGAGTCAGGGGGAGGGGGAGAGGGGAGACACCTGCAGTACCAGTTTTCACAGTTACCACAATCTTACATACACTTCCTTTAAAGTATAATTTTATACACTAATGAGTGGGACAATTTAGTACCAAGTAGTATTGAAACAGTACACTTACAAGTACTTCTAGTACATTGAGCTTTACATACTACATACTGTATAATTACTGTATAAATTTACTTGGAACTTTACTTAAGTATTAGCCTGGATGCCAGCCGAACTTAGCCCCGACCACAACATTTTTAAGTCGGGCAATTTGGTCTGGCATCGTTCCATAGAGGAGTAATTATCCCCGAACAGAAACAGTTCGGACCAATTAAATCATCAGGGAGGGCTTTAGACGATGACGGACAGATGATCAACAGGAACGTAATCATCACGTCATCAAAGGGGCTTGGATTACTCGAATCCTAAACGGAGAGCTTGTTTGTATCTGCATTCACCTTCACAATTTCTCTCAAAGATGATGATCATGTTGGGTAAGTACTCTGTGTATCAATAAATTCTTTTATTTTTTTACAACACCGGCTAAAATCGTTTATTCCAGCACGTGTGCAGACAGGGTTGCCATCACACTGATAAGCCCTTAACTACTAGCCCTTAAACAATAGCTTCTCGGGGGGTTCTCCGGGGGAAAAATGGTGTTTGGGGGGTAAAATGTGTGTTATTTTGGCAAGATTACCTGCTAAAATTCACACTCATGGGTCTATATATCACATAATAGTCGCTCAACCCTTGGACATATAAAACAACGGCGGAAAAAAAACACAGACATGGCAACACAGTAGTTGAGATCTGTCTGTTGACATTTGACAATGCCTCGCTTCGTTGCTCTGATTGGTTGTCGGTCTATCCAATTGATGTCTTTCCTGTTTTGGTTGAAACACGCCTCATAATCACAGCCCAATGGAGCAGTATCAGACTCACATTCTGACTAGAATTGAGTATGACCACGTCAGGCTACTTAAGTATACTTAATAGAATGAACATCAGGTGAACATCTCTCACCTTTTCTCAGTTTATTTTTATTGTGCAAACAGACCACCGTTTAGATTATATCTTCTCTTATTTATCTGGTTTCCTGTTCATGTGTGTTCATGGACATGTCATTTCTGTAACTACTATACTGAAATGTTGAGGGTTATGGGAGGGCGCCATAAGAATTTTGAAACGTCAGCCATGGGAGACTAAAGTGAAACCCATTACGCTTCAGCACAGCTTTTTCAACAGCGAGCTGTAAACTATACTCCGACTTTAGTAAGGCTTATTACTTGTCATTTTCACAAAGAGTCTGTCACTCAAACTCTATAGTGTTTTTGTTGTTGTTTTCAGTTTGACTGTTCAAATAACATTTTAATCGAAATCTACAATCTTAAAAATAAAGGCTCTTAAACTGTTCTTCGGCTGGGTGGTTCCATGAAGAACCATTAATATCCAAAGAACCATTCCATTGAACAAAGGTTCTTTGTAGTGCAAAAAAAAAAGGTTCTTTAGACTATAAAATGGTTGGGGGAAAAAAAAATTTAAAGAACCTTTCACAAAAAGGTTCTTTGGGGAACCAAAAAGGGTTCTTCTATGGCATCACTGTGAAACCCCATTTTCAACCATTTTGTATTTTGTTAAAAACCCTTTTTCGAACTCCTCCTAATGCAAACCACTGTCGTAGAGGGCCAGAAACTTTGCGTGCCAAAACATTTAGCAAATATTGAAACATGTACTATCTCTAAATATTGACATTAACAAATAATATTATCTCCATTATCAATGATTGTCAGTGACGGTTCTCAGTTTCAGATGAGTTTCACAAACCATTCATTTAAAGATCTCATGAGGATACTCACATTAAAGAACCGTGAGGAAAGGAAATAATTAAAAATACACCATATACACATTGAGCTCAGTAAATTTGCTTTCACATAACAGTAATTTTAACTGCAATGTAAATTATCTGATATGCAGAAAGCAGGTATGCAGTTTTAGGCATTAAAAGTACCTCTCAGTAACTGAGAAGGGCACCTCCTGAATATATATTCATAGATATTGTTCCCAGTTTGTGCTCATCTTAGCCAATGACGCAGTATTTGGATATTATTATGTGTACAACAGTGGTTTTTAGTCCTGGACCTTGGAGAGGGAGATCAGTTTAGGACTCACATGAGAGAAAGCTGTGTCACCATTATGTTTATAATGTGATCCTGGCAACACAGAGATGTTGATTCTACGATCTCAGACTGAAAACAGAGCTAGGTTGTGTAGAGCCTTGAGGATGAGTGAGAATTGTGTAAATACCTAACTCTATACAAAACAGAAATCCATTTTATTGAAATTATAACAGTGTAACTGACTTCCAGGTGTTGTTTCATTAACAGCCTACAGTACAATATGGCAATATTCTTCACGTAACATTGTTTAGAAGCTTGATATTTGTTTAATCAAAATGTATTGACAAACTGAGTCAACATCATTAGTGAATAATGAAAGTTAATATTTTCTCTTTTTTATTGGTGTATTTGTGTAATGATGTAAACAGAATCCGATGCTAGATCTTCTTTAAGTCAGTTAACTGAATTAAAAGAAAGACTTTCTTTTCTTCAAATAAAGTTAATGGAAAACTAATACAGAGCAAAACAACAAAAAGTCAATCAGGGCAGACATTGCTTGAAAAGGACTAAAGATTTTGTTTAAAGGGGGGGTGAAATGCTGTTTCATGCATACTGAGCTTTTTACACCTTTAAAGACTTGGATTCCCATCCTAAAAATAGACAAAGTTTCAAAAACTAATGTTGGACGTTTGATGGAGTATTTCTGTGTTAAAAATACTCCTTCCGGTTTCTCACAAGTTTCGGCGAGTTTTTTTCGAGTATGGGTCTAACTGACGTTAAATAGAGCGGAAGGTCCTTGTATGGGCTGTATGGGCTCTTCTCCCGGAAGGGTGCGCGCGCGCGTAACTAGAGGGAGAGAGAGGAAATGCACGCTGTAAACAGTCTCTCAGGTGCAGATCCAGTCCTCCGTGAACACTTATGTCGCGCCCCGGGAAGGCAGCGCCGCATTTGAACCGATTTGAACGCAGAAATGACGGGAAGCTTCAAGGCATCGCTTCAGTCGCGTCGCAAAGTGGATTTCCACGGTCACTGCTGTCACAGGACTTCACCAAATCATACCAAAGAAGTGTGTTTTTGACAGAGCGGTCCTGCTTTGGAAGATGCCGGTGAGTAAATCAACTTCAAATGTCTCTGCTATTGGCTACCGTCGCATGAGTAAACATCAGTAAACGATACGATCGCGTGCTTCGTCATTCAAATGCGCTAACGGTTACTCCATTGTTGTTCTGTATAACACTAGTCTGACGTGCAAAACCGTTCTGCTTGCTACTTCTAAGGTCTAGTCGCATACAATAGTCCATAAACCGAATCATGTCCTCATACACTGCAAGTAAAGACACAGAAATGTGGAGAGGCCATTAAATACAGTAACTTACATACCACAGAGACGGACGTCCTGATGTTGCCGTTTCTCCTGTTCAGTTTATTTCTGCCTCAGATTTGATTGTGGATCATTATCTGTATTAGCTGAGATAGCGATGGGTTTCTCCACGCTTGAGGACGTCACCGCTTTGCGCGCTTGTGATTCTTTAGCTCCGCCCACACGATACGCCTCCAGGCGCTCGGTTTTTTCCGGAAAGACTCGGTACAGCCCATATTTCTTTTATAAATATGATAAAACTAAAGACTTTTCGGAGATATGAAGGATGCAATACTACTCTATAGGTACTCAAGATTGACATGAGATTGACTGAAACTGAGTGTTTCACCCCCCCTTTAAAAAGTCACAGTCAAAATCTTGTCAAACATCTTGTGCAAAATGATTTGTGCTGAGTCTGTTGCCACCTTGTTAGGTTGGTGGTGAATAAGTTAAGTTGCGTGGCCTTATGTTTGTTTGTCTAGACTGAAATCTCTATAGTTCCTAATGAAGATGGTTTGACTTTTTCAAACTTTCCTCATGGGAAACAAAATGTAGGTCCCCACGGTGACACGAGTCCTCATGAGTCAGTGTGCTTTCAGGTTGAAGTCCTGACTGGGACAGAAAAAATTGTACACACACACACATACACTGATGAGCTATAACATTATGACAGGGGATAATGTTCTGCACCTGTTAGTGGGTGGGATATATTAGGCAGCAAGTGAATATTTTGCAAGTTAGAAGCAGAAAAATGGGAAAGCATAAGGATTTGAGCAAGTTTGACAAGGGCCAAATTGTGATGGCTAGACGACTGGGTCAGAGCATCTCCAAAACGTCTCAGGTTACGTATGTAACCCTAGTTCCCTGAGGGAACGAGACGCTGCGTCGAAACGCTGTGAGAACGCCTCTGCGTTAATGCGTCGTGAAGCGCCTGTAGAACCATTCCATCGGAAAAAAGATCGATCGTCGGCGTGATGACGTCATCGACCGGAAGCTATAAATCGTCCGTGAAAACAAACAGGAACTAACTTCTGATAAAGCCTGAAGTAAGTGATCACGGACACGCCGGGAGTATGGCAGAGCGACGCAGCGTCTCGTTCCCTCAGGGAACTAGGGTTACATACGTAACCTGAGACGTTCCCTTTCGGGGAACTCGAGCTGCGTCGAAACGCTGTGAGAACGCTTATACCCACATCGCCATAGGACCAAGTGTCTCGTATGTGTGAAGCCGAAGCGCACACGGTTACGAGAGTACCTGTGCCCCTACTGTAGATGCCAGGTCTAGTTCGTAGAACCTGACGAAGGTAGAAGGAGACGACCATCCGGCCGCGTTACATATATCATGGAGGGAAGCCCCCGACAAAAGTGCTTTAGAAGCAGCCATACCCCTGGTTGAGTGCGCCCGGACAGCCAGTGGAGATGGCTGCCCGGTAGCTTCATAAGCAAGTGAGATGGCCTCGACCACCCACTTGCTCATCCTCTGCTTGGATACTGGAGCCCCCTTCTTAGGGGGTCCAAAGCAAACAAACAATTGTTCAGTTTTTCTCCACAGGGCAGCTCTGTGGACATAAGTATCCAGTGCCCTCACAGGACACAGCAGATTTAACCTTTCCTGGTCTGACGTCATAAATGGAGGAGGACAGAAGGCTTGTAGAGTGATGGGGCCCCGTGGGCTCGTAGGAACCTTGGGGACATAACCCGGCCTGGGATGCAGAAATGCTTTCACCATCCCTGGCGCGAACTCTAGACATGAGGGCCCTACTGACAGGGACTGAATATCTCCTATCCTTTTAAGGGATGAAATGGCCAAAAGGAAGATAGTTTTCAAGGTGAGGAACTTATCCGAAACCTCCTCTAGAGGTTCGAACGGAGGTCCGGACAAGCCCCTCAAAACAATGGCCAAGTCCCATGCCGGGACCCTCGAGTGCATAACTGGCCTCAACCTTAATGTGCCACGAAGGAAGCGTGTAATTAAAGGGTGTCTTCCCAAAGACACTCCACTGCAAGGGACGTGGACAGCACCCAAGGCCGCCACGTACACCTTAAGTGTGGAGGGGGTCAACCCTGCAGAGAACCTCTCCTGCAGGAACTCCAGCACTGTACCAACCAGGCAGTTAACTGGGTCCCACTGGCGTTCTCTGCACCATGCTGAGAAAAGTCTCCATTTCAAAGCGTACAGCTTCCTTGTGGACGGAGCTCTGGAGTGTAGGATGGTCTCTACGACCTCGGCCGAGAGACCCTCCTCTATGAGCCTAGCCCCCTCAGAGGCCAGGCCCACAGTTTCCACATCTCTGGGCGTGGGTGCAGGAATCTCCCGCCCGCCTGAGAGAGTAGATCCCTCCTGGTCGGAATCTCCATCGGAGAGCCTTCCAGGAGAGATATCAGGTCCGAAAACCATACTCGGGTCGGCCAGTTCGGAGCCACTAGAAGTACCTGGGCCCCGTCCCGGCGTACCCTCTCCAGAACTCCTGGAAGCAAGACAATCGGGGGGAAGGCGTACAGAGGCAGCCTCGGCCACTCCTGTACCATGGCATCCAGCCCCAGCGGGGCCGGATGGGTCAGAGAAAACCACCGCGGGCAGTGAGAGTTCTCCGCCGAAGCGAACAGGTCTATCTCTGCTTTCCCATAAACCTTCCAAAGGAGCTCCACCACCTCTGGGTGGAGTCTCCATTCCCCGGGCCTCGGCCCCTGTCTCGACAGGCTGTCTGCTTCCTGGTTCAGGGCCCCCGGGATATATACTGCCCTGATTGACAGCAATTTCCCTTGGGCCCACAGGAGGATCCGATGTGCCAATTTGTCCAACGGACGAGACCTCAGACCCCCCTGGTGATTTATATAGGCCACCACGGACGTGTTGTCTGTTCTGACTAGTACATGGTGGCCCCTGAGGTCGGGCAGGAACTGTTTCAATGCAAGAAACACTGCGAGCATCTCTAGCCGATTTATGTGCCAGTGCCGCTGATGTTCCTGCCATAGACCCTGGGATGAGCGACCACTCATGGTCGCCCCCCAGCCCGTGAGAGAGGCGTCTGTCGTTAGCGTTACGCGACGAACATGAGCCCCCAACACGGGACCCTGAGATAAAAACCCCGGGTTTTTCCACATGACCAGAGCATGTAGGCATCGCCGCGTGACTTTGATCGTGCGGAGCGGATTTCCCCTCGGGGAGAACCCTTTTGTTTTGAGCCACCACTGCAGTGGCCTCATGTACAGTAGGCCAAAAGGTATCACGTTGGACGCTGCTGCCATGAGACCTAACAGTTTCTGGAACCGTTTCACAGTGACGGCTCGGCCTAGCTTCTGTTCTTTGGCGGCTGCCAGGATCAATGCTATGCGTGTTGGCGATAATTGCGCCCGCATAATTACCGAATCCCAGTTCACACCTAGAAAAGTGGTTCTCTGAGCCGGAGAAAGCACACTCTTCTTGGCGTTCAGCCTCAACCCCAGCTTCGACATATGGGCGAGAACAGCATCTCGATGCTGAACCGCCATCTGCTCTGTATTCGCTAGAATCAGCCAGTCGTCGATATAGTTCAGTATGCGGATGCCCTGTAGACGCAGCGGCGCCAGAGCTGCATCCACACACTTGGTGAACGTGCGGGGTGACAGTGCTAGACCGAAGGGAAGTACACGATATTGGTATGCCTCTCCCCCGAAGGCAAACCTCAGGAACTTCCTGTGATGTGGAAGGATGGAGACATGAAAATACGCATCTTTGAGGTCTATGGTGACAAACCAATCCTCCGATCTGACCTGCGCTACAATCTGTCTGAGTGTAAGCATCTTGAATTTGAGCTTGGCCACCGAGCGATTCAATAGCCGCAGATCTAATATCGGGCGTAAGCCCCCATCCTTCTTCGGCACGATGAAGTAACGGCTGTAAAAGCCAGACTCCCTGCTGGGAGGGGGAACCCTCTCTATAGCCCCTTTTTGCAGGAGTGTCTCTACTTCCTGTGCCATTACCAGAGCCTGCTCCGGGCCCACCTCTGTAGGTAGGACACCGCAGAAAGGAGGTGGCCGACTCTTGAATTGAATGGCGTACCCCCTTTCTACTATCTGCAGGACCCAACGAGATATATTTGATAGACGTTTCCATTCGTCTAGAAAATCTACTAAGGGAACCAGCCTCTCGAGGCTGGCCTCTGGTGTATTTTGAGCAACAAATACAGTGCCCTGAAGCGGCGGACCGGCAGGGAACGACTGACTTGACTGCTCGGGGGCCCCCCGGAGGGGGTGCGGACCACCCTCGGGTGGCCCGCGGAGACCGACTGCGCCCCGGCATTGCGGCGGGGTTGGCAGCGCGGCCCCCCGAGGGTGCCGTAGGGAAGCGGGTACCGTTAGCAGGGGTAAACACCGCTTCCCTATGGGGGGAACCACCCTCAGCGTCCTGACGCTTCTGGCGTCAGGAACGCTTCGACGAGGCCTTCTTGGCGATCAGGACTGTCCGCAGATCAGCCCTGCCCCTCGAAGGCCTCGCCTGAGAGCGCCGCCCCCCGTCCCCGCGCTGAGGGGGAGCTCGAGTGGCGACGCTCTGCTTTTGTTGTGACCTGTGAGCGGAGCTCGTACTCGGCTTGGGCTGCCTGATGTCAGCGGCAGCCCCAGGGACCTGGACCCGGAGAGGGAGAAACTGCTTTAGCGCCGCAGCTTGTTTCTTTGACTCCTGGAACCTCTCGGTGACAGTGTGTACTGCGTCACCGAAGAGGCCACCAGGAGACAGCGGCGCGTCGAGCAGAAAGCTCTTCTCCCTCTCCTTGATTTCGGTGGGGTTGAGCCATAAATGTCTCTCCGTAGCCACCAATGCTGCCATAGAGCGGCCAACACATCTGGCCGTCTCTTTGGTGGCCCGGAGAGTCAGATCAGCTGCTGTTCTTAACTCATTTATGACATCACCCCCCACTTCATCGCGTCCATCTAAGTCCCTGAGCAGGTCAGCCTGATACGCCTGCATTATCGCCATGGTGTGTAGGCATGCAGCAGCCTGACCTGCCGCCGAGTACGCTTTGCCCACCAGTGCCGACGTTGTTTTCAATGGTCTGGTGGGCAAAGTCGTGGCCTTTAGGGACGATGCCGAGGAAGGCGAGAGATGGCTCGCGAGCGTCTCTTCAACCTTTGGCATCGCCCCATAACCGTAGTGCTTCAGCCCCATGATGTTGCTATAGACCGAAGTCTGAGGGCTGAACACACGGTATGATGCCGGTCTCCTCCATGATGTTGCCACCTCGGTGTGCAAATCATGGAAGAATGGCAGGCCCCGCCGCTGAGGTTCTGAAGCGCGAGCGGGCAGGAATCTCTCATCTAATTTACTAGATCTTCTCTTTCCTGCCTCAGATCTCTCTACGGGCCAGTCAATATTTAATCTGGCCACGGCTCGCGTTAGAACCTCAACGAGCTCCTCACTCGCAGGGGACTGAAGTGGCGAATCTTCAGTCGCGATGCTCTCAACGTCCACCTCCTCGGAGCTGGATAGTTGGAGCACCGGCGGCTCTCTCGGGGGGGAAGAAACCGCAATGCGTGCTTCCAAGCCCCGAGAAGAACCGCTGGATGGAGCAGGTGAGGGCAGAGATAAGGCAGTGCCCGTCTCAAACCCCTCTGCAACATCCAATTGTGAACCCCACGACTGCAGCCTCCGCTCTGCCTCGGCAGCAGCGGGACCAGAGCCGCGGGGAACACGAGCCGAGGCACCCTCCTCGAAGAGTGCCCGGCGGGAGCGCAGCGTTCTCAGTGGCATACGCTCACAGTGCTCGCAAGCAGCCCCCTCGAGGGCTGCCTGGGCATGCTGCGCTCCCAAGCATGCAACACAGAGAAGATGTGTGTCCCCGCCCGTGATGTAGCGTGGGCAGGGAGGAACACACTTTCTGAAATTGCTGCTTTCACTCGCCATTTCTATCTATTTTATTTTCTCTTTTTTCTGTTAATATATGAAATATTTAACAAAAGGGTGGAAAATCTCTGATAATAGACAGACAAAAACACCAAATAGACAGACAGGTTCACACAGATCGCTTACTGAAGGCACAGAAGCTAGTTCCTGTTTGTTTTCACGGACGTTTTATAGCTTCCGGTCGATGACGTCATCACGCCGACGATCGATCTTTTTTCCGATGGAATGGTTCTACAGGCGCTTCACGACGCATTAACGCAGAGGCGTTCTCACAGCGTTTCGACGCAGCTCGAGTTCCCCGAAAGGGAACTGCAGCTCTTGTGGGGTGTTCCTGGTATGCAGGGGTCAGTATCTATCAAAATCAGTATGCTCCAAAAAAGGAACAGTGGGGAGGGAAGGCAGGCCTGTGTGGTCCTATCAAACAGACAAGCTAGCTCAAATTGCTCAAGAAGTCAATGCTGGTTCTGATAGAAAGGGTCAGAATACACAGTGCATCGCAGTTTGTTGCGTATGGGGCTGCATAGCCACAGACCAGTCAGGGGGCCCATGCTGATGATGGGTGATAACAGTAGAAAATGTTCTGTAGAGTAATATAATTCCTGTGGTAATTACACTTTTCAGACATTTTACACATTTAAATTTTTAATCCCTTTATCACTTTCCAGTTTAGCTAATTCAAATATATTTTCACCTATAAATAAGAGGCATTTTTCACTTGTGTCATTTCAATTTAACATTAAGAACACTATGCAGTTTATCCATTGATGTACAAAATGATTTCACTGTAAAATACATAAAATTGATATCTTAGAAGATTTGTTTGAGGTTCACAGTATATTAATCATTCATCATCGTCATCATCATCGTCATCATCATCATCGTCGTCGTCGTCATCATCGTCGTCATCATCGTCGTCGTCGTCATCATCGTCGTCATCATCATCGTCATCATCGTCGTCATCATCATCGTCGTCATCATCGTCCTCTGTGTTGACTGTTCCAGAGAGCACATCTTCTATCCAGTTTTCCAGCTCTTCAGGCGATGGCAGCTCATCATCATCAGGTATCTCCAACCAGACACTGTCCGCCTGTCATAGAGGACATGAGTCAATGGACTTATGTCAGCAATAAACATTTGTTCTAATAATAATAAATGTATCATTATGTACTAGGACAGTGTGACAGGTCCAAATAAATAGGACCTTTGAATCAAAAGAACTGGTTAAAATAAAATACATTTTAAAAGTATTGCACTTACATCTGTAACATTTACTATGCCAATCTGTGGTCTAAAGAGGTCAACCTTGAAGGTCTTCTCCCAGTATGGAATGAGCTAAGAAAGGAAATGTGCACATGAACAGGGATTTAAATAAAAGAAAGGTTTTTTTGACATCCATTTTACATTACCGTAATACTGACTCAATATAGTCATCCATCAATATAAACTTATTTTAGTCACCAATGGGAAGTTGTCTGGGTCGATCCACACAATACTTAGGTCTGGATTGTCTGTGTTGTCTCTGGCCACCTCCTTCAAAATCTCCAAGAATTCAAAACCATCTAAAAACCGAATTATTAAAGGTCAAATCATTATCTTATTAATTCATTTTTGCCAATGATGCTTGCACCAAGCAAAAATCATTTAGCTTTATAAGGAATTTAGAGTGGAGTCTTGAAACATACCAGGGTCCTCCTCTTCTGCAAAGGCTACAATGTGAATTCCATTCAAATCATCCTCCTGCATAAGAGAACATTTATTTTAGTGTCATTGATATGCACTATATCCATTTATTTTATTTTAGTGTCATTGATACTTTATGATACATTCCTCCACTCCATATCAGGTTCTGATTATCTTTTCGGGACATATTTTTTGTGATAAAGCTGACTTTTAACTATCCTGCTTTCTGCATGAACATTCACTAAATAGGACATATTGAATTGGACATGCTGAAGTTTAAATTATTTTATAACTGCATATCCTAAAATGAAAAAACTGTCCAAACCAGACCAACAATATTACAGTAAGAGTGAAGTATTTTTTATCTATTTTTTACAATCGACGAGATTGTGCAAGATGGTATTTGTATGAGATGAGAGACATCAAAGGGTTAGTTTACCCAAAACTGAAATTGATGTCATTAATGACTTATAATGACTTTTCATTATTAATGAGATACATTTCATTTTTGTGTGAACTAACACTTTAATGTAAATCTATTTTTGCCTCAATAAACTCCATATTGATAGTAAGTAAAATAGTTCACTGTAAAAAATTTAAAAAAAATTAAATGTCAACTTGAAATGTGAATTTGTACTAAGTGACAACTTGATATTTGAGTTGACTAAACTTTTAACTTTTTAAGGCAGCACAAACACATTTTTTTTAAAGTGAGTTGTAGGTTAGGTTTGGGGTATAAGTTTAAGAGATTTAGAATATGGTCATGAAGAATAAGGCATTCATATCTGCTTTAAAAGTATCAATAAGCACCCAATATGCTTGCTAATAAGCAACAAGAGTGAATATGTGTGCCTAATCTAAAGTGTAATCTAAAGTATCATTTAAAAAATATTGCTCACCCAGGTCTCAAACATGTCCTCTGCCCTGAGCTTTCTTAGAGTTGGTCTGTGGAGATCAATAAAAATTATCGGAATGTATCGGTATAAAATATCTGTATATCCATCCTTCAGAAAATCATTCGATTAGCTTTCCTGATTACCTCCTGTGTTCAGATATGAAGGCCACCAGCTCTTCCTCTGAGTTCGGTTTGTCTGGAATGGTGACTGGTTCTTCCATGAAGGGCTCATAGAAGTCCACCTCATTCATCTTCAAAGTCAGCTCTTTTGCCACCTATGCAAAAATAAGATCAACTCATCTACCATCAATTGTTTTCAGAGAATTACCACGTCCCAAAAAGAAAAAAAATCCCACGATAATAAAGATCTTCTGAACATAAACAGCACAAAATGATACATGATACTCACAGATTTCTCAAAGGTGGCAAAAAATTTGATAAAAGGCTGAAACTGTTCAGCTGCCTCTTGGAAAGCAAGATAATCTAAGGAAACCAGAGGAGAAAAGAAAGGGAAACAATGGGGAGGTTAGTTTTTATTGTAATTTGTATTTGTAACAGTGTTGGCCAAAGAGTGTGGTGACTTGAAATAAATGACCTCTAAATGTCAACTATAGCTTGAAAGAGTAGTAGCCTACAATGCTCAAGGGAGCTCATAAGGTTTCGGTGTGTATTTAAAAACAGTCCTGGAATGTACAGACATTTATTGCATGGTATTTATTCATTGCATGTACTATATAGATATGTGTTTGAAACATGCAGAGATCAGATAACAGCGAAAGGATATAACTGTCTCTGAACATTTAAACACCTCCTTCGTCTTATAGTCTGTGCACACAATCTCACGTTCAGAGTCACGACTTTTGAAGAAGCCAATGAGTTTGATGTCTTCTTCCATACGGTCAAAAGCTCGCAACTCCAGAGCATTGTCAATTACCTCGACCGGATCTTCCAAAAGCTAAAGCATGAGGGAGAGAAGGAGAGGCAGAGAGTTAAGATGACATAGAAACGTACTAAAACAAATGAGATGTCTGGATTTATGATAAATACAGATTATTTACATCCAGAATGAATTCCACAAGAGTATCTGCAGAGAGCAGTCCATCAAATTCAATCACACGGTCCTCCTTAAAGACGTAGACACTTCCCTCCTCGTGCAAACCTTCCAGTGAAACACATACTATAGTCACTCATCATGGCAGTGTTAATTACATTGTATACTTTATAGCCTACTGTATCACCATCCATTTATGTAAATGTCCTACAGGTATTGATGTTGTGTTAAACTCAAACACTGATGTAGAAACACCTAGGTTGTGAGCCTAAGCTTGACGTAAACTTTAAATCCTCCATGTGATAGGAAAGGCACGAAAGTATGTTTTGCCTCACCTAGTTTCTTGGCAACTTTAGCATCTTTGTGGGAGTCAACCATTCCAAAGCCAATATCTTTTTCCTCCAAGACTTGAGCAGCTAACTGTGGAAAAACAAATATTTATATATATATTTTTTGTTGTTGCCATTTTTGTATTTTATTACAAATACATTTTACAAATACAAATGCATATTGGCATTTTTGTATTTTATTTTATTTAAACAAATTTTACTTTTATTTTTTAGCGTATTGATTCATGATTCGGATCACCAATGTCACGTGATTTCAGCAGTTTGCCAGTTTGACACACGATCCGAATCATGAATCAGTACGCTGATTCATGACCGTTTGATTCTTTATTTGAGGAGTACGGAAGAGAAGACAATGCTGAATAAAGTCGTACTAATAGAGTCTAACTAACCAACTGTCGTCACATATGGACAACTCTGATGATGTTTACATTACCTTTCTGGACGTGGACAGCAAAGTGTGCATACACTTACATTCAAAGGACAGAAAGGCCTCGGACTAAATCTAAAATATCTTAAACTGTGTTCCGAGGATGAACGGAGGTATTTCGGGTGTGGAACAACATTGGGATGAGTCATTAATGACAGAAATTAAATTTTTGGGTGAACTAACCCTTTAACTACTGTGTACTTACATAAAAAAATAAGTACAATGTACTTATTGTGTTCATATTGTATTGCAAACACTTTTGCTGATATTGAGATGGGAAAGAAGTAGATTAGGGACAGGTGTGGGTAAGTTTAAGGGTAGGGTTATGGGTAAGTGAAGTGTCAAAAGTGTAGTTACAAATGTAACTACAGAAATTAATTACAGATGTAATTACATGCATTGCAGGTATTTTTAAAAATGTAAGTACAATGTAAAATCATTTTTTGTACACAATAAGTGCATTGTATCAAATTATTAATTAAAATGGTAGTACATAGTAAAGGCCACCTAATATAAAGTGGGTCCAATTATGCTGTGAATCAGAAGTACACCATGTACTGAGTCACACTGACATACTAGTCTAGATAGTGAACTTGTGAGCCATGAATTTAGAGTAAAGGAGAGCACACTTGTGTAATCATTTTAGGAGTGCTCTTGTTCCATAAATACCCTGGTGTCCTGCTTTCATTATGATGAAAGTAATTTGAATGACTGAATTTTAAAAGCCAATACTCTTTGACCAGTTTCCCAAGCCCACATTCAGAAGGCCCTTAGAAGCTATCAGGTGTACTGAATATGAAGTGCCCGATTAACATGGTGACTAAAGATGTCCACTTTTTTTTTTAATCCAGATAAATACAGAAGTGAAAAAAGAGAGCCATGTGAAGATGGATATATCTCTATACTGATATTACTACATAAAGCATGCAAAAATGTATTTGAATTCATAGTGACCATCCACAACCATTTTCTAAATAAATATACATTTTAATAACCACTTCACAATTTTGTTCCAATAAACACTTTTCATTCCGTCTTACATCGCCCTTATATCATGCATTCACGCTTGACTTTTACTCTCTTACCTCTAGTACTAGTTCAGTCATTTGTAACTGTTTCTGCAGCTCTTTTGCAGTTGGCAGAGGAGCGTGGTAGAACAGGCAGAGCATGTCGTATTTCTTCAGAGCTTTGCGGTAGTTCTTGTCATCTATGTCCAAGACACGGTCTTTGCCATCATAACGTGGGAATTCGAGGCCTTTCTCAGCACCAGCCAGGGTATAGACACCCAGAGAGGCAAGCAGCAGGATCCAGGTGGCCTGCATGGTCTATACTAATGACTAAGACCTTTCCAAAAAGAAGCTGTGGTTCTTCATGCAGCTTCACAGCTTTCACAAAGCTATGGTATGAGAAAATCAAGAGTTATTAATGAAAGAGTGCCAACCGTCCAGGCCTTCTTCCACTGATCTTTCTGGAGGTTCTTTGGAGGCCAGGTGTACCTTTCTTCTGAAAATTCAGCTTTCTTCAGCAAACCCTTGACTCTCTGTCTTCTCTCCTGGCCTGAGACAAAGAGTGCCTGATGGATTGTGCTGGTAATAGGATGGGAGAGAGCAGCCAGGATACCTTACATAGCAGTGTTCCTCTAGCCCTTTTTTAGGAGCCCAGTTGTTTCAGGGCTAAAAATACCCTAGTTGGACTGCAAAGGGACAAGAGCACTATATAGGAGAGTGATTAGACCGCAGCTAATGACATTTAATGCTGAGAGGGGGAAAGAGGGATATGAACACTTCACTGCAACATAAGACAGATGTAAACAAGAGTATACACTCTTTCCAGTATGTTCACATTTGAGAGATGCAAAACAGCTTGCAGTTAGTGACAAAGTCATTGTGCATATGAATGTACTGTACTGTAACTGGACACGTGTGTGTGTGTGTGTGTGTGTGTGTGTGTGTGTGTGTGTGTGTGTGTGTGTGTGTGTGTGTGTGTGTGTGTGTGTGTGTGTAAGTTCAGCTGACAAAGTAGATGTGCTGTTGTGGAGATATGATGGTGATTTGTGTTGTGAACTAAAGCCATTTGCACAGGGATAGACGGCCAAAAGTCTTAACTGGAATCCCTAGTAGAGGCAGGAACCCTTGAGCATTATCCCTGCACAGGACACACAATCTGCTATTAGTTACAGTTTAATTCTCCATGAATAAATAAATGAATGAAGGAACTAACAAACAGACACTGACCTACTAAAAATGCATTGACTAATTAAGCCCACAAGATTCTAAATATGTTTTGTTTTTTTGTCCCCAGTCCTCACGTTACATTTGAATGACATTTTACAACTGAACTTTTTAAATCTGTGTGACTTTAAATAGAATCTGTTGTCATAGAAATTACACCACTGATGCCCAAATTAGGATCAGCTGTCTCAAGGATTCCTGTCTAATTGCTCTGGACATTCCTAAAAAGAATATTTGTAATATTAACATATATAGTCACGCTGTCTTAAAACTAGTCTTTAAAATTGCTAACATGCTTTACAGATATCCTACCTTAGAAGATGCAGCTAATCTCAGTCCTGTACTGGATTTCAGAGGTGTTTTATGACAATATAGACGGTGGGTCAGAGTTCATTGAAGTTACGGATAACAAAACACTGGAAGTACACCCTGGTCTGTGAAGACCAGTCTCCATCTTTGTACTTGTGCCACTCTAATGCTCCCTTCTCTTGGACACTATATGCATTAGCATTGACAACAAATCATCACAAACAGTTAGCTGATGATGTTGCAGATATTTCCCTCAGTAAGCTATTGGTTTAAGCTATGCTGGAACTGGATGACATTGAGCTGCTAGTTCTCAAAGAGTTTACTTGACACTTGTGAGTGACTTGTGCAGGTTCAGTAAGGCTCAGAATCTGTCGTCACAATGGAAGCTGACAGAAATCACTGAAGAGAGAACTTAGTTGTTCCAGGTTCTCTGTTTAATATTTGTCATAATTGAGGTTGCTAACTGAAACATTGTGTGTTTCCCATATTTTATTGAATTCAATTTTCATGAGGTTTGGGGTGAGAATGAAAGAAGTTCCCGACACCCCAGTTAGTATGAATTGTCATGTTCACTACATTCATGAATACTTGTCACACCCAAATGATTCCTTTCAATTGATCCGTCTGTGGGTAATTTTAGTCCTGTAGAGACACTGTCCTGAAGAGTTTAGCTCCAACCCTGATCAAACTCACATGCCTGTAGCCTTCTAGTAGCCTAATCCTGAAGACATTTGCTGCGTCCTTATTCACCTACTTATACTACGTCCTAAATGTATGTACTATTTTGTGAAGAAAATGTACATACTTTTGAGTATGTAGCAAAAGAGTGTGCAAGCTTTGGAACACACTAATTCGTCATCTTTAACGGACTCTGTCGCTTAGTTACGTTCATCCCGTCACCGTTTCAAATCCTCCACATTCAGTTTCATTTCCCACTGCATCGGAGAGAAATGTAGCTGCACGTTGATCTGCCATTAGTGGGTCTTTAATTCAGAGACTCTACTTGTGTGTTTGCAGTTTACATTTAATGATGCTTTAAAAACGTTAATGGGCAAACGTGTCATTGCAAAAGTTCACAATGCTGCTGCAGGTAAAATATATTGTGGACAACACTGAATAAATATATTTTAGCCAGGTTAAATAGTGATAGTTGGTCACCCAAACCCCTTTATCTAAACCTCTCTACTTAACCGTTGGACTCGCACATCCATCATGTTTGTAGTTTTTTTAAGGAGTGATGAACTGAGAAATCAACTTTCCTTTGAGCTTTTGATATATACAAGGTCATGGTAATATAAGAATATTCTCTAAGTTTCAGAGCTGAAAACTTCCTCGTTAGTAAAAGAAAAGCTTTTATAGACACCCGGCCCAGCAAACGATCTTGTGTTTTATTCTTACGTCATAGCGCGACGAAACACACCTCTACAGTGCGTCTAATCTAGTAGCCCCGCCCACCGGCTCATGGAGGTGATCGATCAGCTTGTGCTGGTCAACCACAATAAACATGCAGAGGAAGATAGCAAGATATTGCGCTATTCCTGTTTGTGGAAGAACACAGTCGCTGCATAAGCTTCCTTCTGATCCTAATTATTACGAATGAGTGGTTGAACTTAGTGGTTAAACTAAGTTCTACCTCACGTGGGGAAGACATATCACTTCATTTCACTGCGGAATCGTTTGTAAACAAATCATCAGTCGATGCTGGACTTGAATCCGACAGGAATGGTGCAACACACTTATGTGAGTAAAACGTATTTTTATATGTAATAGTATTGCATTGTTATAGATCGTTTTGCTTATGTGTACATGTCTAACAGAGCATACCTTTAGCACACTGGACTGGTATGGGCCAGGGCTCGCAAAACCAGGCAGGCTGATGAATCTCATAATATTCCGTTCTTGATCTGTCCTGTCTCTCTCGACTTGACATTTGAAGGGCGGCGCGTGCGTGCGTGTGTGTGTGCGTGTGTGTGTGTGTGTGTGTGTGTGTGCGCACATGGTTTGCGTGTATATCGACCCATCGTGTGGGATATTTGTAAAATAAAAAAAATAGTCCAATCAATCGTTTACGAGCCCTGTGATCGAAAAAATCATTCCGATTGCCACTTTCACAACAATCTCTCCTCTCCCTCATGTGAATTGACAGGGGAGCTTAATCTCATTAAATTTGCAAATCTTATCCAATCCTAGCCATGGGCGTTTACTTCCAAGTCTCCAGTGTGGCACGCCCATCAAAACCCAGCGTTCAGGAGAGAGCCTCAAAACCAGTGTAGAAAATAGCCTATTATTGGTTATGATGTTTTTGAATGTAAAAACCACACAAACGTCATTAGTTGACTTCAGACAACAGTATAAAACATTTTTAAAAGCCAGTTCATGACACCTTTAACACCTTTTATCCGCGTTTGTAGTTCCAATCGAATCCTCGTCCAACTCACAATGGGTTGTGGGCAATATCAGCCCAAGTGCGCATCAATCCCCTATGATCGATCCGCATTTCGAATTCTGACCGGAAATAGTAAACCATCCGGGAATCTTTGGAATACTCTATTCAACATACTATGATTTAGTACATACTAATTCTATTTTCGAATACGATTTAGTATGGATACTAGTATGCGAATTGGGACACACGGATTGATTAGCTTGTTCAGGTGTGTTTTTGGAGCTAAACTCTGCAGGACAGTATAGTGTAACAAACAATTTTGGCCCTGTCCCAAATGGCACACTTCATGTGCAGTTCCGGTCTTGTGCACAAGACCATAGGGTGTCTCATTCGTCATTTAAGCTTAAAGAAGGGTGCTTGTGAGCGTCCCCCTTTACGGCTGCTATGCGCCCTCGATGCGCACATCAGCTGAGCCCGCAAGTTTGCGAGCTATGCAGAGGACTTCTACCCGGCAGTCAAAGCAACATTACATCGTGAAAGTGCAGACTTCAGAGGAAGACTGTGAGGGTTTAGGGTGCCATTTGGGAGAGGGCCATAGCCCCCCAGAAATTGCAGTAGGCCTCTTACCTTTTTTTCTTTCTTTTTTTAAACAAAAAAACTAAATCTTTTCATGGTTTCTACATTTCACAAGAAAATCACATTGGACAAAGGGTAAACATTTAGCAGAAAATTCTAAATTAAACACAGCTTTGAATATAGTAAACTGTATCATTCTAAATGAACCCTGAGTGTTTTCTGTGTTGTCAGTACTGACATTTAAAAGGGGGGTGAAACACTCACTTTCAGTCAGTGTCATGTCAATCTTGAGTACCTATAGAGTAGCATTGCATCCTGCATTTCTCCGAAAAGTCTTTATTTTTTTTATAATTATATAAGAAAGATGCGCTGTTCCGAGTCTTTCTGAAAAAAGCAGAGCGGGTGGGGGCGTATCGTGTGAGCGGAGCTAAATAATGACGTGTGCACGGCGCTGCTATTGTGTTGAGTGCGTCGTAAAGCTGTGTCATCCCTAACAGCGGGAAGAAACTTTATTCAAAATAAAAAAATAGCTTTTAATCAGATACAGCCATACATCTATGATCCGGAATCAGACCCAGAGGCTGAAGTTGAACAGGAGCAGCAGCAAAAACGACTAGAGCAGGACGTCTCTATGTGGTACAAGTTATACACTAACTATATAATATGCTTAGCGGCTTGTGTTATTTACATATTTATACTTGAATTATATCGTCGTATTTTTTTTCTTTGAAGGTGTACATGTGGGAAGTGCAGTTGTTGCACGTGTGTGTGTGTGTGTGTGTGTGTGTGTGTGTGTGTGTGTGTGTGTGTGTGTGTGTGTGTGTGTGTGTGTGTGTGTGTGTGTGTGTGTGTGTGTGTGTGTGTGTGTGTGTGTGTTTACGCGTGGTTTGTGTAGACAATTGTAGTAAGCGGACTGGTTTTGCACGGCAGGCTAGTGTTGTTTGGAGTGCTTTTACAATACACAAACATAAAGTTACACGTATAGTGGCCAGCTAAACAAATGTACACGCACTACACATCGCATGCTCCATTGATCAACTATACGTGATCATGTTTGGGCTACTTGATGGGCATAGGCAAAAACACAGACATTTGAAGCAGTCTTACTTACCGCCTGGGGTTCTAACATTGGGACCTTTATCGTTGGGACTGCTCCATCCTTCAGCATTAGGCGATCGGAAAATCCGGCGTCTAACTGGGCCTTGTTTATGAAACAGTCGGCACCGAAATGCAGTGAACAGACATAAACCTTTGCGTAACTCAGTTGCTGATCCGGAAAAGCAAATTACATCCACTGTTGCCTGTACAGGACTGTCTTGGTCTGGAAACCAAAAACGCACTTTTTTGGTGACATTGTTAATTTCTTGAAGTCACATCACCTGTGCAGCGCAGCCTACGAGCCAGCGCTTTAATGGGCATAGCCTGTAGCTTTCGCACTCTCCCTCTCTCTCTCACGCTCTTCCGGTAGAATTGCCCGTACGGCCCATACAAGGAAATTCCGACCTATTAACGTCAAGTGTACCCATGATCGAAAAAAACTCGCCGAAACTTATGACTAACCGGAAGTAGTATTTTTGACAAAGAAATACTCCCATCAAACGTCCACCTTAACTTTTGAAACTTTGTCTATGTTTAGTATGGGATTCCAAGTCTTTAACAGTGTAAAAAGATCAGTATGCATGAAACAGCATTTCACCCCCCCCTTTAAAGGTGCCTTAGAATGAAACATTTAATTAACCTTGCCATAGTTAAATAACAAGAGTTCAGTACATGGACTCATTGATGGTTCCATGGAGAATCTTTAACATCCTTGTCAGGGTTCTGTCACTTAGAGGATACTCTTGGTTTTGTGACAGAGTCCTAACACTTCTGTATTGTTTGTCTTTAGTCCTGTCCTCCGAGTTGTTTTGTGTTCGGAGTGTGGCGTTCAGATCCCAGCACTTCGGTCTAGTCCTGTTTTGGTTTTGTGTCGGGATTTGGAAATGTATGCTCCGAATGTTTGCCTTTTGTTGTGAGCGCACGGGATCAGCAGTCTTGTGTGAGCGTAAAGTTTGAGTTCGCTCAGCAGTACGCTCTTCTGTCTTCTGCCTCAACATGTCATGTTGTCATGTTTTGTGTGAGCATGCAGCTTATGAGTTCTCACTAGCTGCATGTTCATGTCACGTTTGTTTTGAGCACATGGCTGTCATGTTTCTTCGTGCCATGTGCTCTCGTCTATGGTCTAAACCTGACCACCTTGTTTCCTGATAATTGGTTCATTTGCCCCACCTGTCTTCCCTTGTTACCCTCTTTTGTTTGCTCCCTGTTTGCGTATAAATAGTACGAGTGTGCAATGTCGTGGAATGTATACGCCAAAACTAATTTTGGCGTGCATATGATACGCTGTTTTTCGAGTGCATATGATACGCACTTTATGGCGTATTATACATATGAACCCCCCACCCCACCACCCTAAACCTACCCAAGAGACCGTGTCATATATACGCTATAAAGTGCGTATCATATGCACGTGTGATACATTTATGTGTGATCGAAGTGCTGGGATCTGAACATCACACTCCGAATACTTGTGTTTCCCTGCTCCTTGTGCCAAGCCAAGCCAAGTCAAGTCTTGTTTTTCACCCGTCGGGTATAGTTTTTGTTTTTCTTTATTTATTTTATTAAATAAAGCCCATTCCTCGCACCTTTCCCTTCGCCCAACCCTGACAGGAATATTTCCAATGCACAAAAGTTTCTTTATATTTTATTTATATATATATATATATATATATATATATATATATATATATATATATATATATATATATATATATATATATATAGTTTAATGAAGGAGTTTCAGGACAGATGGGTCAGATGGGACAGATCACTTTGGATACAGAATAAAGCCTGTTTCTTGCAGATAGACACTGCCTAATTTTCTGTCTTCCCAACACAGATGAGGTTTGATGTTGTCCCTTAGACTTACTCAAGGACAACATAAGAAATTATGAGAAATTGGAAAGAGTAATGACTGAGAAAGGTAATGGAAAAGTTTGACTTTCCACTGGTGCACGTGTGTATGTGTAAATGCAGAAGAGTACAAATAAGCAAGGTCAGATGTACCCTAAATTAGTTACACATCTCCTTGCATTTTTCTCTCATTTCAAGCAGACAACTTTTCCAGAGATTCTCTCAAACAAGGGGTCTGAAGTGAACCTGCAGTATAAATGCATGAGCTGCATAAAGTTGCATAATGCATCATTGTAAATGGTAAATGGACTGCATTTATATAGCGCTTTCAACAGACCCTATGGCCATCCAAAGCGCTTTTACATGTTGCCTCACATTCACCCATCCATACACTCATTCATACACCGACGGCGGTGTCTGCCATGCCAGGCGCCATCCAGCTCGTCGGGAACGGTTTTGGGGTTAGGTGTCTTGCTCATGGACACCTTGACACTTGGTCAGGTGGAACCGGGGATCGAACCACCAACCTTCCGGTTTGTAGACAACCTACATGAACCACTGAGCCACTGCCGTAAAAACACTGTGATGTTAGAAGGCATGGCTGACTGATTAGAATCAAGAGAATGTTATAATATGTAACACAATAAAGTGACCTGAGGGTTGTGGAGTGTAACATAACATTGCCAGTTAATGGAGCAGAAACACAGCATCATGAGCTGAAGGAGTGACATTGTCAGTTATGCAGGTATCAAGAGCAAATAATGATAAATAAAGTTATAAATCCAATGTCCCTTCTATGAATTCAGAATGTTTTTTATCTGATATTTTGAGAGTAACAATTATGAAAATATATGATGAAAAGATGTAAGCATATTGAACTGACGGTTTTGTGGGAATTTGCATATATGCTTTTTGCAAATTTGCATACTTTCTGTCATTTGTCTGTGCGTGCATGTATATTTGGACATGGCTATTCTGTGGAAGATGTCATAGTAGCTTGAGGCTGAAAGCTTGTAGTCACAATAAATGAGCAAGATTAGCCATGGGTCAGATGAATCACGGGCAAAAATAGAAAGTGGCAGGTCTAAACAAAAGAGGCACATATGTCATTAGGATTTTCCTTCTTTCTGATATCTGTCTTTATTTTGTTATTTGAGGTGGGGTATAGGCCTGCAGGGTAAATCACCTGTAATCATGGGTATACTGGTATGCCTCAAACCATTATATCCACCCAAAAGAGCAAGGCTGAAGCACAGCTCACATAATTACCAAAACAATGGGTAACATTCTATTAAATAAACTTTGCAACTTCATGTCAACTAACACTTATTAGGGTATTAGTAGACTTAATATCTGCTAACTCTTTATTGTGTTGGTCCCCCAACAGACATCCTACTGACAAAATAACTAACATGTCAACTTATTCTAACCCTAGTCATACCAGTAATACTCTAATGAGAGGTTCAACGTTAACTATTCAACAGAATGTGTTAAAGGGACCATCAAAATAAAGTGAAACCAAACATATTCCTCTGCAAGTAACTTGCAGTTTTATGCTTCAACTGCTTAAGCGCTTGCCCTCTGGGAATCACCCCACCACTTTGAAGTGCGTTCCTCTTCATGAAGTCGATGAGGGAAGTTTATAGACCCTCATCCCCTCGATTTTGAGGGGAGTCTACCCTGATTGATCAAGCAGCTTGATTCAACTTGAACATCACAGCAGTTCCAATAGTTACGTAGTGTTGTTTGAATAAAATATCAGTATTGTACCACACACTGAAAAAAAATGGCTTTACATGATTTAATTGTGTACATTGGTCCTACATAAATCAATTAAGTTAAACAAACAAAATTTGTTTATGCAACTTCAACATCATGGAATTAATACATTTTAAGTGTCTCAATAAAGCAGTCTCAAAAACAGTTTTACTGTACAACATAATTCCTTACGCACTAAAATGCTCATTTCTAATCTGCACTTTATCATTTATGTATAAGCCATATTATTGTTATATTTGGCTTCTTGATAGATTGTTTCTGGACTTGTACCCTTCACAATGTTTTAATTAAATCTAAAGAGAGTACAGAAATAAAATTCGGAGAAGGTTAATGAAAGAAATAAAAAAATAAAAAACCAAAGGCATCATGGTACTTTTCCATTGAGTCTGTCCCTTCTGGCGTCATCATGCCTCACCCAGTTCCTTTCGTTGGCTGTAAACATCTTTAATCTCCACCCTTCTGAATTTTACTATTGTCTCAGAAAAAAAGGTACAAAAGCTGTCACTGGGGCGGGTAAACCTAATGAGTGCATATTAGTACCTCAAATGTACATATTGGTATAAAAATGTTACATATTAGTATTTAAATTATACATAGAAGCATTTTAAAGGTTACAGTCCCAGTGACAGCTTTTTTGCCATTTTTTTTTATTTGCAAATAAGTGACTGGCTTTTTGTAAAAACAGGCCAAAAGTAATTAGAAAAAAAATAATGATTGGCAAGAAATATGTTTGTTAATTGTATCACGTGTTAGGTGCATGCAGTTATGCATTAGGAGGACAGATCTTAAAAAGTATGGCTAATGATTAGAATCAAAAGAGTCATTTAATATGTTACATAATAAAGTTACCTGAGGGGTGTGGGGCAATGTAACGTTCCAAGGCACTGGAGCAGAAAACAAAAGTATGCAAATGACTCATCATGGGCTTAACATCAGCAGTTATGCAGGCAGCCAGATCAGATATACAAATTTAAAATGATCCATCTTTACTTTAAATCTGATTGGTATTCTGCACCTTCTGCTAAAACAATTTGGTCCTCTGATGACTGAGCATCAGTGTGGCCCCTCTGATGTCTGTTACCAGGGCTGAAAACATCTCTAAAGCCTCTTGTTTAACCCAGCATCCCTAAATATTTCCCTTTTCCATTCAGATGCCTTTTTGTGGAATGATTTCATTAGTGGAAGAATTTCCTACACAGTGGAACCGCTTAACTTGCCATCTATATAGAATTTTGGGAATGTGTGGCATCCGTGTTTGTTTTAATGTGGGTTGTGGTGGAGAACAGATTCATCATATGAGATGCAGAACAATGCTGTTTTTCACGTGTCTCTGCCCTGGCGTGTGATTCTTTGTGACAGGTTTACATTACTACATTACCTAAGCCTTGACAGGGATGTTCTTTTTGAAGGATTCAGACATTATGATTCGGTTCATTAGTTTAATACACCACCACAACAATGAAGAATACCTCTCAAGTCAAGGTTAAGGTTAATTGAAATTTTATACATTGTTTCTTCAAGATGACATTTACCTCCTAGCAGCAGTGAATATCCCATATGATAGGAAATTTACAACAGTTACAAACAAAAACAAAAAATGATGGTATTTTCATAATATGACAGTCAGGGCCGTAGGCTACCCACCATTGAGGTCACCGAGGTCCGGACCTCGGTAATTCTCCGAGGTGTACATAGAAGTTGCAAAATATTAGCCTATTAAGGCAGCGTGTACGTTCTCGCCTCGCCCGGCGTATGTTTTCAATTGTTTCAAATGGATGCATCACACTTTTCAATAGCGCCAACCGCTGGCAGGTTTTGTCCATTTTTACGCGTTGAGCGCCCACAGTTCAACTTTGGGTGAACATTAATGTCCAATCACAGTGAAGGAGAGGCGGGACAAATGCCACAACCACCAACTGGCGCTTCGAACAACGACTGATGTTTGATATCACAAAACCGCGAGAGCGCTTAATAATCAGGGATGCAAACTAATAACGTTTTCTTGACCTGGTTTTCTTGGAAGCCTTCAGTAAATTTACATATACAACTTTGTTTTTACCGATACAGACGAAAATGAAAAGACTGCTTCAAACAAAGCTCAGCTTTGAAAAGAGAAAAGATACAGGGCAAGATAAGGAGACTGGGGGAAAAAAGAAAGAGAGAAGATGATGGCGATGAGACAGAAAGAGCAGGTAGCCTACTGTGCTCAGAATAGAAAAAGCATTAGCCTACAATATATTCCTAATTGCTACACATAATGTGATTCTTGTCTGTGAAATCCAGGCTAAAGTCTCATAATCTAATATTGAGATTAGGAGCATAAAATTTTGATTTCACTCATTGGTTATATTTTCACATTGATTTCTATTTTTGACTTGATCTTACTCATTCAACATTAAATATATCAAGGTTATATGTTCAAATAATGTTCTTTACATAATGTAAATCACAAAAATTAAATTTAGCTAGGTTTTCAAAGACGGAGTGACACAAATGTCATCTTTGGCTCAATTTAACAACAAAACAGATTTTCTGATTTTTTTTTGCAACATTTAACCCGATTCCCATTTATAAAAATCTGTTGTCTTCTTAAAATAATGTATACTTCACACTGACATGGTTTTAAAGCTACAGTTAGCTGATTCTTTGATTTTCTTATGTCTTAAAATGCATATGTATAAAGGAGGGAAATGGTTTTTTTTTTCAAATCCTCCAAAATTCATATTTGGACCTCGGTATTTAGAAAATCCTAGGTACGGCCCCGATGACAGTATTTACACAATAGTGGATATGCACAACACAACATATGTGTATTCATCATAACATCATCATAACTACTACTGAGTTGGGAGAAACAAATAAAAAAGGTACCACTTAGGTAACACTAACTATAGGAATAACAGTGAATTATGCATAATCACATAAAACTAACTCTCTTACCAAATCCTACAATAACTTTATAGTAAGTACATGTTGTTAATGAATATTACTCCGTACTTACATATATAATTTTACTGTAACAATGACACCTTCAAATAAAGTGTAACATACTTTATTTTACAGTCTTGTTTCGCATGAATATATTTATTATAGTAATGACACTAACTGGTCATTACCAACCTTGAAACTACCCCTAAACCTTAACCTTGCATGCAAATAAGATTTCCGATATCTATTAAATACCCATGAAGTTATCTTATATTACAATATTTTTGTGGTTAAGTACACTGTAAGTAAATGCACATATTGAAAAATGCAGTGCAACCTTAAAAATGATGTAATATTACAGTATAACTGCAGTACTGTAATGCATTAAGTAATTCAATAGGGCATGAATAGACCGCATCTAATCTTCTGTGTTTTGAAAAAAGCTTGTTTTATTACAATACTTTTTAAATAAATAAAATATTTTTAATTTTTTTATATTTTGCCAGACGTTATAAAAGGTTCATGTTAAGTTTAAGTCACCTGAGCTTAACATGCAGTTAGGAAATGATAGCTAAATAAATAAATATAATAAAACATTATAGAATGCTTAACACATATTTCAAGAAAAGAAAAAAGGAGTGAGGTATGTGCCATTATGTAAGAGTAATTTCGTAATCAAATGCATGAGTCATTTGCATATTATGATGAATCATGCTGCAGTCTAGTGGTTATCAGATTTTTGATTTGCAAATAAAAATAGTACCACGTTAATTTTATGTTCCCCAAACCCAGTTGGAGCTAAATCTGTAAATAAAGTGTTTTATCATTGCTGTTGTTATTATTATAAGGTAAATTGACAAATAACTAATATCTGGAATCGAAATTGGAGTTAGGCTAATTGGATTAAAAATAATCCTCCAAATATCTTTTATTTAGATAGAGATAGTAACAGTATAGTAATCAGCAAAAGAACAATGATTTGTAAAATAACATTTTGTGTTAGTTTATAGACATATAAGGTTAGATTTCCGAATTGCATAGTTACTAAGAATCAGCATATGTGTTGCACCTTATTTGCATGCAAGGTGCCTTCTCATCAATTGGATTGACTGCTTGAGTGCACTTCCCACACTGTTATGACCTTTAGCCCTGAAGATAATAGTCAAATGGTCATTTTAAATGTGCATGCCTAATAGATGTTGAAATAGATTTGTTATTCTTCACTGTTGCTCTCCGGCTGCAACAATGAACAAAGAGCAACCCACGATATTGTTTTGCCAGTACTTTTCCACTGCCAGTAGCAGCAGCACCAACCTCAGTCAGGAGGAAATACAGAGTGAGAATAAAGGGCCACAGTAACATTCACCAAATAGAGAACAGCTCTGAAAGAGATGCTGTTAAGCACTGAAGAGGTAAAATAATGCCTGTTGATGGATGCAATTAGACCAAGCATCAGTCTTCAAGTCCAACAGGTCAGCCATAATGCTACATTTCCGAGGACTCTTTTTTTTTATTTTTATATTGGATTCATGGATAGTAGTAAGTCCAAACCTTAACCTACTCATCAGTGCTGAACACAAGATTAGACTAGAGAAGGAAATCCCTTTGATTATGGTGTGTTGAAACTCCCATACAGGCCAAATGGACAGCCACAGGATCTACCGCGCATCATGGTGAAATGTTTTGGACACAGTCAAAACAGTCTCCCACTCATGGATTCTGGAACATTGCCCCCACCCCCTCCATTTTCTCAAAAGGAACATCAAATCTAGTGACACACCCTAACAACGGCCTGCAGGGCTTTACCAAACGTAGGTGCGATGTGGAGGTTAGGGCAAAACAATTATTCACCTACGCACGTCACCCTCAAGTCACTCGGTGCACCTGCATTCCTACATCTAAATGGAAAACTACTGTGCACAGAATACAAACTGTAATGCAGTAGAGAGAGAGAGAGAGAGAGAGAGAGAGAGAGAGAGAGAGAGAGAGAGAGAGAGAGAGAGAGAGAGAGAGTCAAGGACAAGTGAAGATTGCGCCACTAGCGCGAAACGCTTTATCCTTCACAATGCAATAAACTAAAATATTTTATATTCCTTTAAAGGCTAGTTTACATGAAACGGGCTACCAGTGTCTATAGCCTATAGCTTTGTAAATGTCAACTACTGCGTGACTTTACACCTAACGTGTAAAAACAACTTTCACAATCTATGCTTCCATGCGAATTTAACTTAAGTGCAAAATTGGAAACATTTGCGATTAAAGCACCGTTTAAATATAACAGACTAACGCTAAATGATGTTTCTTAAAAAACTAAGTTCGGGAGAAGCACGTTCAAATGATCTACCTAATCATGATGTCATTCCAACCAGCTGTCAACAATCAGTAATCAACATGTCTACCAATCAGCTCAAGTGGAGGATCACATAAATACCCAGTCAACTCACCAACGTTCCTTGACAAAGTTTGCAGCATCCCTCCACCACCCCTTCTACCTCACACACACCTGGTTAACTTTCCTAACCAGAAATACGGGGGGAGTACTCTGGGTTCGGGCCAAATACCGAGCTCGGAGCCCTCTCCTCGGACAGCACGCCAAATACGCATACCATTTATTCTATCTGAATTATTTGTAAGTGTGAACTCGTGAAATAAGAAAAAAAGGTTAAGTCACTGTTTATAATGATTCTCAGGTAAACGCAGTCAAGTTATCTTGCTTTTGGGGGCAGACATCTTTTGTTTTGGAACGTATAGTCGAGATTAGTAGGCTATTAGACTAGCCTGACAAGCCAGACCCACATCAAGATGATTGGTCTGGAAACTCACCATTGACAGGACTCAATCCGAGGGGCGGATAAACGGTTGTCTTTCAAACTCCCTCTGCACGCGATAGGATAGCGCTACACCAACTAGAGCAACGAAGGTGAAACAGAGCTTGTTGACAGATTAAACATTCACCGTATCCGGTCGGCTAAACTCTGAACACATCTTCCCTTTTTAAGAATGACTTCAGTGCCGTTCTTTGTTCTTTTTTCAGAGAAAAGCTCAACTCAAGTCTTCCAGAGTCGCGGTCAGAGCTGATTCGAAAGACTGCCGTTTGCCAGTTTCTGTATTTATTAGAAGCACGCAAACGGGACTCGGCCATCCTCATTATGGCCCCGCCCACCGACTCTATACACGATGTGATTGGCCTGGCAAGAGTTATGCCTGGTTCAGACTACAAGATACTTTTTGTCTGTTACAATAGTTACTGTGTCAGATTACGCAATTGTTACTCCTAAAATATTGTCATGTCCTGGACTAGAAACATGCCAGACTTCTCGACCAATCATCGCTTGTTGTCACAACGTGCGTGATGTCATTGACTTTAAGAAACAAGAGCGTAAACAAACGATGTCTGAAGCAGCTTGTTTTGGCTGTTTTATGTTTAGAAAAGCGCAAAAATAGAAAGAAAACCCAACAAGGACATGTTCCTCGCTTGCTGGAAGAGGACATTATGGGCTGTCAATCCTCCAAAGAGAACTTGAGGTAAAATATTGTTCTTTTTATATTAAATATTTAGTTATTAGCCAGTAGTAAAAGCTTGCCACCACAACGTATTTGTAAAACATCTTTTAAGCTTACATTCCCGTAACGTTACTCACCGGGTTCCTGAAGGGCTTCCACTATCGTTTGCCAGCATTTTTCTTATTTGGTTGTGCTAGTCCCTCGATGACACATCGTACAGGCAGGATCCACGAACCTTTCCTCCATTTTATAATTCCACCTAAAGTTAGCCGCTCCTTCATCTCTCATGAATTTCGCCGTGTTTGAAAGCTGTGTACGAAAACTGTCTGTGTCAGATCCGGTTGGTCAGCGTCACACGTGACGGAACCCGTCGTGAAGGGCCGCAAAAAAATTTAAACATGCTAGTCTTTCTGTCATGATGTCGTGAACTATTGCAGACGTGGATTCGGTTGTCGTATACTATGACACACTCTACGAGATGAAACGATCGATTATTGCGTCTCGATGTCCATTATCGTTCACGAATCCCCACGACACCTTACGTCAAACAGATCGTGCCAAATTCGGGCTAATATCGTGTAGTCTGAACCAGGCATTAGGCGTTTACAGCTAAGAAGGGTATTGAGAGTTGCTAGACGACACTCGCGGGCAGATTAGATTTGCTGCCGCTAGGGTGCGTCTAGATTTCTAGGCTACTATTAGACAGTTCTGGGTGAGAATTGTTCTGAACTGACGACAAATTTTGCTCAGGCATTTCAGAATGACCAAAACAGCATTTCAGATGCTGTGCAATGAAATCTGTCCTCTGGTCCAATCGCGCAGACGATTTCTTTTTTTGAGCATTGAGGAATTTATTCTGTAAATGCGTTTCCATTAGCCTGGTTAAAACCAGACCATTCTCAGTAGTAAATGAGTTAGTAAGTTTCCATCGTAGTTAAGGCCAGGGTCTCTTATCACTTGAGATTTATGGCGTTTCTATCCAGTGTTTTTATGCGATATCCCCCTAAAAATGATGGATGGAACCATAGCTGTGATTCACCATGTGTAGGCTATATCAGTTTCTCATCCCAGAATACATAGGCTCCATTAGTGCAATGGATGATTCTCTTTGCATGTGTGTAATATGAGTAGGCAAATTGTCTTTATATTAGATTAGGACATTTATGCAGAATTAGAATATTCATTTAAGAATAAACAACAGGACTAAAAAACCTTAGATATGGGTGACATAAAACTCAGGATAATATATAAGACAGAGCCACTTATAAACAAAACTGTAAAACTTATTTTGAAATGCAGTGGTGTTTTGAATAACATGCAATGGTGTAAGTAAATTGTTGACAAATTAAGAATAAAAAAATATAAATAAAAAAACAGCATGCAAGTAAATTATACAATATATTAAAGTCAAATAACCAAGCTCACACAGTTTATTGTTCTCAAATGAATGTCTTTTTATTCATCCGCAACTTTTGATAATAAAAGTAGCAAATGTACAAATCATTTGTGTTATGTCTGATTAGATCAGAGATTGAAAGCAATAAAATCCATATGCGTTTTTTTAGCTTATGGAATGTTTTACAATGAATGGATGAAGCCCGTTTTAAGCAACACAAGGAATCTTAAGAGATGTACACACTCTAAACTAAAGCACAAAATAAATATCTGTTTTCTATACGCCATTCAATACAAATGTAAAATCCATTTAAATCAAAACACAAAACCCTTTTATTGTCATGAATGTCCATGTTTAAAAAGTAGCATAAAGGATTACATTAAATGAAGTATCGCAACGGACTTCAAATTCACATTATCACACACAAACAACATAACAGTGCTTTCAACAACAACAACAAAAAAGATAGAACCTCATCATCATTTTACTAATAAATGCATTCAAAAACTTTGGGTGCTGGTAAGAAAATTTGTGGTGAATCCAAAACCAACAATCACTTCCACCCCCACCCCAAAGCAAATATAGTATAGTTGATATTGCCAGAAAACAAATAATACCTACGCATAAATGTGCTAAAAGATGCTCTGTCAGATCATTAAATCTTACAAATAATGTTTACCAATATTTTGTAAAGTCAAAGAGATAAAATCAGTTTTGGATTATGACAACAAACATTCAATTAGGCCTCAAATAATCTCAACAGCACCCAAATTTTGCAATTTTACATTTAAGTCAATTTATTACATCTTAAGCAATCATATGTTTCACTGATATTGAGGTCAACCACAGTATTGACTGAATGATTCAATTCAGATAAATGCTATGAACCAGAATAAGATGAGAACTGATAGCTGCAAAGAAACAGTAATCACTTGTCAAAGTAACATTGAGAAGGACCATACGAGTCCAAAACCAAATCATTAATATGGGGGAAAGAAGCAGGTCTCTATACTTTCTTTTTATTTATGTCTTTTCCAATACAAAGATATGATCTGTATAAAAATGGATTTAAAAATATACAATTTTAATTTAAAATATAAAACAATCAGCTAATTTAACCCCAGTTTATTTTTGGGGGGTATAATGATTTTTGAAGGCTGATAAATAAATAAAAAGAACAAAAAAATATGAGACAAAATAAATGTTGCACCTCTTCACAATATCCATTTTGCCACAACCCTTCTGACTTAAAGGAAATGTATGTAAGATTGTGGCCAAAACTGGTACTGCAATCACTTTCAAATGACTGTAGAGCGGTGTATCCCCTCTCCCCCTCCCCCTGACTCAAGGTTGCCATGGCTGCAGGATCCAGCAGGAGCATTTGTAGCTGTAGCTGGGGTAACTAGAGCAGATCTGGCAACCCGAATGCTAAAACACTACTGACTTTGTGATTGGTAGATAGGTGGAGGGCAGAGCTTTAGGCCAAAACACAACATGACAACATCAACATCAGTTGAGGGCTGCAACAACAACTTTAAATGACAATATCCTGGCCGGACGACTGTTGTGATATAAGTATTTGAAATTAACATGATTTCTTAATGTCTAGTGACATATCAGGGCCATTTTATGATTAATTGAAATACAGTTCCTTTAAATCAAAATAATTTTGTTGCACCTTTGGGATAAATGTTCATTAAAATGATGTGCTTGTCAAAGTACCATATTAATACAACATTGTGAGCTTGCACTTAAAAAAAAACACAAAAAAAACACTTCTGTTTACAAAATATCTCACACCATTTCATTTTCACTAAGGCCGCATCCACCAGTTCCCCTTTGTCTGAACAAATAGAGCATTCAACAGCAGATCAATAACAAGTAATGCCTGTCACTGCAGCTGTATTCAAATTCTTCTTCTAGAAGAACAAGATATTATTTTTGCGCAGCAATCAAAATTGGACATCCCAGTCTAAACAACCTGTTTTGGGATATCATTATATCAGATTACAACATTTATGACAGTGTGCTCTAGCTTGAGTCTTTCCTGTGGTGGTTCTGAGAGTCATTCAGTAACATCTATAACCATGTCTGTGCATTTTATAGTTGATTTGTTTTGGAGTGATAATATCTTGGAAGTCTTTTTCACATGTCAGTCCCAAAATGCAAACAAAGCAGGGTCTTTACAGCCTATGCTCTTTACAAAAGGCATTTTGGTGTTGGTGTTTTTTTCCAATGAAAAAATTAAAGTTCCAATGAAAGTAGCTCTACATAAAGAGAAATTAAAGTACTCTGAAAATATAGAAAATTGATTACACACTGTTACAATTTACATTAAAGTCTTACTTGTATTTGGGAATGTATAGCAAGGTTACAGGTCATGATACTTTTTTATGCAAAAGATATTTTTAAATAAATTCTTTGAATCTTACAATAAATTTTAAAATTCACTTAAAATTCATTACTGTCACATTTCACATAAAACTTTGGAAATAAGATTCCACTTACATGAGTGACAAAATTAACGGCAAAAAATAAAAATAAAAGTAGTACATCCTAAATTTGCTTAACTTGACAGACCATAAACTACAAAAAGCTAGTTTCAATAATGAATTTGGTCATCAACATACCATTAAGGAATAGCATAAATATTTTCAAGGAGGTGTGACACAAAGCCAAGGAGAAACAATAAATAACTTCTATTGGAATGATTCAAAATGTTAAGAGTGCCTAAAAAGAAAGTTAAGAAAAAATACACTGTAAATATTACAGACCCTAGATGGCTTATAAAAACAAGTAGTTCATATAAATGTGCGGTCTTTCACACAGGGATAAGGTAAGACCAGCACATTACAAGGAGAAGTAAACAAACATGAAAACACCCAGTGAACAAACCAACACAAGGCCTACATTAAGTAACAGCTTGATCTTAGGGGGTTCATAAAGCATTTTGCGGACAGCTTCTTCATCTTCAATGACTTTGGGTTCGACAACAGGCCTTTTTTTCTCTTGATGACAAATCCAGTCAAATACTTGCGGGCAGTTCTCATCATCACACTGGCCTTTGTCCTTCTGTTTCACCAGTGTTGCGTGACCGTTGCCGTACAGCTCCATTGGTGTGGATGCCCCTGTGCTGGGGGTCGTGGGATCTTCGTCACAAGGCGAGGGCATGAGGAGTTTCATTTCAGCCCCATCAAGACATCTCTCCTTCTGAACATCATCAGGCACATCTTTTTTGAGGACTCCATTGCCATTATTGAGTTTGTACATCTCCTCTCGTTCAGTCCCAGCAAGCCGCTTAAGTTCTCTCAAGCCCCAAATTGTGGTACGCTTGACCTTCTCCACTGCTGGTGGTGCTGTGCACAAACTGACAATCACAGCCACCAGCCCGGAAATCCAAAACAGCCCGGCTGCAATGTACATGTAGTGGACATGAGTAATGAAAGCCGGACGCTCATCTGGCTGGTCACATTTTGGCTCACGATACACAAAGCCAAGGATGAGGCGGGTGGTGCCTAGAATGAACCCAGTCATACCGCCCCAAAACGCGCCGGTCTCATTGCAGCGTTTCCAGAAGACTCCGAGCAAAAAAAGGGCAGCAATGGGAGGTGTGAGGTATCCTGCAATTTCCTGGATGTACAGGTACATCTGGCCACCTTGCATCTCAATAATGACAGGCACCCAAGCGATGCTGATTGTCACCATGAAGATCACAAACACCCTGCCGACCACCACCAGCTCACGGGATGATGCACATACACGCAGCATTTTATATATGTCCAATGTGAAGATGGTGCTAGCGCTGTTAAAAATCGAGTCCAGGTCGCTCATGAGGGCAGCGATCATGACAGCCATCATCAACCCTCGGAGACCCACCGGCATCACGCTCATGACCAGCCGAGGGTAGGCGATGTTGGAACAGCCAGCTTGACTGCCACAAACAGCCATGCAGTGCTCTGGTCCAATGCACGCCAGCTCATCTGGGAACATTATTCGTGAGATCATTCCTGGAATAACAATGATAAACATGGGAAGGATTTTAAGTACTCCTGCCATAAGCGTGGAGCCTTTGGCATGGATGATATTCTTGGCAGCTAAGACTCTCTGAACGATGACTTGGTCCGCACACCAGTACCAAATGGATGCGGGTGTCTGCCCCAACAGGAAGCCCGGCCAAGGGATGTCCTCATCAAACGGTCCTCGTAGAAGCTTGAGAGAATCAGTCTTGGGATGGATTCGGCAGGAGTTTGTGTACTGGAAGCTGAAGTTGCTGTTAGCCAGGATGGCAGTGACGTTGGGGACTGCTTCCATGTATTTTTCTCGCACCCCTTCCAAGCCGCCTACCTTGACCAGACTGATGATGGTAAGGGTCAAGGCACCGCCAATCATGAGCACAGCCTGTAGAGTGTCCGTGTAGATCACAGCAACCAGTCCACCGGTCACTGTCAGGAAGGCAGTCATAGTGATAAGCAAGATGATTGACAGGTATAGATTCCAGCCAAGAGACTCCTGAATGAAAAGAGCGCCTGCGTACAAGTCCACTGAGAGTTTAGTAAAGACATACAGCAGAAGTGAGAGGGCAGCAAAGTAAATCTTTAGCCGCTTGCCTCCATAGCGCTTGGAGAGGTATTCTGGCATGGTGTAAACTCCACAGTGGATGTAGACTGGGATGAACACCCAGCCGAGCAGCTGCAGAAGAAGGAGTGCATTGAACTCCCAGGCGCCCACTGCAAAACCACTTGCTGCACCAGAACCAGCGAGACCAATGAAATGCTCGCTGCCGATGTTGCTGACAAACAGTGAGGCACCTATCACCACCCAATTCATATTTCGACCTGCCAGGAAGTAGCCACTGACAGTGCTATGGTTAGACTTCCACATGGCGAGCAGACCAATCACAAGTAAAAGTACAAAATAAAGTGCAACAACTGCAATATCCGCCGCCTCCATCATTGGTCCTGTTTTTAACATGTTACTATCACAGTTCAAAATGCAATTGTCTGAAAAAAATAGGTTTATTTGAGTAAAGATGCAAGCAAATGCACAAAAAATCTCTTATTCCTTTGGTTTGCTGTCTTTCTAGAAGGAAACGGAAGCATCCACCATCTGTCAGAGGAATTTCTATTTGGTTTGTGTTTGGTTTAGATTTGATTGGTAATCCAACGGTGCACTCATGAAGCACAAGAGTTATTTTGGGGAGGATGTCTCTGGCTTCTGGTCTAGAAATGGCAAGAGTTTACATTCCTGCAAGACAGCAAACACAGAAAGAAAGAGAGAGAGAAACATGGCATGCATTAGAAGTGTAGGTCATTCACTATTACTAGCCCCTGACTTTAATTGCCACAAAATGGGAAAATAACATTTTGCTGAACATTTTTTTTTTGATAACTGTTACAGTTGTTATTCTGTTAAACAATATACATATACGACAAACTTTTTGCCCGGTTTCACAGACAAGACTTAAACCTAGTCTCAGACTAAAATGGATGTTTGAGCGCAGAAAGCAACTTGCACTGATATATCTTAAAATATGTCAGTGCCGTTGTTTTGTCTCAAGATGCACACCAGTAATGTTTTTTTTTTCTTTTTTTTCAAAGGGACGTTTATATAAGTTACTTAAACATCCTAATTTAACTAAGACCTACTCTTGGCTTAATCCAAGCCCTATCTCAGAAAAGAGGTCAATATTAATTTATCGCTATTGGACAATATTGGATATTTAATTGCACATGCACATTTCACCACTTTAACATACATTCATACATTTACATTATAATGTAGTCCTGCAATTAAAACAATTGCTGATATCTTTTTATAGTTTTTTTCATTTATATAAATAAAGCAGTATAGAATGACATCAGTATATGACGGTCATCGTTTTAATAGTGTATCCCTAAAAGAAATTAACAGCAATAAAAACTCAAAAATTGTTTAATAAAAGTTACCAAGTCTCCATTTTTAAATATGATGATCAACATAACTAACTGTCAACATTATAATCAATTTATCTTTTCAAGCTTCATAAAAACAATTGTTTTCCCAATATTTATTTATACCTTACTTTCAACATGTATAAGAATTCAGATCTTTTTTTTTTGACTGAAAGTTGTTACATCTTGATCTCCCAATCATTATCGCCTCGCTTTAATGGTTGCATAACTTAGACTAGTGTTGTCACGATACCAAAATTATGACTTCGATACGATATCAGACTAAAATATCGATATATCGATACTAAATCGATACCACAGTAAAAAAATAAATAAATAAATAAATAAGATAAGATGCTTAATATGACAACAGAACTTATTATTCATTGTTATTTTTTACTAAAAATTCATGTGGCCAGCATGTTCCTTAGGGTTGGGCATCATTTTGATTTGAACAATTATTGATCAATTGATCAATTACTATTAAAATTATCTCACAAATTTTTGCTATCTCAATGTATTTTTTACAATAGGGTAATTGTGTTGCAGTAGCTTACACACAGCACAAGAAAGCTTGATTTCGAATGGTAAATTGAATTTAAAAAGACGAGTAAACAGTAATAAAATAATAACAAATAAACAGATTACAAACAATAGCACAAATAAATGCAATAGAATAGAAGATAAAAATTAAAAAGACTGCTTTATTTTTTCAGGTAGGTCTAACATTCAGATAAGAAACTGAATTAAAAAAATGCATAGTAATTACATTTAAAACAACATTGGATAATGTTCTTTGTAAAAAATTCAATAGCGTACAGATGAAACTATTAAAGTTACACAAGTTGATCAGTCAAGAGCAGTGTGATCGTTTGTCTTTTTGTAGTTTGAATAACAAATGACTGCGGTCCCTTTAAGACTAACAGACACATGGATCCTAACTAACACTGTTCCTGTTACTCGTTCTTCCTGAACTGTTTGCGACTGTGTTTACGTTAATACTCTTCCAGATGTGCACTGATAATTCTTTGAGTGTATTTGACCAATAATATGCTGGAAAAGGAAGCAAATGTTTGCACTTGTATCATGTCAGAGGCGGCTTTATTAGGGTAGGCTATGTGTGTGTGCGCTTCAGATGTGGAGCACGAAATCTGCGGGCATTAGTAGGCTAGAATTAATTTATGTGCAATCCCGCGCGAAATTCAGACCGATCACACACACTAACACTAACACACTGTCATGAGGAAAAAGTTCAGCAGAACGCGCGTTCGCCGTGCTCAGAGGTTAACCGGGCCGAGTGAGAATATGCCGGTGTGTGTCAGCTCGCTGACGGTCGGAGAGGAGAGCGCAGCTAATATCGATACTGTAAAAACTGAGAATCGTATCGTTTCAGATATTCCAGTATCGATATATATCGAAATATCGATATTTTTGACAACACTAACTTAGACATACGCAAATGTGCCGCATCGCTTCCCAATCCACTGCTCTGCCACCTGAAAACTATACCAGCTTGGACTTCAGGCACTAATTCCCTGTGAACCATAGGGCAGATTATTGCACAACACTACACTGGTTGGTTTTAACAGCCAGCTTAACATCCCATCTAACAGCAAGCTCATGGTCAGACTGCAACAGCTCTGACTAAAGTATCCAAACAGTTTGGTCATATTAATGTTAGGGTTTAAAGCGGAAATGAGAAGGAAAGATTTAAAAGTAATCAATGGTAACACACTACCAGAAGCTTATCCTCATCATAAGCAAAAAAAAATAAGGAACTTCAATAAGCGGTGACTACTGCCGCTTGTTGGTATTAAGAAATGTCTTAATTTATCCTGTCTGCATTTATCACACATCACATCAGTACAATGCAAACACTGTTCCTCATGATACAATACTGGGAGACATTTGCCCAAGCCTTACCAAACAAAATTGCTCTGTTTATGGCCATCTCACTAGCTGTCTTAATTTTTCCAAATCTTGATTAAAGCCACAAAATGACAACAATTAAAACAACAACAACAAAAAAATTCTCCTTACTTTACTTATCATAACCCTGTCTTTTTATAAACCAAGTTAGTTATGCCCTACTATGTATAAAATTATACACATTAAGAAATAATTACAACAGTACTTTTCTATGTAATAAAGCTCCACCACCATGACACCATGATTGTCTCACTGTGTCACTGTATGACACAAATTGTGCTGATGTTATCAGGTTGTGGATGGACCTCAGTGCTATAAATTTATCATAACTGACACATCACAAATGACACAATACTGAGTCAGTACTGTAAACAGATGACATCTTTGTTAAAAAGACAGTTAACCTTAATTATTTCATTGTTTACTGATGCTCACATTTTGCCAAACTTTGTAAGACTTAAATTTAGGTGGATCCCTGCATTGCACCTGAACACACATTTTGGGGGGCATTTACACTTTTCAGGGGTGCCAAAGGCCGAAATGAAATCGCTGGGTCTGGTCCAGGTTGGCACAGGTATGTCCCCCTTCTGGGGCCAGGCCTATGTGGAGCACAAAAAAGATGGTAGGCAGAATAACAAGTCTCAGCAATGAAATTAAATGGTGACCTTGACGGTCAGTGTGTAACTTTGTGCCTAATATCTCTTTTGAGTTCCACAATAGGAACAAAAATGAATGAATAAATAGATAAATAAATACAATTAAAAAGTCATTAAAAAAAATAGTAGGCTACATGATCTTTTTAATTGTCATACTATCCAAAACCAGACAGCCTGGAATAATCTCTTTATGGATCCTCTGGTTGGCCAAGAAAAAATGAAAACACTTGGCATTGGGAGGGGTGGGCAAGGAGAAAAATTTCCACTGCCAGACAACTCGTCTCACTACCTCAAATGTACTCTAGTAACCAATGACAACGACTTATAGATACTGATTTTTAAAAAAAGGAAAAAAAAGAAATCACGACAGTAAATACAAAAGACCTATCAACACCATTCATTCAGGATGGGTGACTAAAAAAAAAAAAAACAGACCTACACTGCTTGTGTTTATTGACACATGTCTATTTTGGGGAAAATATTATTCATTTTGCATGGAATTTTTTGACTGCTAACTCCAACGCTGTGCGATTCCTGCGAAATTTCTAGAAGCTGCGCTCGCCGGACTGGATGTAAAACTACTACTATGACTGAACGATATTTTTCAATAGTAATCAAGATAGTCAGTTAGTGCTGATTCTTTGCTGAAGATAACATCAACGTTTTCGACAAAAACACATTTACTCACCCTCTGTGGTGTATTTGCCTTGTTAATGCAGTCTACGGTTAATACACAACATCTAACGTTACCAAACCTGTATGACTTTCTTCCAAATAGCCCCCCTGCAAGTCCCCATGCACTTTCCTAGAATCAAAATAATAATAATGAATGGGGACCGAGCTGTCACACCTTCTTGCTCATTTTTTTAACGAACTATCCCTTTAATTCAAGACGTCTGCTGCGTCATGTCGTTTGAAAAACAATGTGCAGTACAAGATTTCATATTTATCTCGCAGATATTGACGGAATTTCTCAAATGTGGAGCATTTCTACGCCGCTACAAAAACAGTCGCTTTGCAAAATATATTATGTACGGATCATTGGTTTAGTTCAATTTTCCATTCCTGTTTGACTACTACAATAATTACACTTGAGATACAACTTACCATTTTTATGCAAATAGTCTTGAAATAAAGATTATTTATCGCGTGTTCCTAGAATGAACGAAGTGGTCCAAGCGAGGTGAATCATCTACATCAGTGTCTGACAGTTTCAATTCAGAAGCTTGCAGGATGTGTTCGCTGTCAGAAAAGGTATTTAAAAGTTCAGAAATTGTAGATTTCAGTCCCTCTGAATGAATGGTGATCCAAACGCGCCTTTTATAAACGTCCATCTACTCTCTTTTCTTCCGCTGTACTGTACACGCCCTTTACATGTGGTGTGTAGCCTAAACGTGACGACGTGGCCTAACGTAAATTTGCATAAGTTACGCCTACTATATATGACAAGAGCTATTGTTTCATGACTTATCACCCCTTAGTCCCTTACTTAATACTGGAAACTTCCAGAAATTACCCTTATTTAGCTACAATCAAACCTTCAGGACTATACGAGACACAGTCTTTGGACGGACTAATTCTAAGCCTCTTAAGTTTTGCAGTCAAAAGAATAATCTGGAAATGCCCCGAGAGTCCCGAGAAGTTGGGTTTGCAATGCTCATTAAAAAGTTATTTACAAGTTAGTTGACTTTTATTAAATGCTTGTTATCATTTAATCCAACACAGCAATATATTTCACAAACCCTTCATAATTATGAATTAGCTATAAATATAATTCTAGACTCTAAGTGATCCACAGGGTCTGACTCCCACAAGTGCACCTGAAGTGTCCACCTACACTCTGAAGCTGAATAAAACACATAAACAAACAATAGGCCTACCCAAGTTGGTTGTGTAGCCTAATGCACCAATAAACTGGTTGCCAACCACCATAAAATAATAATAATAATAATGGCTAAGAAGAAGAAGAAGAAGTTGGTTGCAACCTGTCATAAAAACCAGAGAGATGAAGTCCTAATACTCATTGATTTTGTTCCATCTTTAGCAATATCCTGTGAGTGATCTGGGTGAAATTATCAAGACAAATTAGTGACTTAATCTCTATGCAGCTGATATCCTCATGAGGTAGGCTACACATATGTTGCTTTTAAGGTAGGCTACTATATAGATAAACCCGACCTTGATCTTAATAAAAGTAGCCTATATCGGATTTTGTAAGCCGTTATTTATTTATTTAATTTTTTAGTGAGATAATTATAAGATAGGCCTATATAATTTTGGATAATTTGGAATGACCACCAGATATAGATCTAGCATTCATCTTGCATCACAAATAGCTTAAGACGCCTCACACATGTTGACTGTCACTGTCCAATGAAAGCTTTTTCCAAAGCGGTTTGTCTGGTTTATCCCGTGATCTTTCCGAGTAATTTTCCATTGATATGACTAACTACATTTCCCACAATGCATGAGCGCTGCTCTGGCGTATTTCTTTAGTACTTCCCAGACTTTCACGCATGCGCAGTGTTTTTGACCTACACAGTCGCAGGAGAAAATGGCAGCGCTTGGACTGGGGCAGCAGGTATGACATTCTAAAAACCTTGTTAGTTTTATGGAATACCGCGAGCGGTTTGGCTTCGTGTAGTTAAATCCATGTGCTCTGTTGAAACTGTAATTAATTGACAGGCTTAAACCCAGCTGATTTATCTGATAAGGAAAGGAGGCCTTGACAGGCAGTGTCTACTCCGCAACATGTAAAGTAACGTTACAGTGATTCAAACCCTGTGCTCTTGTGAGATCTAATAATCCGTTATCACTGATATCAAATCATATTAAGTTAAAAATGTTCATTGGCGTCTCGTCTCTTGAGTTGTTTGAATGGATTTATTTATTAGTTGTGCAAATGTCCTGATGAGTTTATGCTCTAAAATGTGATTGGACATATGTTTTAAATCCTGCAGAAGTTAACATACAACGTGATGCAGTTTAGTAGGTTTTGAGACGCAATGAATGATAATACTGGAATGAAGAGCATATGTTTATATGTATATCCCGGTCGTGTCATTGAGAGTCCGTTATATTTGTTATATCAAGTCTGCATGCAAGTTGGTTAACTTAATATTTTTCTCTCTACAGGTGCGTCAGTTTAGCACTTCTGTGATCCGACCAGTAGCAAAACTTATCAAGGTAAGTCATTTTCTTAAATTAAATCAAGTCAAAAGACCATGCATGGTTTCACCTGCACATTGCAAAAGTTACAATGGTTAGTAATGGTAACCACAGTTTACCCTAAAATACCTACATTAATTTAAAATAACAAATATTCTAAATGTGTCTTACATAAGTGTAATGTATGATTTTGCAGTGCTGATATTGGTAGTAATTATGGTGTTTTGATGAAACTGAGATTTCTGTGTGTAAAAGTATTACATTTTTTATTTGTCTGTTGATTTAACTCCATGGTTTAATACAAGTTTATTTACTGTGTATACTATGATATAATGATGTAGTAGTTACAGGCTTTCTTTGATAATGGTTTTATATATTATAGTCAAGCTGCTATAGTGTAAGATTTTTTTTCTGTTTTTTTACCATACTGTGTTTCTTCAGCCTCCTATCCAGATCTATGGGGTTGAGGGACGCTATGCTACTGCCCTGTTCTCTGCTGCCAGCAAGCAGAAGAACCTTGATAAGGTTGAACAGGAGCTTGGACGTGTGTCTGTGAGTATCCCTTTAGATTTCTCTCTTTGTTTCTGCTTGCTACACAGTGATTTAATCAGTTATGGATCTTCAATTTTCCTGCTTTCTAGAGCCTGATTAAGGATCCTAAGCTGTCAAGTGTTGTGATGAACCCCCATGTCAAGCGTGGTATCAAACAGAAGACTTTCATTGATTACTTGACCAAGGCAAAACTCTCCCCCATCACCATCAACTTCATCAGTGAGTGCTGAAAGAGTACACTGAAAAGTTTGCAGTGTAAAGTGAAGTTTGTACATTGCATATTCGCACAGTGAAAAGTCTGTATATTTAAAGGGCTACTTCAGGGATTAGCATATGGCTTTCTATCAGTAGAAACCCTGGAGTATATTAGAATGATTGCGATCGAGAACAAAGTGTATTTATATATGTGATTTTTTTTTTTTTTTTTTTTTTTTTTTTTTTTTTTTTTTTTTTTTTTTTTTAATGAACAGATGTCCTGGCAGAAAATGGTCGCTTGACCTTGACCCCTGGTGTCATCTCAGCCTTTGGAAAAATGATGAGTGCCCACAGAGGAGAGGTCACATGCTCGGTCACCACTGCTCAGGTAAGCTGTGCATAAATTTATATATTTTTTTGCTCTTCTTGTACACATTTCTTTTAATTTTAACCTCAATATTACTACTAAATAAAATGTTTCAACCCTCTACAATATGAGTAAAACACTCACATATGCAAGTAAATGTTCACTCTGGGCGGCTAAATTATATCTATCATTATTCATTGGCTAATAAATTCTTATATTTTACTCACCTGTGTGTGTGTTAGAGGTTAAGAAAAAGTTTAGCATAGATATATATATTCACTCGGTGAACACTCTAGCTAGTGTGTGAGTTTCTCAGCTCATCTGACAACGTACTGTATATTATCTATGAAGGTGCACAACTCGCCGTCACTTTGCTGAGCACATTTCTCACAAACAAACAAATGTGCGTGCGACAGAGTGCGCAAGAGTCTTGCATACCACGCGGAATTGCCACGCTACATGTTAGCAATATTCTTTGTTGTATTTTCCTGTCAAAACATACCAGAATTAATTTACAATTATTCAGCTTTTAAGAACAAGCAGAAGATATGCCAGGGTTTTTTTTCCGGTAGTGGGCAGAACTAGTGTGCAAACGGCAATCTCATTGGCTGGCGCTCATCTTTTCCTGTTTTAATTTCAGTAGATCAGTTTGAGCGAATACTGTCAACGTGATTAATATTCATGAACCCAGCAGCTCATAAATCCTTAGTGTTTTGTATATTGTTATTAGTAGTAGATTTAGTATTGTTAATATTATCTTACTATATTACTATTATTACTTTTTTATTTTTACAGAGGCACCATCATCAGTCTAAAGTTAAATAAAAAATATGCATTTATACATGGTTACCTAAAGTTTTATTTCTAATTTTTTAAGTTCTATCATTAAATAGTGCTTGATTGATTATCATATCATAACACAGTCTGATGCTTGATTGAATGATGTTAAGAGTGAACATTCAGATATTTAAAAAGCTGGACCTTTTTTACGAAGATATTGCTCAGTTAGGTGTAAAGTGTGCATATATAATAAAGTATCCTATATCAGTCTGGCGACTAATGGGTCCTGCACACTGTGCGATTTTTCAAAATCCTTTGCGAATGTCCCTTGTCAGACTGTACGAACATGATCGCCATGTCACACTGTAAGATCTCAGTTGACATTATGTCAGACTGCACGATAGTTAAGGTGCGCTAAAAACGGACGCGCGCAAGAAAACTCACCCGGAGTTTTATATCATCAATGAATGACGCATTCAGTGACGGTGAGCTGCATTACACGCGGGACTGAAATGCTGGCTATAAAAAAATCTCTAGTACTCGTTTTGGTCATAGTTTGTCTTGAAAAACGGAGATATTTGACTGTCGTCGTAGGAGAAGTCACACTGCAGGATTGTGTGCCAAATCTTCTGACACTGCCAGAATTTTGTCTGAGGTAAAATTTGATCGCAGCGCTCATTAATCGGCTGCTGGTGAACATGTCAAACTAACGACCAAAGACGTCAGATTTTATCCTAGGATCTGAGGAATCTTTTAGGATTTGCAAAATTTGTCCCAGACGGCCAAATCGTGGCCAAAATCGCACAGTGTGCACCCGGCTTAAGCTAAAAAATGTACTAGCCAATGGCTATTCTATTGCCAATTCAATGTGCGTAGAGGGTTGTTTTGTTTTACTCTGCATATAAACTGCACTGCTGATTAAGTTTGACTAATTTAATATTTCTTTTATTGTCTTTATGCTGAATGTCTGAACAGGCTCTGGATGAAGCTAGTCTTGCAGAGTTGAAGGTGGCGCTGAATGGTTTCCTTGCAAAGGGAGAAACTATCAAGCTTGAGACCAAGGTAGGGGGGCTTATTCCAATGGGTGTCTTTTTGCTAATTTTGTGCTAATTTTAATCTAAAGATCCATATTTTTTTAAAGCAGGTATTCGGGTCAGCATAATGCTTTGACTTTTGTTTTTCACTAAAGTGTAAAAGAATGCAAATGTTATTCCTGTTTAGTGTAGTGTTGTCAAAAGTACAGACCGCGATACCAAATCGGTACTGAAATTAAAAAATGTGAGTCTAAGTGCTGTTGAGCTGTAATTCTAAACCTCTGACTGGCCATTGTGCTCATCGGATGTGCCTGAGAGCAGAGTTTGAAAGCACACGGAAGTGTTTGAAGGTGTTTTGAAATGTATGAAAGCACAAGTGGGCGTCAACCAGCAGACCGGTAGGCTGCATTCAAGCGCTCTGTGTGTATCTGTGTAAGTGGTCTGTGAAAAGCGCCAGTGATGTATATTTACATGTTTGTGAAGCGCTGATCATTGTAGCTAATCACAGACACATTTGATGAGCATGTGAGGGGTGTTTCCGATTCCACTAAACAGTCGGTACTTTTGACAACACTTGTGTATTGTACCGGAGAAGTGTGTATGAGTGTGTAACATTTGCAACATTGAATAAAGAAAAAATGACCACGTCTTGTCATGTGGAAATGAACATGTGAAATAAATAGCTTCTATCAAAGTGTTTTCTTATATTTATTATAATACAGATGTTTCATGTGTTTCTCTTCCTCCTTCCCACAGTCTGATCCATCTATTCTGGGGGGCATGATCGTGAGCATTGGTGATAAGTATGTGGACATGTCTACTAAGACAAAGATCCAGAAGCTCACAAAGCTGATCAGGGAGACCTAAGTCCTGTGGACTGTCCAGACCTACTCTAATAAGATTCAGGAGCTGAAGAAAGAACGACATCTCTGCTATTGTGTAGTTGAATGACCTTGTCCAGTTGTGTTCCAAATAAATATTATGTAACATTTAAACTGTGTTTGTTGTTGTTTTTTGAGAGGGAATTCCCATTTTTATTTAGTATGATATTTAATATAAAATGATATTATATATTTACAGTTTATACTGTATTTAGTGGAAATGTAACCTGGAATTGCTAATCTTTTAAAGGATTAGTTCACCCAAAAATGAAAATGATCCCATGATTTAGTCATCCTAAGTGTAAATGACATTCTTCTTTCAGACGAATAAATTCTGAGATATATATTTTTAAAAAAGTTCTGGCTTATCCATGCTTTATAATAGCAGTGAAATGTTGCCTCGTTTACGATGTCCATTAAAAGTGCATCTATTCATCATAACTGCTCCACACGACTCTGGGAGGTTAATGAAGGCCATCTGACGTGACGTGGCATGTTTGTGTAAGAAAAATGTCCATATTTAAAACTTTATAGACTAAAATAACAAACTTACGTCAGAAAGCTGTACGCAGTTCGCAGCTTTGACGCCTCTAGTGGATCGTGCTGGCCAACAGACTCAAGCCCCTCTTCTCTTATATCGAAAATTCTCTTCAATTTCTCATAAAATAATATATGTTTTAGACTAATTCATCACCGGTGTTTTTTTGTTGTTGCTTTCTGTACTTCTGCGTTCTTCAATATGCATGAGGTTACTCTTTCACCAAAAATCGGTGTGTACGGCAATCTGCCGGAAGTTAGTTTTTTAAGTTTGTAAAGTTTTAAATATGGATAATTTTCTTACATCAACGACCCACTTCACTTCAAAAGGCCTTTATTAACCCCCAGGAGCTGTGTGGAGCAGTTATATGATGGATAAATGCACTTTTATGGACTTCATAAACGAGGCAACAATTCATTCTAATTAACCAACTGATGTCACATATGGACTACTTTGATGATGCAATGTGCATACACTTTCATATGCTCTCGGACTAAATCTAAAATATCTTAAACTGTGTTCTGAAGATGAACGGAGGTCCTACGGGTGTGGAACAACGTTAGAGCGAGTCATTAATGACATAAATTTAATTTTTGGGTGAACTAATCCTTTAAATCTTACTGGAACCTGAACTGGCAATAACCCGTTTTACTGGCCAAAATGGCTTTATAGTTAGGGTTATATTGCCACCTGTTGGTTTGGCAGGCTCTTGACAGTGCTTCATTGTGTGTTTTCATGTGGATGGGAATTTCGTATTTATTTATTTATTTTTAAATGGAGGAGGAAAAAACTCAAATAAATGCTGTTCTTCTGAAATTTATAATTATCAAAGAATCCTGTAAATAGTTATCCATATCCGAATCCATAGTTTCCATTAAAATATTAAATATTAAGCAGCAGAATCATTTTCAGTCAGCATATCAGAATGATTTCTTAAGGATCGTGTAACACTTTAATAAATTTAAACAGTCAAATTAATTATTCTGCCTTGAGCTGCTAAACATAAAGAGCCAGTAAACTTTATTGTGCAGAGTTTCATCTTAAAGTGTGCTGTGCTTTTGGTCTAAGCAGATTTTAAAATCATTCTGGTATCGTCTAAATTAAACTTAGTTGTGTTTCTTATTCTCCTACAATCTTCTAAGTTTTGTATCTCATTTGTCTTGCACTTCACTACAGCCCCACATGACAATAACGGACTGCACTATGAGAAGAAGGCAAGCCGGCAGAAGCAGTGTGATGCTTTGGGCAATGTTGGGTTCTTGGGTCCTGCCATCCATGTGGATGTTACTTTGACACGTACCAAAAAGCAATGTTGCAGGTGTTGACTTGGCCTCCAAATTCTCAAGATCTTAATCAAATCAGGCATATGTGGGATGTGCTGAACAAACATCTGATCCATGGATCCAAGATTTCAATATTGCATGAAAGCGTCACTGCCTTGGCCGGCTTGCCTTCTTCCCATAGCGCATCCTGGTGTTATGTGTTCCCCAATTAAGCAACACACACACATCCAGCCATCCACGTGATGTAAAAAAAACGGGATTAATCAGAACAGGCCACCGTGCATTGCTCCATAGTCTAGTACTGATGCTCACGTGCCCATTTTTGGCGACTTCAGCAGTAAACAGGGGTTAGTCTGTGCACCTTGATTGGTCTGCGGCCCCATATGCAACAAACTGACTGTGCATATTCTGATACTTTTCTATTAGAACCAGCATTACCTTCTTGAGCAATTACAGCTACAGTAGCTCCTCTGTTTGATCAGACCACATGGACCACCGTTCGCTCCCACCGTGCATCACTGAGCCTTGGCCACCCATGACTGTCGCCGGTTCAACACTGTTCCTTCCTTGGACCACTTTTGATAGACACTGACCACTGCAGACAACCCACAAGAGCTGCAGTTTTAGAGATGCTCTGACCTGTCTAGCCATCACAATTTGGCCCTTGTAAAAACGTGCTCAAATCCTTGCACTTGCCCATTTTTCTTGCTTCTAACACATCAACTTTGGGGACAAAATGTTCACTTGCGGCCTAATATATCCCACCCACTAGGTACCATGATGAAGAGATAATCAGTGTTATTCACTTCAGTTCTCATATGTGTGTGTGTGTTACATCTTATAAATCATCCTAAATGATGTTTCTGTGAGGGTTGTACATTATAAAACTAGTTTGTACAGTAAAACATCATTCTATCTATGGAAAGTCCCTGTAAAACATGGAAATTCAACATGGTTAGCTTCAGGTTTGGCTATTCTTGTGAGAGCCAAATGTCCTCAATAGTGAAATAGTATGACAGCTGAGCTGACTATAGTGAGGACATTTTACTGGTCCTCACTAGTTTAAAAGGCTTATACATGAGCTTATATATAAGCATATACATAAGACTTATACATGAACACAAAACGTGTTATGCATCTTTCTATGATGGGTAGTTCATGGGTAAGGGTTGGGTTAGGCCAAAGAAAATATCATCAACCTGATAATCAATGTAAGTCTTATGCAATGTCCTCACTAGTGAATATATAGACTATGGGAGAATTGGGGTTAACGTGAGGCAGAAAGATGGATTGGTTGCTCCAAAAAAAGAAAAACATTATAAGTAAAACTACACTATACTAAAACAACAGCACGTATAGGCCTAATAGCAAGGTGATGCAAACAAGGCAGGCTAAGGTACAAAAGGTCATCTATACGGCATCTGTCTGACAGTCTCTTTCTTTTCATCCATCCATGTTTTCAGGTAACGTTAAAAGTCACTGCTGCTCTGCATCTCACATTAAAAGCCATTGATGTAACAATGCCTAAGTAAACTAAGCGCTCTTATCACGAATGCACTAACGGTCAGCCGCTGTAAAATGTGACAACTTGATGAGAGAAATGTAAACAGATGACATCCTGGAAGATACCAACGAATAGAGGTAAAGCTGAAAAGGAACATAGCTGTCTAATAAATACCGTTTCTTGAAAAACACTAAAACGGATAATGCACTGCTTTTTCGTAAAATTCTAATCTTTATTGCAATAAACATAAAATAAATTAAGAATGCAACAAAAGCTAAAAATAGGCCTAATGTATTGTCAACACACCTCGCGTCATGGCCACATGGTTCGTCCCCCTCCGCCCATCAGGAAGTGTACGCAAATGAAATGTTTGGTGGAAATCAGCTGAGCGATTCAATTCTATCTAGGCTAGCTGGATGAAGCTTTAAACATTAATATGCAGTAACTGTCCTCTCTTGTACTCGTTTTTTGCTGTTTTTAAACTGTCGATTTATCGTTATTTGGCACGAGACCCTGTCATCTGTCGACCATCCTATTTTGCTGCAGTGGGTGAGTCATTCAGTTCTTACAATAGCATGACATGGTTTAATGGATGTGATCAAATATTAATGGGTAGTTTTTGTAAACCATCTCTAAAAGTATCACTGTAATCGTGACTTTAGTTCAAACAGAAGGTAGTTTTTATTTGTGATGGTTGGTGTTTGTTTTAACAGTAGGTGAGACATGTTTTGTTAATTTTTATTATTTATTTAATAATCTTATTATTTATAATTGTTTTGCATTGAACCATCCAGTTTAATGGGACGTGTTTTCACTATGTAAAATATGTGTTATGGATGGGCCATGATTAACTGTCAAACCATGAGGTTTTAATACTCTTTGATGAATATGCATGTAATGGATATGATGTTCTGTGTGGTAGCCTGTAAGTCAATGGATGCAACAACAAGGACAGATTTGAGTTACATAACAGGTCTCTCTGTGTGGTGTGTTCCTCACTGCTGCTTAAATGAATCTGTTGCTCAAACATTGGGAAAGGTGTATTGCAGAGTTCCAGCTTCCATAACTACATATTCCTAGGCATATGTATATCACATACACATCTATATCCATTTGCAGTACATTTCTCTGTCACCCCGTGTTTTCACTGGTATGCTGTTAACAGAGGCACTATTAATGACCCAATCAATAGACCAATATTATTATGCGCAAACTTGTAGACTAAATCCATGGCCTAGGGAGAGCTGGCTTTTGTATGCTTTGTAGGGTGGCTGACAAATCAATCCTTTAGAAGGTGGAGATTGTCCACAATATGTGGTGCATGAATTGAGTACTGGAATCTGGAAATAGAAACATTTTAATGACATTTACACTACCATTAAAATGTCTGGGGCGGAATTATTTTTGTCCAGCAACGAGGGATTAAACTGATTTATAATGTTACAAGAGATGTATTTGTTGTTCTTTTGAACTTTCTAATAATACCACTATTCATTAAAGAATCCTGATTGAGAAAATTGTTATGGTTTCCACAAAAATGTTGAGCAGCACAGCTCAAGACTCGCCCTCAAGTCATCCAAGGTGTATATGACATTCTTATTTTAGACAAATAAAATCAGTTATAGTAAGAAAAGTCCTGGCTAATCCAAGCATTATAATGACAGTGAATTATTTCAACATTGAAAAAAATAATAAGATATGCTACTTGAGCACCAACAAATATTAGAATGATTTCTGAAGGATCATGTGACACTAAAGACAGGAGTAGTGATAGTAGTGGCAGGAGTAAGACAGGAGTAGTGGTTTTAAATGATTATATTTCACAATATTACCATTTTCTGTATTTTCTAACAAAATAAATGTAGTCATGGTCAGCATAAGACAATTTTAAAAACAATTTACCTCAAACTTTTGAACGGTTGTGTACATGCACCTGATTTTAATCAGAATTTAGAGCCACGACCCCTTAACCTGACTGCTGTTTACGTTGTTAGTTTTATATTATGTTCTATTTTCTAAAAAATCTGAAGAAGTTACCTGTCATGACATCTTATGTACACTTTGTGAACAGAACACCCTAAGCACTGAAAATGCTCATTTCCAATCAACTGTAATTTTATATTAGAAGTTTTTATCTCTACAATAAACTATACAAATGTATTTTCCTTCAGTTTTAAACCATCATGCTTTTGTCTTTTATTCTTTAGGACATTTTTGAGAAATAATGTATTATGTTCACAGAGTTACTGACCGAAATGACTTAAGTTAAATGGCAATACTGAGCATCTCCTGTATACAGGAGAAAACCACAGCAAAAATGCATGTCTTCATTTACTTATTAAAAATATGCTGATTACATGTAAACAGGAATATTCCAATAGATAAGGAAAATATAAACTTCTTTATTTTCATACAGGCAGTGTAAAAGTAAAATAAATAAAATTGCTCTATAATTATTAAGACTTGACTAACCACTGTCACCATTTTAAAGGCTTTTTGTTGCTTACTTGTGACCTTTTTTAATGAGCTGCTGTTTTAATGAATGTAAACTGCTAATGATATTAAGAGCATAAGCTCGGATAATTGTGTGTGTTTGTGTTTGCTATGGTGGCTTTGTGCCTCCCCCTGCCAGACACAGAATTTCTTTGATGTGTGAATAAAAGTGGACACCATAAGAAATAACATTTTTTTTACAGAAAACTGTTAATTGGATGACTCTGTTACAATCAAATATGATTTTTTAAAAATGTATAATTTTTTTAATCAGTAATGTACATTAGTGTGCTTTGTTATATTTTGTGTTGTTTAGTCAATGTTTATTGCATTATATTGGTGTTTTGTGTTGATGGTGTTTGAATGAGCTTTGACCTTGTTTTATGAACAGGTCACTTACGATGACCTCTAAATCATTTTGTGGCTTTCTTTTGTGCCACCTGTATTGATGTTGTGGTTAAAAGGCAGATTTTGGTAAAGTAGGTATATTGACATTATTTATATCACTTAAATATACGATTATAAGTTGTAAAATAAATAGCCATTCTATAAAACTTGTCACAATATTTTTTACAATGAATTTCTGGCAACCACAGCTGCAGGTTTTTTTTTTAATTTGGATTGTTTTAACCATTAATTTTACATTCAACCAATAGGTTGTTGTGGTGAACATTTCTGTGTGGTAGTAAAAACAGAAAGCTGTTGTTGTTTAAGTAGACATGGATCAGATTGTTTGGGTAGGTTAGGTTTTGTGTTCAACAGGCACGTGTTTTGGGGCTTGCTTCAGTCTCTTAAATCCTCTGTAAATCTCTAGATGCCCATTTGATGCTCATAGCATCAGATTGAACAGATGCAAGTGTAACTTTGTGTGTGCGTATGCATGCTCTCAGGGCTTTTATCACCGGAGAGCTAACAGATGTCACCATATCTAAGCAGACACCAGTATCTATCTTACTTGTCTTTGGTGTGTTTATATTTGAAGTGTCTGTTTATAAGCTGGCCCACAAAGAACATGTAGACATTTTTGCCTTTTTAGCCCTTATTTTGTCAGTATGTTATTTGACATAATTTAATATGTTATGAATTATTGCTCTGCTATTAATTCGTCCATTTTCACAAGTTTGACCCATTCAGTGCAGTTTGCGATGATTACATTGATAGTATAATAAGACAATCATAGTGCTATGCAGGCACTGATTCCTGCGAGTGGCTTTTCGCCTGTATTTCATTGTTCCCCCTGCATTCATTGCAAGTATTAGAACAATGAGCTCAAGGGAGGCAAAAGAGACGCTGTGTCCTTCTGTAAACCACTGATGTCTCTGTACTCTTGGACAGCATTGAAATGAGTGTTTATACGCTAATTATACTCCCATTTCATATGGTTTTTGGTTTCAGTAGTTACATTTGTTATTATCCTTTTTTGAAGAAAGTTTGAAGAAATAGAGTAATGGAAATTAAAGAATATATATATATATATATATATATATATATATATATATATATATATATATACACACACATATACAATTTTTTTTTCTGGTATTCTGGTAATTTTCTGCCAATACATTATCCAGTAATTTTACGCAAAATTTCTGTTGACCCTTAAAACACAAACTAATGCAATCTGTAATTCAAAATACATGTAAAACCCCTGTAAAAAAAAACAATACGGAAAATTCCTTCATATTTATACAGTACACTGTGTCCTATTTTTACAGACTTTTTTAACAGTGCACTGTCGTATAAAAGTTTTATTCAACAAGGTGACAGACAGTACAGACATTTACATTGAAACCATTTTTTCTCTATATAAATATTGTTCTTCTTGTGTTCTTGATCAGTTTTTTGTTCGTGTTTTTTGAAGGAATGTAAACTACGATTGCCTCCTACATTCTAGGTGGTGGCTGGGATTGCTTACGCTACTTACTCTCAATCCCAGTCTTTGTGATTTATTCTGGTTACTAAATATGACTTGGTTCTCTCAATGTACTGTATGGGATATAGGAGTGATAGCACACATCTCCTTAATAAACCACACATGTATCATTCATGTATGTGTGCCACTTAGGTTAAGAGGTTTGTTCAAATCCCCATGATCGACTTGCCTTAGCGTGCACCTCTATTTACTAGCTATTTGCCTTTTGTACATTTCTTTATCAGAAATTGATTGTCTTTACTAGGATTTTGCCTCACTTCATGCATTTTTTTATTGTCGTTTTATAATCGTTAGTTGTAATGCAGGTTTTCTCTGATTTGTCTCATAGACAGATGCTGAGCATGCTGGGACATGACTGAGGTATGATGGATCCTGAGGAGGTTGAGCTTCAGAATGACTACCGTTACCGTAGTTACGCAGCTGTCATTGAGAAGGCGCTGCGGAACTTTGAATCATCCAGTGAATGGGCTGATCTCATCTCCTCACTAGGAAAACTCAACAAGGTACTTAAAGCCTGGAGGTGGAGGTAGGGGTTGGGGGGCTGTTATGCAAAATTCCATTTCTGTTTCCTCACTGTAGCAGCTGGAGATGCATAATGGAGGAAAAAAAATATTTCCAATGTTCTGTGATTGGATGTACATAACATAGAATTAGAATTTGGAACATGGTACATAGAATTTCATTTATGAAGGAAAGGCTGAAGAAAGTTATTAAAGGGGGGGGGGGTGAAATGCTGTTTCATGCATAGCCTACTGAGCTTTTTACACTGTTAAAGACTTGGATTCCCATCCTTAACATAGACAAAGTTTCAAAAACTAATGTTGGCCGTTTGATAGAGTATTTCTTTGTCAAAAATGCTCCTTCCGGTTTCTCACAAGTTTCGGAAAGTTTATTTCGAGTATGGGTCGGTTTGACGTTAATAGAGCGGAAGGTCCTTGTGTGGGCCGTACGGGCTCTTCTCCCGGTAGGGTGCACGCGCGCGCGACTAGAGCAAGAGAGGAAATGCACGCCCATAAACACTCGCTCAGCTGCAGATCCAGTCGTCCGTGAACACTTCTGACGCGCCGCGCTCCCCGCTCCACTTTATTCCTATGGGTGACATCAAGCGACTTCAACGCTTCAGCACAGCATTCCGGGAAGGCAGCGCTGCATTTCAACCGATTTGAACGCAGAAATGACGGAAAGCTTCACAACATCGCAGACTTCCACGGTCACTGCTCTTACAGGACTTCACCAAATCATACCAAAGAAGTGTGTTTTTGACGGAGCGGTCCCAGCGATAAAGTTTCGGTCCTGCTTTGGAAGCAGCCGTTGAGTAAAACTGCTTCAAATGTCTATTTGACTATTCTATCGTCGCGTGAGTAAACATCAGTAAACGACACGATCGTGGACTCCATTGTTGTTCTATGTATAACGTTACACTAGTCTGACGTGCAAAACCGTTTTGCTTGCTACTGCTAAGGTTTAGTCGCATACAATAGTCCATAAACCGAATCATGTCCTCATAAACTGCGAGTAAAGACACACAAATGTTGACAAGCCACTAAATACAGTACATACCACAGAGACGGACGTCCTGCTGCTGCTGTTTCTCCTGTTCAATTTATTTCAGCCTGATTCTGGATCACGTATTAGCTGAATCCGATCGATAGCATACATGGGTCGATAGCATACATGGGTTTCTCCACGCTTGAGGACGTCACTGCTTTGGTCATTCTTTAGCTCCACCCACAGGCGCATACGCCTCCAGGCGCTCTGTTTTTTCCGGAAAGACTCCTATATTTCAGCCTATATTTCTTTTATAAATATGATAAAACTAAAGACTTTTTCGGAGATATGAAGGATGCAATACTACTATAGGTACTCAAGATTGACATGAGATTGACTGAAACTGAGTGTTTCACCCCCCCTTTAATAAGTTATCTATTTGCGTAAATCGCATTACGTCGGCCTGCTTCACAAACAAGGGTCAGTTTAATGCTGGATTTGCACAAAAGTTGTTTTTGAAAGATTTTTAGACTACATAAATGTATCCACTAAACATTCAGAAACGTCCAATTGCATTCTAAACGCTGTATTGTCTTCCTGAGTCTCCATCATTGTCTCACTCCAGTTCGAACAGTTTAAGTACTTTTGAAAACAAATACGTCTGTACTTTTACTTGATTAAAAATCTCAACTTTCACTTGTAACGGAGTAATATTTGAATGATATTACTCAAGTAATAAATTTGTGTACTTTGTCCACCTCTGAATTTAGCTTTACCTCCCTTTGAAAGTAGACAGGGAAGTTTGCTTGGTTCAGTTCAAGATTGATTTTTAGTTACAGTTTTTTAGGGAAGTTAGACTTGCCATTATGATCTTCAGTCCTGTTGAATGAAGGCATTGGTTAACATTACTGCTTGACCTCAAACACATCAAACGTTATGTTCAAAGTGCAGCTGATTTGAATGAGCTGAACAGGACTTGTGTCCTTAAGATTAGATAAAAAGCTTTCATCTCAACCTTCCGCTGCGCTTATTTTCAAACACATTTCATTCTAATAAGTAGTTGTAAAAAAACAAAAACCCTTATTTAAATTTCTCTTTCTCTCTATATCACTTTATATGGCATGTGATTTTCTTGTTTGCTCAATGGGACTTTCCGGATATTGTGCAAGTTATAAAACAACCTGTGTGAATATAAAAGATATCAATTGGATTTTGTGTGTTTATTTCAGATATATGACATTTAACATCTACAATCTCCGTTTTAACACACTTGAAATATGTTCACTTCATATATAGAGTGACATTATTGATGGTATATCTTGGATAACATGTTTCAAGTGCTGTGCAATAACAAACTAAACCCTCTGTCTCAGTTCCTCCTCTGAACTATTGTTGATAGTTTGTTTGAAACCTGTTCAGCAAATGTGGTTGCTGAGTGAGATGTGTGTTGAAGAGTGGAAACTAAGCTAGTGATATTTTTTTAATATTTTTGAAAGAAGAACCTACCAAGGATAAATAATTATTTATTTATTATTTTCTATTTTAATATATTTTAATATTGTATGTATTCCTGTGATGGCAAAGCTGAATTTTCTGAATTTTCTTTCTGAATTTTCTTTATTATCACTTGAATGAAAGTAAAAGTATTACTTTATTCATTAATTTGAATAAATGTATTATCTTTCAAAAAAAACATACAAATCTCAAACCATTGAACAATATATATAAAGAGATGTGTAGCGTGTATGTATGTATGTGTGTGTGTGTGTGTATATATATATATATATATATATATATATATATATATATATATATATATATATATATATAATATATGTATGTATGTATGTATATATGTGTGTGTGTATGTGTATATATATATAATATTGTGTGTGTGTATATATGTGTATGTACATCTCTAACCATCCATCCTGCTCTACTCTCCCACTCATTGTGCTTCTCAGGCTCTCCAGAGTAATCTGAAGTACTCTCTGTTACCACGTCGTTTGATCATCGGGAAGCGCCTGGCTCAGTGTTTGCATCCTGCCCTGCCCAGCGGCGTCCATCTCAAAGCACTTGAGACCTATGAGGTCATTTTTAAAATCATTGGCACAAAATGGCTAGCAAAGGATCTCTTCATATACAGGTTGGTGTTATTGATAAATGCTGGGTGAATCTCACATAGAAATGTCCTTATCATTGATCAAATCACTTTTGCATGTGTGTATACTTCAGCTCAGGGCTCTTCCCATTGTTGGGTCACGCAGCGATGTCAGTGAAGCCGGTTTTGTTGACGCTGTACGAGCGGTACTTTCTGCCCCTTCAGAGGGCACTGTTACCCAGCCTGCAGGCTTTTATCATGGGCCTACTGCCTGGACTGGAGGAGGGTGCGGAGGTCTATGAAAGGTACAACTTAACACCAACTATCAATAAGTGATTTACAAGTTGACACTCCAGAGATTTGATCCTAAACTTTCCTAACTTTTGTCAGCATACTCCAAGGGTACCCTGAACTCCTTTGTCACTCTTAATACAAATGTACCTTGATTAAAACGTAACCAATTTAACGATGAGTGAGATTACCGTGATTATATTGGAGCAAAAGTGTTTTTATTCATGTAAACGTGGGAATTCTATAGACTTACATTAGACAAGAGCTAAAACATATCACAGAATATGGCTGATTTAAATGTTCCTAGGCCGGACATCACTTTTGGCCTCTACTGTAGTTCCTGGTAAAGCTTTGATTTCAATGTTACAAACCCCAATTCATCTTTCTTCCTGTCTAAGGACGGATGCGTTGCTTGTGAAGTTGTCAGTGTTGGTGGGTCAGTCTGTGTTTTATGAAGCGCTGTGGGGTTCAGTGCTTATATGTCCTCTGGTACGGCTCCCAGCCTCTCTCTTTGTCGTCGCACACTTTGACCACTCAAACACTGCACGAGGACAGAAGTATATGCTTGGGACAGATCACATACTAGTGGTGAGTGTGTGTATGTGTTTGGTCATAATTATTTAAAAGGAAAAAAATATATATAATTTTGTGCACATAAACTCATTGTTTTAAAAAAATATATATTTTGCAAGAGAAGACCTTAGTCATGGTAGACAGACTACACATTAATCTGACATAAATTAAACAAATTCTGTGATGGAAAACAAATGTTCAACAGAACATTGAAAATACAGTGCATTGTATATATTTTTTATGTAATTTATTCCTGTGATGGCAAGGCTTAATTATTATGAATAACATAATTACTCCAGTCTTCAGTGTCACATGGTCCTTCAGAAATCATTCTAACACTTATTTGGTGCTTAAGAAACATTTCTTATTATTATCCTCAAAGTAAAATCAGTTGTGTAATGTTTTAGTGAAACAATGAAACTATTTTTTAGGAATTGCAGTTAAAAAGATCAGCATTTAGAAATCTGAAATATAAATCTTTTCTAACATTAAAGTCATTGTTGTCACTACTGATTCAATCGTTACTGATCAATTTAAAGCATCCTTGCTAAATAAAATAACAAAAATCTTACTGACCCCAGGCTTTTGATCAGTAGTGTATATCTTTTGCAGGGGTTGTAAAAGTTAGACATGACCTAAAACTAGTGTGACATATTGAACAGACTGTACTTGTGTTCCTCACAGCCAGACGTTTGGGTCAAATTACACAGGGTGTCTGTCTACTCTGACTAAGCTCTGTTGTTTTGAAGAAATTGTGTAAGTGAAATAGACACCTCCCTATCTCTCTTCTCCAGGTGAAGGCTGTTTGTCTCGCTTTACAAGACTCGAATGTTTTGGTCCAGAGAAACATGCTGGAAATCCTTCTCTACTTCTTCCCCTTCACAACCTGCCAGGTTAACCCTCTTTTTCTTTCTCCGTGTCTTCACTCCCAACTACATTTGTCCTGTCCCAGACCATGTTAAAGACATTTTTTAAACAATCTCTAGGATCCTGAGGAATGTCCCATCCCACTAAAGCAAGATGAGATGATCTGTGTGGTGTCTGCTGCCTCACTCACCCTCCTCAGGAGAGATATGTCTCTGAATCGACGCCTCTATGCATGGATGCTCGGTACCTTATACAAACTGTCAGACAGTTACAGAATACCACAGAAATACTCCAGTACTGTTTCATACAATAAATGCCATTTATCTATTGCTGGCTCAAATCTAAAAAGTCTTAGTCTTAAAACAGGTCTTTTTTTTTAAAGACAAATATTTTTATGAATCTTTTATTTAGCAAATTGTCTCCTTTTCATTGTATGGAAAATGTAATCCTACTTATTATCATTTTTTTCTCATAAGAAAAGTAAAACATACAGGTTTGAAAGTACATGTTTTTGGGTGAACTTTTATCTTGAGTGTCAAACAAACCAGTATTTTTCTATATGTGTGTATTGTCAGGCTTAGACATCAAGGGAGGAATGGTGGCTGCAGATTCCAGTCGCTTCAACAGTGTGGAAGAATACACTGCATTCTACTTCAGTACACACTCCAGAGAATTACTGGTGCAGGTATAGAAGATAACACACTCAAACTCAAATGAGCTTATTCAAAGTACCAGTGTAGAGCTTTTCAATTAGAATGGGAGTTGTTGTTCACTTAAGACATTTCCTGTATGTTAGTGTACACTTTCTGCATGTGCACAGTTCAAATTAACTCATATTTGTTGTTTTCTTAATAGGCTCTGGTAAATATTCTGAAGCAGAAAGATATAGAGGCCAACCCAGACAATCTAATAGAGTATCTCAGACCTTTTCGCATCATCATTAGCCTGCTGGACAAATCCGAGATAGGTAAAGACACCCAAATGGTTGAAATTGTAAAGTTGTAAAAGTACTTTCCTTTGGTCCTATTTAACATAATCACTCGTCTCTCCACATTCTTTCACTCACAGGGCCATTGGTGTTGTCTGATGTGCTGCTGGAGGTGGTCAGAGCTTTTTACAGCTACTGTAAAGTGATGCTGGGAGAGGACAATCTCAACACCAGCCTTAGTGGCAGCCAACTCAACAGGTCCGAAAGAAGAATTGAATGCTTATATTTTTACAACGGATAAGGTTTCCTCTAACTCAGCTGGGAGAGAATTTCACCTGCAACACCGATATCATAATTTTGATTCCTACAGAGCACAAATAATTTCAGGGTCTCAATATAACACTCAGAAAGAGTCAAATAAGAGTAAAACCTAACTTTGGTGAGTAAACGAGGAAGGGATGATATACAGTCAGCTGGTCATTATCCCAAAATAACCCGACATTATGGTCAGTTTTGCAGGTGTTTTTTTGTTTGTTCAAATAGTGGATAACTGACTTATCCCTCTGATCACATGCCCTCTTACAAAATAAATAGACATGAAATTGATTTGAGCTAAAATAATTTATGTAAGGGCTGCAGAGTGCTATGAGAACAATATTCAAAACTCAGGGTCAGGGTCAACAGTCAAATATCCATTTATAGAGGTCCATTTTAGGACTTCATATATACAATATGCCACTGACTATTTAGAAGTGATACCTTTTGAACCAATGCACAATGATTATATATATTATATGATATTATATTTTGAATTTACTATAAGTGGATATACACTACAGTTCATAAATTTTGGGGTACGTTTTTTAAAGAAGTGAATACTTCTTAAGAGAATACTTAAATTGATAAAGGTGACAATACAGCTTTTTTTTTTCAAATAAATATATTTAATATTTACTGTTTATCATAGATTCCTGAAAAAGTTATCACGTTTTCCACAAAAATATGTAGTACAACCTTTTTGAAAATTGATCGTAATGAGAAGTGTTTTTTAGCACCAAATCAGCTAATTAAAATGATTTCTGAAGGATCATGGGACAATAGGCTAGTGAAAATTCAGTTTTTCCATAACAGGAATAAATTACTTATTAAAAATTCTCATAATATTTAACAAAATATTACTGTTTTTACCATGCTTTTTTAATAAATGCAGTTTTGGTGAACATAAGAGTCTTCTTTCAAAAACATTAAAATACTTGTAATATTTGTAATATAAATGTACAAGATGAGTTAATAATATGCAAATGAATGCTGTTTCTGATTGTTGATTATCTACTTGTGTGCAGTAAAATCAAGGAGAATAAAAACGCCTCAGAGATTATAAAGACTGTCAATATGCTTGTGAGTGCCATGAGCAGCAATTATCTTTGGGACTACATGACAAGGCATTTCCAAATCTCTCTCAGGTAAACATGCACAAACTCATAATAAACTGCATTACGTGAACATAAATGGAATTATGTCATGATGCCTAGTGTTGTTTTTCAGCTCACTGAGTGATCCAGATGGGAAGGGTCCATCTAAAGACTGGAGCAGCCCTCCTTCAGTGACAGAACTTTCAACACTCATTATCTTCTTGATGGATGTTATTCCTTTGGTATGATCTGGTGATTCATCTGTGGACAACTTTGTCTAAAGTTTTGGTCATTTGGTCTGATTTGGTTTGTGTTTCTTATTAGGAACTCTATGCAGAGATTCAAACGCAATACCTACCACAGATGCTGGGCAGCATGCTGCAGTCACTGCGTAGTCACATGACATTCCTTAGCCTACAGGAGCTCACACAGGCCATGAGAGCATGTTTTAAAGTGCTCAGTAAGATCCAGATGCCAGTCGCTTATATGGACATGGAGGCCGAATTGCAGACACAAGATGTGGAGCAAACACAGGTATGGGTCAGTTTTACTGCAAACTGCCGTAAAGTCTTAGTCTGACAGGCCAAACCAACATCAAGATGTTTGGTCTGGAAACTCACCATTGACGGCTCAATCCAAAGGGGTGGGATAAACGGCTGTCTTTCAAACTCCCTCTGCACGCGATAGGATAGCGCTACAACCAACCAGAGCAACAGAGGTGAAGCTGAGCTTGTTGACAGATTAAACTTTCACTGTATCCGTTCGGCAAAATTAAGAACACATCTTCCCTTTTTAAGAATGACTTCAGTGTCGTTCTTTTCTCAAAGAAAAGCCTAACTCCAAGTCTTCCAGAGTCGCGGTCAAAGCTGATTCGAAAGACCGCTGTTCGCCAGCTTCTGTGTTTACTAGAAGCACGCAAGCACAACTCTGTCATCATTATGTTAAGCCCCGCCCACCGACTCTATACACAATGTAATTAGCCCGACCAGAGTTTGGTTTTTACAGCTCAGAAGGTATTGAAAGTTGCCAGATGATACTCGCTGCAGATTAGATTTGCTGCCACTATGGTGCGTATAGATTTCTAGGCTAGTAAAGTCTGGCAAAAAATGTATCTTATGCTCACCAAGGCTGCCTTTATTAAAGTAAAAACAAATATTGTGCTTAAATTTTGTATTTAAAATAACTTTTCTTGTTGAATATATTTTCAAATTTTCAGCAGTCATTACTCTAGTCTTCAGTGTCACACAATCTTTTAGAAATAATTCTAATATGCTGATTTGGTGCTCAAGAAACAGTTCTTATCCATGTTGAAAACAGCTGTTTTATTTTGTTTCATATTTTTTTGGGAACTTTGATACTTTTTCAGGGTTGTTTGATGAATAGAAGGTACAAAAGAACAGCATTTATTTAAAATATATATACGTTTTAACAATGTAAAAGTCTGTCAGTTTTTTCTTCTTTTCACTTTTCACTTTCTTTTTTTCACTTTTTTGTTCAATTTCTTTCTTTAAAAAAATATTTGAGCAGTAGTGTAAATGTTTGGGCCACTGCATTTAGTATATAATGAGAAATATAAAAATATTGACAAAATAAAGCTTATACCCTAATGGCATTCATATTATGGTTGGAAATGGCTGTGTATTAAAAGGGCTCTGTTTTTGTACAAATATAGATTGGGATGACTGGCAACAACAAAGTCAAAGAAAGTGACCAGGTGAATGGTAACCATGACAGCAGCACCAATGAGACTGGTCTGAATGTACAGGAGACACTGGAGGCGGAGCAAAGTGAAGCTCCGTACCCTCCTTTGCGCTCTGAAGACAGTGGATTAGGCCTGAGCGCGTCTCCATCTGAACAGCACCTTCTACCGGGCCTAAATGGTTCAGAAGCTGCTTCTGAGGTGAACTCTGAAGCAGAGGACGTGTGGAGAAGAGGAGGAACTATAGAAAACATGTCCAAATGTGTGCAGGATATACTGGCATCTGTGATCACAAGGTAATTTATAAATTCAGTGTATATGCTGTGTGTGCCTAATATGCATATTTTGGGTATGCATAATTAGTGGAATGACCTGCTGAAGTACACCTAGCCAGGAATGATGTATTCCAGAAATAAAGAATGCAGTGTGACATATGCACCAAAAGTTTTATTATAATATATCCATCATAATATAATTAGCTTGCTTTCTAATCTAGCTGTCTAATAAACCTGGCTTTTCATAATACAAATATTGTTGGCTCTTTGACAAATTGCTTTTGTTACTCTTTTTTTTAAAGTTACTGTTGGATAAAATCATCTGCTAAATGCATGAATGTAAATGTAAATAAAACGGAAATGCTAAATAATGTTTTTTACTGTGATAACTGGATGGATTAAATAAAATGCTATAGAGTCATGTGACAACACTGTAACATTTTAGCATTGCATTTAGTTAAAAACAGTATACCATAAACAATTTATTGCCCAGTTTCTTGTAAGCCAATGGTTCTCAGCCTTCTTGACAAATTTTTGTGATTTACTGGATAAGGATTGTTGATATAATAAATATTTTAGTCCTTGGTATAACTACAATGTGTATTCACTGTATTAATTTTAAAAATGCCAGTGGAGTTTTAATATTTAATTAATTACATGTTTTTTCAGGTCAAGAAATATACATTTCTCATATAGCTCATAGAGCCAGGTTCTTCAAGACAGTAAGAATCCTGGTTCTTTTTAGTTGCTATTTTTTTATTTGTTTTAGCTTATGTCAATACTTTTTTTTATCTTATTTTAAATAATTTGATGTCATATTGAGAGGCCCCCTTGGAAGTTTGCTGAGTTCTGGCATTGCAACTTGCAGCATGCATACTCACTGTTCATGCTTTCTCTCTCTCTCTCTTTCTCTCTCACTGGCAATAACTTCCTGTCAGGCATTTGTTAGATATCGTGGATCCAAAGAAGAAGAAACAGGATGAAGCAAATCAACTAGATCCTAATGCTTCTCCTAGAGGCAGTAAACGGTCTCCATTGAAAAGGAAAGGCAGCCGAGACTTGGGTCTTATCAAAGACAGACTTGCTGAGTTCTTCAACCCTAGTAAACTGAGGATCCATGCCCTTCATGGGTCTTCTATGGATGGGGGTAAAGACCACAGACCAGTAGAGCTGGAGTGGATGGGAAGCTTCCAGTCAAAGGGCAAAGGAGAGATATCGGAGATATGCCGCCAGGCCTTTACTGTGGTATGCCAGCTTCTCCTGGAATCCACAACTTTTCCTGTGTATTTTACTGAGGAAGAGAACCAAGACCTGGACACATCTATGTTCAGCAAGACAGGTAAATAAAGCAATTGTACTCCAGTACTTCATTAAACTATGCTGATGTAGCATGTCACAGCACATGGGATGTGTTTTTCTCTTCAGGTAATGAGGGAATCCTACCTGAGTGGGTGAGGTCCTTGATGACTCTGTGTTGCCTGACGAAAGACTACCAGGTATGAGGCGGAGAATGAAAGGGAAAGTTCACCCAGAAAGAATTAAAATTGTATTAATTTATTTACTCACCCTCATGTAATTTCAAACCTGTGGCAATTTCTGTCTTCTGCGAAAACAAAAGAAGATATTTTGAAAATGTATTTTCTGTAGTAGAAGGTAATGGACTCAGGTTCCTGCAGAGGAAAATAAATGCATACAGGTTTGAAAAGACATGAGGGTGGGTAAATTATGACAAGAGTTCTCATTTTTGTATGAAATAAGTTTAATGATACTTATTATAGACATAAACATTAATAGAGTTTCCTCCATACGTTGTTCATAAACATAGAAATTGAGGTTGTAATGTCATTTAGTTATTGATGCAGGTTCTTTGTACAGTGATCTTAGTTTATGTTTCTATCACTCAATGTCTTTTAAACATTTTAAAATAAGATACATTTCCACACACTCCATCTTCCAATGATGACCTGTCAAGCAATGGTTTGATAGCCATGCACTGTTTACACTCTTCAGAAAAGTTATTTGATAATACATCTTTCTTTTTATTTATGCGTCTTTAGGTGCAACATGTTGCTATCTCTTCTTTGTTGGAGCTGATCAATCACTCTCAGTCTTTAGCTCTCGTCATTAAGGATAAAAACCAACGTTATAAGAACTCTGATGCTAACCCACTGAGCGGACAGCTGCAAATGGTCACCCTGCCTCCCATCTACCCAGCTGTTCTTAAAACTCTAGAGGATTCCACAGACTTTTACCTGGTAATGCGTTTTGATTCTTATAGCTTGTTCTCTCTAAATTAACTGTTTAAAAAACATATGAGATTTCAGTCTTTCTCCATTCAAGTTGTCTACATACAAAATAGCTGCCTGTGGGTTTTACCAAGATGGCCACTGAGTGATCTGACTTCCTTAAAGTGACTTTGGTTATTGTCTTTACTTTAATTCTCTTTTAGCGTGTATCTCAGGTCTTATGGGCTCAATTAGACACAGAGCGTCGAGAGCATCATGTATCTTGCGTGGAGCTCTTCTATCGGCTTCACTGCTTGGCTCCATCTGCATCCATCTGCGAGGGCATCATCTGCTTAGGTTTACTCAGTGGGGACAAGGTACTGGGGTAACTTTATTTAATGCATTTTACACACATCCAGCAGAAGCATTTTAATCTGTTTGTGTATGTGTGTTCAATTTAGGTTGTGTGTTTGGAGGCGCTCCACAGGTTCTCAGTTTTGTGGCACCTGACACGAGAGATCCAGACAAATCGCAGCACTTCCCTTAACCGCTCCTTTGACAGGTAATATACACCATATTCCCTACATAATTATTTATAGAAATATTATATTATTCAAACCCAATTCCAAAAAAGTTGGGAAACTGTACAAATTGTGAATAAAAACAATGCAATGATGTGGAAGTTTCAAATTTCAATATTTTATTCAGAATACGACATAGATGACATCAAATGTTAAAACTGAGTGTTTAAACCATTTTATGGCATCAACATTTGGGACAAGGCCATGTTTACCACTGTGTGGCATCCCTTCTTCTTTTTATAACAGTCTGTAAATGTCTGGGGACTGAGGAGATGAGTTGCTCAAGTTTTAGGAATAGGAATGTTATCCCATTCTTTTATTACAAAAATACAGGCTTCTAGTTGCTCAACTGTCTTAGGTCTTCTTTGTCGCATCCTCCCCTTTAAGATGTTCCAAATGTTTTGTATGGGTGAAAGATCTGGACTGCTGGTTGGCCATTTCAGTACCCGGATCCTTATTCTTTGCAGCCATGATGTTGTAATTGATACAGTGCTATGTGGTCTGGCATTGTCATGCTGGAAAATGCTAAATGTTCACCAACAATGTTTTCTGGAAGTATTCCTGAGCCCATGTTGTGATTTTCCATTGTAATATAATTTCTGTATGTGATGCAGTGCTGTCTAAGGGCCTGAAGATCATAGACATCCTGTATCTGTTTTCCAGCCTTGACCCTTAAGCAGAGATTGTTCCAGATTATATTATGCACTGTAGATAATGATAACTTCACACTCATGCAATTTTTCTCTGAGAAACTCCTTTCTAATATTGCTCCACTATTTTTCGCTGCAACATTGGGGGAATTGGTGATCCTCTGCTAATCTTCTAAGAGACACTGCCAATCTGAGAGCCTCTCTTTATTCCCAATCATGTTGCCAGTTGACCTAATAAGTTGCTAATTGATCCTCCAGCTGTTCCTTATATGTACATTTAACTTTTGTGGCCGTTCCCATTTGTACCAGTCCCAACTTTTTAAAAATGTGTAGCTCTGGTGAAATCCAAAATGTCTCACTTTCAACATTTGATATGTTATCTATATTCTGTTGTGAAAAAAAAGAATACATTTTTGAGATTTGTAAATTATTGCATTCCTTTTTTATTCACAATTGGTACAGTGTCCCAACTTTTTTGGAATAGCGTTTGTATAATATTTCTTCCTTTTATAAATTTCTTCAACAATTTTGTGCCTTAACCACTCAATGTTCTCTATATCCTTCTGTTTTCTCAGATCTTTGTTTGTGGTACTAGATAGATTGAACAATCAGGATGGAAGTGTTAGGGCGGCAGCACAGAACTGGTTGGTACGGGCTCTTTCCCTCAGTGATGTGGTCCGTATCTTGGAGCCAGTGCTTCTCTTACTGTTGGACCCGAAAACACAGAGATCACCCATAGAAAGCGTCAAAAAGAATCTCTCTGTTGGTATGGAATCAAGACACAAAAACATGCACTAAATCAATACACACAGAGGTACCTGAGCCTGAGTTTAGAAGTTAAATGTTCTGGTCTTGCAAGTTAAAATTGATACATCTACATCTAAAATAATCAATATAGAAATTTTCGCAAATAGTGTTTAAGACAGGCAGCAATATCAAGAATTAATTCTTGTTCTTGATACTGCCATTCCACAGTTCGGGGTCAGTACATTTTTTACAAATACATTAATACTTTTATTCAGCAAGGATGTATTCAATTGATAAAAAGTGACAATAAACACATTTATAATGTTACAAAAAATAAAAAAAAGTTAAAATAAAGACTTTTCTTTTTATATTATCTAATAATCAGAGCTTCCAGAATTTTTTTTTACATAAAAATATTAGGCAGTTTAACACTGATGTTAAAAATAAATGATTCTTGAGCAGCAAATCAACATAGTATAATGATATCTGAAGGATCATGTGACACTAAAGACTGGAGTAATGGCTTCTGAAAATCACAGGAATAATTTACTTTTAATTAAATCAAATTAGCTAAGTTAAAGTATGGATCACACTGTCAATTTAAATGTTTGTTTGTAATAGAGTACATTCTTTTAGGGTAATGAAAATTATGAATTTGATATTTATGTACTTGGTGTCTGACTCTACTCTAAATTTCATTTAGGTAATGTAAAGTCACTGAGCTGGAGAGACAGATCCATCACAAAAAGTGCTGAAGACAACATGACGCCCGGTTGCCAAACAGAAGAAAGCTTTGTTAGTTGCATCACCATAGTAGACCGTGAAGCATTGTGGGCGGAGTTGGAACGTGATCCTGAACTAACACCCACAGACTCCCCAAAAATGTCCCGGAGTGAGAGTGAAGAGACTGAGGGAGAGGATGAAGAAGTAGAGGAAGAAGAGGAAAGTGAACACACCGAATCTGCAGACACAAGTGGTGCTCAGAACTCCACCGAAAACTCGACTTCAAGTTCAGCCCCTTATTTGCAGCGACATGACGATGGTAGCGTAGAGGAGGAGGGTGTGACCAATGGCATACAGAGGGTGGATTCAGAACGAACACAGGTTTCCGATTCACTCTCAAGTGATGAAGACGATGGGCAGTTGGAGGCCATGGCCAAATGCCGGATGCTGAAGCGGCAGCGGGAGAAACGTGAGGCGGTGGATTCACTGTTTCGCCATGTTCTACTCTATAAGCAGCAGTACGAGAGCAGGCGAATTCTCTATGCCTTCACTATTTTAGAGACCATCCTCCGGACAAGTGCAGGTCCATTTGTGGAGGCTCTATCTAGTACTTCTCTGGACTGCAGCTCCATTGCCCATCTCAACCTCATCCAAAACCTTCTGCAGAGACACCGTCAGGCTCAGGATGGTGGCAGCTTTTATGGGCGATTGCAGATCTCAACTCCACCAAGTGGAGCCACTCCTGACCCATCCCAGCCAGCCGCTTCTCCTCTCCATTCACCATCTTCTCCTTCTCCACCAACTCTCCTGCTAGAGCTACTCACCTGCCTTTGCATGCGCTATCTCCGATCTCACTATCCCTCCTATGCTAACATTCCCAATTGCCAACTCCAGGCCAATCGGGAGGTGCAGGTGAAAAGTGTGGAGGTGCTGACAGAGTTGATGATCCAGTTAGTGAGGGTGGCCCAGCAAGCTCAAATTGGAGAGTCAAAGGGAACTGCTAGTCTGGAGGCTGTCCGCAACCTTCTTTGGGGCTACAAGGTGCAGCAATATATCCTTCTAACACTTTCCGCCTCCATGTATGTCTGCCAGAGAGCTGATCGGCCCGACCAGCACACATTGCCTGAAGAAGACCAAGGTGAAGATGGAGGGGAGATCTCGGAAGAGAGCCTGATCAACTTTGGCCGGGATGGGACCTGGGCTGAGCACCCGCTCCAGATTGCCCTACTGAAGCTTTTGAAGGTTCTTATTGTACTGGAGCACCACGTGTGTCCACCACACTCCAAGGCACAAGATCACGATCAAAACCATCCCAATCCACAGCGACGTGCTGAGCCACCGTCCTCGGCTTTAGCTCGAGAGTGGCAAACAGCTGTGATGTTCCAGCAGTCCATTAAAGCAGTGCGTTACGTAGTCAGTCAGCCCATCACCGCTCAGGGCATGTTTGTGTCGGCAGCAGCCCGAGCTTTGCACCCACAGTATGGCTGCGCCATGCACCCAGCCTGGGTGACTCTGCTATGTGAAGTTCTACCTTATTTAGGACGATCACTGGCCATCATTGTATCACCTATAATTGCCCAGATCTGCAGGAACCTGGATGAACTGGTTAAACAGCACGAGCACGATGGAATCAAGGCTTCACATAAGTAAATAATGTGTGTGGTTGTTTGCGTTTGTGTGAGAGTGGGTACACATGAAGTGTGTGATAAGATGTCAATAGTTACATGTTGTTGTTTTTTTGCAACCTTAGCTTGAATTGGGCATATTTTTTGGCTTTCTTTAGTGGTTCCTTAAAGAGGGAGAACATAGCGCCTGACTATCCTCTGACACTATTGGAAGGACTGACCACTATCACACACTACTGTCTTCTAGACCATAAGAAAGTAAGACATACAAGCATCTGTCAGAGCAAATAGTGGCAGATCCTGGCATAGGTGACAGACATTTGCCTAGTGAGGCAAAATCCTCCTGCGTCACTCACGTCGCTTTTAAGATCTGTTCAGACTGACTGAATCTGAATCTGAAGGTTACAAAGTTACTCTACTATAGGTTGCTAGTGGTTGCATGGCATTGTAGATTATTTTGCAAAAACTGTCTGCACCATAAAATTCAACCAAATACACCCATTTTACTGATATAGATCTACAGATGTACAGCTGTAGTCGTGATCAATTCTGATCTTGCCATGGGCATCAAAAACGTCAGGATCGCCACTGAACTGAATGTAAAAATGCTAATGTTACTTATGTAATACTTTTTTTTGTGTGCCTGTAGGCAATGGCTGGTTGTGATGTTCCAGACCTAAGAAATGCTAGCAATGCCATTCTGGAGGAGTTTCCACACATGATTAGCAGCATGGCCTTACTCTGGGGTGTGGTTAAGGGCTGTGACTCTGCCCGTGGCAGCAAAGCCTCACCCACCTCTGTGTACTTTAAAGGCACAAAGGTATATCTAATACTCGAAGTAACCGAAAAGGTTTTATACAATTTTGTTTACTTAAAGATCATGCCATGTTGTTGATGCATGCCAATACATGCGTATGTATTTTATTGTTTTGTAGATCTTGAGGCAAAAGGTTCTGGAGTTCTTAATTCCATTGACTCAGCAGTTTGGGGTGCAGGTCATGGCCTCTGTGGCTGCTGTATGGAGTAGCAGGAAGAGCCGCAAAAGGCGTTCCAGAAATAAGGTTAGTAATAGATATCAGAATGCAAAAATGACGTCATACAATAGACTTCTGGATTGATATTTTTAAATGTTGTGTTTGTTTACTCATGCATAGATTTTACCAGATGCTAGCGATTCTCAAATGACTTTGGTGGACCTAGTGAAGGCACTAAACACACTCCGTACAGACACCATACTGCAGCTCATCAGAGAGGTGGTGAAGAAACCCCATCAAATCAAAGGAGACCAGGTATTGCAATCACACACATGCACATTTAATTAGCTGTCTAAATGGGGCAATTCATTGACTTCCATTGTTTTTATATACAGCTTGTTATAAATACTATAACTTAACAACAAAGAACATCAAATTATTGAATATTAAATAATTTTTTAATGAATATTAAAAAGTACTTTTTAATTAATTGTATATAATTTACTCGATTGAGGACATCCCTAAAAGGAGATTTTGTAAGATTTAGCTCACTTCTGGTTATAAATTTGTCCCCAAAATAGGGTTAAGTGGGTACACACTTTAACTATATAATTACATCATGTATTAATGCTCACTCTCATTCTCACTTTCAGAAGACTACTTTAGTTGACATTCCAATGCTGCAGTTTAGCTACGTCTACATTCAAAGGTAAAAGTTTCCATTGATATCATCCTCGATTTGACTTGCACCTTATCTTATTTATCATATAATATAATTTACTGTAAAATGACCATAGTCCAGTGAACTGTGCAAATGGCTAAAGATGCTATTTACTATTCATTGGAAGATTTAAGTATTGTTCTACAAGGTAAATGTTTTTATGGGAGTGTTGATGATATTGTCCTTGGTCTTTTTTTGCAGTCTCACTGCTCAAGCTCTTCAGGAGAACATCAATCCTCTTCTCTGTCTGCTCAGAGAATCTGCCCAGCTTAACCTTGCCCCTCCCGGACACTTCTTGCTCCTCGGGTGAATAAAATAACATGGTCACTATTGTGTTTGCTCATACTTAGGGTTAGAGAGTTGAATAAACTCTAACCCCAAATATTAACCTTTTACACATAACTTGTCCTGCACGATTCAGTGCCAGTATGAACAGTGATAATTTACCGGTATGAAACCCCCTAGCAACACCTTAGTAACCACACTGAAACATACTAATGACAAAATCAAAACACATTAGCAAACACATTGCAATGTCCTGGAAACCACGCATAACACCTGTATTATTAAGTTAATGCAAGCATCTATTTAATGCAACATTTTTAAAAAAGTCTGTCAGAAAACTTAAAGATAAATAAGAGCTCTTATTAATTACATGAAACAATTATTGTTGTTAGATACTATTAAAATGTCTTTTGAAACGCTGATCTCTGATCACTGTTTATTTTACTGTTACAGCATCCTTAATGACTGTGTAAATAGACTTCCCAATATTGACAACAAGAGGGATACTAAAGAACTGCAGGTAGAACAGATATAGCGAGAGACAAAAAATGAATTATGTTGTTATAGTAGAAACGTCAAAATATTTTACATTGTAATTGTACCCTCAACAGGAAGTAAGCCAGCGCATACTCGAAGCAGTGGGAGCTGTGGCTGGCTCATCTCTTGAGCAGACTAGCTGGTTGAGCCGTAACCTGGAAGTGAAAGCACAGCCACAAGTTTGTCCTCAGGGAGATGAAGATGACCATGATGGCAATGAATTTGAGGGTAACCCTACGCTGAAATGCATATGCTTACAGTATAATGCACATTGCTGTATTGCCAACATAATATGATAACAATAATGCCTAGCTGTTTTAAAATAGATTCTATTCATGTCTTTCTCTCAGAGTGTGCCGGCCAGGGCAGCACTATGGTGTCATCTTCAGTGCCATCTGTATTCAGTGTACAAGCTCTGGTTCTGCTGGCTGAAGTAAGAAACATGTAGAAATGGCACACAAAGACACAGGAATCCAGCTAAATGGCTGCATATGCTTAAAAATGTATTGCAAGAATGGAAAAGAAATGCAAAAAATGTCATTGCTATTACTTTGATGCAAAAATAATTTTATTTTTATTTTTGAAGTATATTGCCTTATTTGTAGTACTGAATTTAATTTATGCTGATTTTTTTTTAAAAAAGGACAGAAATTAGGTGGAGACTGCAAAATTCACCGTTCTCATTTGTGCTCATTGTGTTTGTAGGTTCTGGCTCCTCTTCTGGACATGGTCTATCGCAGTGATGAGAAGGAGAAAGCTGTACCTCTCATTTCCCGTCTTATGTATTATGTTTTTCCCTATCTAAAAAATCACAGGTGAGTATGCCAAAGATGCATTGAGTTGAAATTGTACACTGTAGTAGTGATCAATTCTGCGTAGAATTTTATCAGAAGCTTTGGTCTATTTATCATCACATGACTGTGGTGTCGGATCGTTTTCAATTAAAACTAAAGGTGTGACGGGACCTTGCGATTTTATATATATATATTATATATACACGCATATATATACACATATATACATATGTACACACACTGATCAGCTGATGATTACTGATAATCTCTTAATCATGGCCCCTGTTATATGGTTGAGATATATTAGGCACCAAGTGAACAGTTTGTCCTCAAAGTTGATGTGTTAGAAGCAGGAAAAATGGGCAAGCGTAATGATTTAATCAAGTTTGACAAGGGCCAAATTGTGATGGCTAGACTGATTCAGAGCATCTCCAAAACTGTAGCTCTTGGGTTCTTGGTATGCAGTGGTCAGTATCTATCAAAAGTGGTTCAAGGAAGAAACGGTGGTGAACCGGCAACAGGGTCATGGGTGGCCAAGGCTCATTCGTGCACGTGGGGACCGAAGGCTGGGCCATGTGTTCCAATCAAACAGATGAGCTACTGTATCTCAAATTGCTCAAGAAGTTAATGCAAGTTCTGATAAAAAGGTATCAGAATGCACAGTGCATCGCAGTTGCTTGTGTATGGGGCTGCACAGTCACAGACCAGTCAGAGTGCCCATGCTGCCCCTTGCCCACAGAAAACGTCAACAGTGGGCACGTGAGCATCAGAACTGGACCACCAAGCAATAGAAGAAGGTGGCCTGGTCTGATGAATCACATTATCTTTTACATTACATGGATGGCCGGGTGCATTTGTGTTGCTTACCTGGGGAACACATGGCACCAGGATGCACTGTGGGAAGACGGCTAGCTGGTGGAGGCAACGTGATGCTTTGGGCAGTGTTCTGCTTGGGAAACCTTGGGTCCTGCCACCCCTGTGGAGTTTACATAGACACATACATTGTTTCAGACCATGTACACCCTTTCATGGAAACAGTGGCCTCATTCAGCAGGATAATGAACCCTGCCACAAAGCAAAAATGGTTCAGGAAGGGTTTGAGGAGCACAACAAAGAGTTTGTGTTGTTGACTTGGCCTCCAAATTGCAGAGATTTCAATCCAATCAAGCATTTGTGGGATGTGCTGAACAAACAAGTCTGATCCATGGAGGAGGCCCCATCTCGCAATTTACAGGACTTAAATTATCTGCTGCTTATATCTTGGTGCCAGATACCATAGCACACCTTTAGGGTCTAGTGAAATCCATGCATTAAGGGGTCAGGGCTGTTTTGGCAGCAAAAGGGGAACCAACACAATATTAGGTCATAATGTCATACCTGATCGGTGTGTATATAAACAGTCAAATAAATGACTATTCAGTAATGTATTACATAATTGAAGACTTCTTAAAAATAGATTTAAAATATCCTCTTGTCGCATTCTCGTGAACCCAATATAGTGTATAATCTTATCTCATGAGCTTACTATATCATCAGACCCTTATTTAAAACTCTTACTCACTCGTTGTTTCGATAATGTTTCCATAACTTTTTCTCAATGTATCTCTCTCTATCTCTCAGTGCCTATAACATGCCTAGTTTCTGTGCGGGCGCTCAGTTGTTGAGCAATTTGAGTGGATATGCCTACACTAAAAGAGCGTGGAAGAAAGAGGTGCTGGAACTCTTCATGGATCCAATGTTTTTCACAATGGAGTCTTCATGTTCCTGCCAGTAAGATGGACTTGCACAACACTCTAAATTTGATTCTTGTTTATTATACGGCTCTGTGGAATACTTGATTCTGATTGGTCGATTGTATCATCTACCGGTATTTTATCCTCCGATAACAACCGGTAAATGTGATAACACAGGCTAGTCGGGGTATTTGTCACTGAAGTCAGCACTTTATGCTTGCTACTATGAAAAATTTCCTCTTGGAAGTTATATTTTGATGAGCTAATAAAATTTTAAAACAAACCAAAATATTGTATAAAGTTATTTACTATCATTTGCTATCACAAACATATATATATATATACACATTTATACATTTTTATATATATATTTATATTGCTTGGCCAGTCACTAGTTGGTCTTTGAAGCCCCTAAACTCTCATATTGTGCTTTAGTTGGAGATCCATTGTAGACCATCTTCTGACTCATGAGAAAACAATGTTCAAAGACTTAATGAGTGAGTATATGTACATATTTCTATTTCAGTGATTTTTATGTATATTAGTTGTGTGTTGACTTGTTCATGTTGTAAAATATGCAGGCATGCAGAGCAGTTCTTTGAAGCTCTTCAACAGCGCTGAGCAGAAGCCTATGCTACTGAAACGACAGGCTTTTGCCATGTTTAGCGGAGAGAATGACCAGTACCACTTCTATTTGCCTCTCATACAAGGTATCACAGAGTCTGTGTGGATGACAAATATAGGTTACATGTAATGTAGAAAAGGAAAAATTTCAAGCTAACACTTTCTTCATCAAATATATTCTAGAGCGTCTAACGGAGAACCTGCGTGTGGGACAGACTCCATCAGTGTCAGCTCAGATGTTCCTCATGTTCCGTGTTCTCCTGTTGAGGATCTCACCACAACATCTCACCTCTCTCTGGCCAATAATGGTCACTGAGCTGGTAAGAAATATGCCAGTGGTGTGGTCTTCATAAAGAGCATTTGTTCTTTGTGTTCAAATGCTTAATGTTGTTTTAAATGTTAATTGGTTGGGTGCAGTTTAAAAATTTATGTTGAATATTTCAGATACGCATTTTTAACCGCCTTGAGAAGACATTGCTGGATGATAAAGAAGTTTCAAAGTGAGTTTTTCCTTAATGACAAAATGCTGCCAGTATATATTTTTTCCTAAATTTTCATGGAATTTCGTTTTTCTTTTTCAGGAGTAAATTACGGGGTGGCCATGACAAGAATGGTCTACTGTGCTTCTCTCAGGCAGAGCTGGACATGTACCTGTCAGCCTGCAAGTTCCTGGACACCGCTGTGTCCTTCCCTCCAGAGCAGATGCCTCTGTTTCAAATGTGAGACTCATGTGAACTGTGTGTATGTATGTTTGTCAGTGTTGACTCCTGCCATACCTATGAAAAGTTACACAAACCTGTTTAATTGAGCACTATTATAGATGTTTTTATGAATTATTGTCAAATTGTATTTACTTAAACTTCTAAAAAACCAGAAGCAGTGGTTGTACATTCTCCAGTGGTCAAATGAGCAAATGTACTGTACTGATTAGAAGAAAACATACTAGATACCGAAGTAAAAAAACAAATTAATAACAATGTTTCTTGAGCTATATTAGAATGATATCTGAAGGATCATGTGACACTGAAGACTGAAGTAATGGCTGCTAAAATTTAAGCTTTGCTACTTCATCAATAAATTACATTGTAATATATATAAAAGTAGAAAATGCCTTTTTTATTAATAATAATATTTATAAATAATAAGTGATATTATTTAACAATTGATTTTATTTTCACCAAAAGCACTAAAAAGTCTTACCAAACCCAAACTTTTGAACAGTAGAGTGCATGAGGTTTTAATTAGCACAAAAATTACATAATTTACTTGCCCTTGCGTTTTTTTAAAGCCGGTGTTCTCCATAGAATGAAAATGGGCGCCAAAGCTAAGTCTAATAAGTCCAATAAGCACCATAAAGTTGTCCATATGATTTGTGTGCTATATTCAAATCTTCTTTCAGTAAATATATTTAAGACTTGAAATATAGCACACAATTCGGTCTACGTTATCAATTTTATTCCACTTTTATCCTTTTGTGGAGCTTGGCAATATAAATGATCACTCGTTTTCATTGTATGGAAAATAAAATAGCTCTGAAATTGTGTTCCATGGAACATGGATAACAGGGTTAACTCTTAATTAGGTCTTTTAACATTTTTAACCTAAGTGGTCTGTCATGGCAGCTGTCAGTAGCAGAAGTTGATCATTAGGTTCCGTATTATGTCTGGGTGACCTGTCACGCCTGGTCCAACATAAATGACTTCTGATATGTTCCACACCCTTTACTGTACATGTCCTGTAAATTACTTGCCAATATTTATTTATAGGTATCGCTGGGCTTTCATTCCTGAAGTAGATGTTGACCATTATGATGGACCAGGAAACACTCTGCTGGAAGGCGAACAAGAATGTAAACCCCATATTGTTAGGATGCTGGATGGTATAAACCGACGCTATGGGGTAAGATCTCCTTACACGAGTCATGCTTTAATGTGTCTGTGTTGCAGCACAACAGAACCAGTAAAGATGGTGCTTTTTCACAAGTAGATTGTCATTTATAAATATTTTGTGTTCAGGAGCTGAATGGAACAGCGGGAGAGTCGAGCACAGATCGAGTGGAGTTTCCTTTGCTCACACTGCGTTCCCTCAGCTCCATTGTGGATCTTGTGCCGTTCTTTAGCACCCTCTGTTGCTCTTTTAATGGCTCCTCCGCACACCTCCCACATTATGCCGTGGATTACCCACCACCCAGCAGTCATCAGGTCATGAAACGCCTGGAGAACATAATTGAAGGAGAGTTCCTTGATGGAATGGACATTTAGATGATAGATCACATTCTCAAATTCTGTATTTGCTTTTGTAATTTATGTAATCGGATTCTCTTTAAACACAAAAGTGCAAGGAAATGTATATGTAGCATTATAGTTTACATTAAATATATAAAGGCCCCTGCTAATTTTAATCAATGCCCGTCAAGCTGTCGAAGATCTCTATAATGTTTCGGCCATTCTCATTCCTAGACGCTTTGAATGTATATCATATTTGTGTTATTATTTAATTTGGCTTAGGGCTTGTTCACACCAAGAAGGATAACTATAAAGAGAACTAAATTAGCGCCCTCACCAGCAGATTATATCGTTCTGTTTAAGCATGTGCTTGTCTGTCACTTTAAATGGTGGAGCTTGTTACAGCGGGATGGATTCTGATTGGTTGTCAATGTTTTTATAACTCATTAGCTGGATAAAATTGTTCAAAAAGTGATTCCAATTTTCTCTAATCCATTATTGTTATCGCTGTGGTGTGAACTGTGATATTCTTTATTATTGAGTTTTAGAACTTCTGGTATATCTTTATAGTTATTGTCATTGGTGTTAACAGGCCTTTAATGTGTGTTTTCCAAGCATTCTGTTCATTCTGTGAACATTCCATTACTTTTATTTAACAGAATGAGCCAAATGAATGATTATTTGTCCACCATGTTTCAACGGCCTTCATGGTCACAACAAATAGATTATTTTTTGGTCCATGGCATTTTTTTGTTGTGTGTAGGGCTGTCAGTCATTTCTTGACTTGAGATCCATTTGCAGTATTTTTGCTTCCTGACCTGGAATTTTTTTCCCCCTGTATGGCTTACATCTATCAGTTGGAAATGTTGACAATGTATTTTGTTTATCTACCAGTATCTATTTAAAAGACTTTCTGTTGATTTCCACATTCACTTTAAATTAAGGATATGTGTCTTCTTGTTATGTGGTTATTGAATATCTTTTACTCTGTGTATAATGAATACTTGCAACAAAGGAATTGTAAAGCACATTTTTATTTCTGTACCTAAGGGAATGTTTTTGATCCATGTTTGTGTTCTTGATCATCTGTAAGACCTCAAGGATGTTTTTATGCTGTTGCTTTCATTTTAGAGTGCACCCCATTTGCCAGTTATAGTTTGTTTCTAACGTTACTGTTAGTATGCTATCTTGCCCTTTGATTGAAGTGCCTAAAAATAAATATGCTAATTATGAAACATTGGCTTATTCTATAGTTGCTTTATGAAATTTTGTCCAAAAAAACAGCCAAATGAGAATGTCTAAGTTACTATTGTAAACCTTGTTCCCTGAAGAAGGGAAGGGACATGTTGCATCAGAACTTAACTGACGAATTGGGATCTCATCTGAGTGTAAAATAAACAAGCCAATGGCCCCATCCACATGCCCGAGAGTGCATGCCTGTGTTTTATGTGGCACCCCAGCTAGTGGCGGAGACATCCATGGAGATGATCGCATGCCTGGACACTTGTTCTAGGGGAACCCCTGCCAGTAATGCAAGGTCCGACCACGGGCTGAAGGTTTGACGACAGGCCGGGGTGATTGCCATCCAGGGCATGCTGTGTTGCCACACCTATCTTGGGACTCAGCCGGGAAGCTGGTATTGAAGTGGCCTCCTATTAAGCAGTCCGGGTGGCATTACTCCATTTGCGGATGCAATATTCCCCAGGAGCCTTAAAAAATAAAAACGAATTCCAAAAAAGTTGGTACACTGTACACATTGTGAAAAAAAAACAGAATGCAAGGTCTTCTTTGTTGCATCTTTCTCTTTATGATGCGCAAAATCTTTTCTATGTGTGAAAGATGGACTGCAGGCTGGCTATTTCAGTACCCAGATCCTTCTTCTACGTGGCCAATGGCCATGATGTTGTAATTGATGTAGTATGGTCTGGCATTGTCATGTTGGAAAATGCAAGGTCTTGCCTAAAGGAGACGACGTCTGGGTGGGAGCATATGTTGTTTTAGAACTTGGACATAACTATCAGCATTGATGGTGCCTTTCCAGATGTGTAAGCTTTCCATGCCACACACACCCATGCAACCCCCATACCATCAGAGATGCAGATGAACTGAGCGCTGATAACAATGGGTCTGCAGACTGTTAGGTTCTTCAGAGCCCCAGTTGGTCACCCGGTCTGCCCACTGTCCTTAAGAGCAAAGACACTGATTATAAGAGTGCACCACTGTACTCAGACTTCTGTAAGAAACTTTGCATTTAACAACATTTAACTTAAAATGTTTTCACACTTGGTCCTTTTCAGGGGTCTGAGCGCGGTTCGCGTGATTTTTGGCCCATATATGTGAACACTCCTAACAATCTCAGACCCCTTAAAGCGAACCAAGCAGAGACCATCACGGGAGGTGCCGTGGTCTGGGTACGGTTCGCTAAAAACATGCAATCTGAACACAAAACGCTCTGGGCTTACTTGATTTTTTCTGTTCGTGAATTCCAATGTAGTTTGGTCATCAGATACCTCCGTACAAATCGGCTGTTCATCGCGGCTGATTCTTCTGACAAATATCTACAAATTATTCGTTCACAACATACACTTGTTTATTGCAATTTCAACCGCTTCCTAACTGAGGCGCGGCTGTGCGCCTTGCCAGTTTAAAATGGTGTTACGAGCGCCTATACGCGCATGCAGCCAGCTGTCACAGCGCGTGAAATAAACTGAATCTTTAGCGTCTAATTGCATTTATTTTAAAGCAAAAACACACAAGTTTCACATAGACAGGTGGTTTTGTCTTAAGTGAATGTAAAAATGATTAGCCTATAAAAGAATCAGTGGAGAAGGCTATGTGAAAGAGTTTTATTTTTTCATGTGATTATTCCATTTCTTGCTCAAACGCCGCTTTTAGGCATATCTATACTTTACCTGGAACATTTAAAGCAGTTTATTTAATTTGCATCTTTATTTTATTGTAGCCTATTGTTTATTTTTGTATGCTGATGTTATAATTGCCTTCTGTAATAAAATAAACATGAATCAATGAAAACGATTCAAAATAAATGTTAGTTACAAAGGTGGATGTGTGAGATAGCTAGTGCAAGAATATGTAGGCTATTACATATATAATTTAAAAAAAGATAAACTACTTAATACAACAGCATTTGTACATTTTTAAGTTATAATAATCTTTACAAACAAATATCTTGGTTACTGAGGAACAAATAATGTAAGTGAATCAAATGTTGAATTAATTAGCTAAATTAGCTAGATAAAATCCGATCAGAATCAGATTACTTTTGAACAACTGAGTCCATGTTGAGCACCCCTGGTCTAAATTATGGTACCGCAGCGACATCAAGTGTCTCAGTGAACTATTACAATATCATTATTATTTGTTTAGAGTGGTCTATTGTAGCTTCTCAAACCCGTCTCCCTAATTGTTTGACAGGGATGAAAATGAGGCTAGAAGAAAAGGTTATATCGGCGTTACGTATTTGGAAACCCTAAAAGGTTCTATATTCTATATAGAACCCCTTTAAGTGCCAAAAGGGTTCTTTCTTGTCATTATAGAACCTTTTTTAGCATAAAAGGTTCTTTGGTTCCAAATACGTAGCGTCGCTAAAACCTTTTATAAGGTTGGATATAGAACCTTTTCTTCTAAGAGTGTAGCCTAAGCCTACGAAGGATAGAATAGTGTGTTCAATGCATTGTACGGTTGTTACTGTTGTTGTAGGGTAGACTTAGTAGCTACAGTTGGTAGCCTACACTTTTTGCTTTTTCAGTTACCACACCAAAACTGAGGTCTGAAAATAAGTGTTTTTTTCATTTGACATTTCCTTTACTTGTCTACTAAAATATTAATAATTCTTAACATCCATAAGTAGGTCATATTTGCCACAATTAGCTTATAAACACGATCAGCTTTTTCGTTCCAACTGTACCCATGTTGGGAACAGTACCCGAGTACCGTTGAGACACCCATCCGTAATGCTGTAAAACTGCCCAACCCATTCAATGAATTTGTAAAATACCTTTAAAATGAGAATTCAACATTTTTTTTAATGTCCATTCAGCATTTTATTTGATTATTTATCAATAATAAATTGCCATTTGCCATTGGCAGATTATTTTGCTTATTTAAAAAAAAAATTAAATCCCAAAACAAGACTGATTTTTACTAGTCTAGTAAATACTTCTTACTTTATTTTTTATTTATTTAAAGTTTTTTTATGTTTGGACTTGAAATAAGACAAAAATACTATAAGAAAATAATTTCGTCGTGCAACTAAATTGCATGTGCTGCAATAGGATTCTAGTGCGGGGTACAATTGATACACTGCGTCTCAACTGTACCCCGCTGACCACCTTGGACATTTCTCCATATTTTACGACTGCCTTACATGACACACAGTCATGCAATATGCCAGTTTTTAGAGCACAGATTAAGGTTTAAGAAAATGTAAGTTACCTTTAAAAGTCATGTAAGGATGAGAAGCTATTCAATGTGGAAGAGCTGTGGTGAAATGAAAAATTGACCTTAGAAAAAAAAACTTTCACCGATATCTTCGGACTGGAGAAGCGCACAGACTTCAGATTTTCCACGATTGAAGAGGACGCTAAAACCTAAAACGCATGTGCGAAGCAAATATCACAGACCAGACTTGTTGAGCACGCAAGTTATTTGAGGTGTCTCAAATGTACCCCTGTACCAACTGTACTCGGTCTACCCTACCCATTCTTCAGCTAATCAGCTAATCTTTCCGAAAACAACTTTCAGTAGCCTAGACAAAAACTTCATAAAACGGTTAACTTTTGAGTTGTGAAATTCACATAATCTATGACATTTATGCAATTGTAAAATCTGTAAATCTCTCTCGCAAAAAATTAGCACTCCTCCAATAAACTTTGCATTAATTTGCAATAATAATAATGGTAATAATAATAAAATAAGAATAATTAAGTTTTGGGAGTGAATGCAAGATTTTTGGGGGAAAACGCGACATTTACGAGAAAACACAACAGCACTGAAATATATTTTTCCTCCCATCACCATGTCCCTTTAAGAAATTAGCATGAATGCATCTGATTGCCATTACAATGTCACATGTTCAAGATCCTGGGCCCTACAGGCAGTCCTGATGGGCCCCATGTTAAAATATATTCCAGACTTTTCAAGGGCCCTCTCTCTCCTTGGTGCCCTGGTAATCAATACTGGTTTTACCTCCAGTCTGACATCCCTGCCACTGCTCTGTCATAAAAGTGTTTGAAAATTATATATGGAATTTAAAATAATTATAGTTTTCATTATGAATATTTAAACCAGATGTCTTAATGGCACAATATGTAGTTTTTCACCACTAGAGGTCACCTAGTCTCAGCTTCACGCCTATTTCACACATACTCCGTTTGCAGTGCATATGCGGTGCGTATTTTCTCCCGTACCCATGTTAACAGATTAAAGGCTGCAACATACTCCGCAAGAACAGAGAAAAAAGTTCTCGCTCCCGCAGCCCTGGTTTGGGAGTTCTCACAGCTTGTTCTCGGCACATCGCCTGAGCAGAACCTTTTTCTTGCGGGTGTCTGAGAACTATTGTGTGATTGGTCATATATTTAAAGTGGGTCAGGGTTAATGTGGAGAAACGCAGATGATCTGCTTTTATCTTGAAGTGGAATGTTCTAGCCAGAATGAACTTTTTTCTTGATCTTGCCACATCGAGAAAACAAACAAATTTCTTTTTTCTTGCAGAGTATGTTCCAAGCTTAAGGCTTCAACATACTCCGCAAGAACAGAGAAAAAAGTTCTCGCTCCCAGGGCTGCAAGAAAAGAAAAAAAGACGTCATTTTGTTCTCGCAGCCCTAGTTTGGGAGTTCTCATAGCTTGTTCTCGACACATTGTCTGAACAGAACTTTTTGCTTTTGGGTGTCCAAGAACTATTGTGTGATTGGTCATTTAAAATAGGCGTGGTTAATGTGGAGAAACGCAGATGTTCGGCACCTGCTTTTTCTCGTGAAGTATGGAATGTACTGGCAAGAACAAACTTTGTTCTTGTTCTTGCCACCTCGAGAAAATGAACAAATTTCTTTGTTCTTGCAGAGTATGTGTGTAAACATTTAGGATGCACGCACAAAAATCCGATCGCCTCGGCTAGAGAATTACACGGATAAGCCTATACAATATATTTAGATTAACATTTTTTAGTGATTAGATGTTATTAATGCTCTCTGCATATTAACAGCTAAATCACTCAGCGATAATCACTGTTATTCAACTAAATTGACATTAGTGAGTGATGTCTTAGTTCAATGATTAGTTCGCCATAGCACCTTGTCAATGAAATGGCCAAGCATCCTGGCCCGATATATACACCGAACAGGCATAACATTATGACCACCTTTCTAATATTGTGTTGATCCCCATTTTGCTGCTATCCATTGTGGCACATTTTTTGCAGAGTATGTTCCAAGCTTTACAGCTTTCACACTGCACGTGGATGCTGTCTGTCAGTCTGTTTCAGGTGCAGTGCGTCTGCAGCAGTGTGGTGATTGTTTCTGTACCGAGTCTAATTTTTGCTGTGCTGCACTGCTGCATTAAAGCAACAGAATATTGTTCACATTAAAATAAACATGTACTGACGTGAAAATCTAGTAAGTCACCACAGATGCATGTAATTTCTTAATTCAAAAGTCAACACATGCCTTTTTTCTCGAGTAAAGCAAGGAAACGACCCCTTACCTGGCATTTAGGTAAATCGTGCCATAATGGATAGCACTCGTCCTTTCTTGGAGGTGGAAAACAAAGTTCTTTATGACCTGCAGGATTTTTTTTAAAAGGGTTTTAAAAATGAAAGAAAAGACGAGAGTCTGCTGTTTTTGAATAGCTTTGTAAGTTTCTAATTTAAAATGTTTGTGATTTTAGGTTTTAACCTATAAATGTTTAAATGTTTTGCCACTTTGCAACTTTTAAATTTTAAATAAAAAATTATGAATAAATGCTGTGTTTGTGGTATGCAACAGCGGATCAGTTGCGCACTGCAAACACAGCATAGCCTATGGGAAAGCACAACAGGGCGTGCGGCTCCTGCACTGCATACGCACCACAACGCGCACCGCATACGCACGGCAGACGGTGAGACGTGTGAAACGGGTGTCAGACGTCATACCCAAGGACCGTTGGCTTAACGACTGATACTGTAATATGGCACAATTTTCTGAAAACACTTCAGGAGTTTCTAAGTCATCATTTGATTGGTTGAATTGGTTGAATTCCTAAACATGACACGGAACAAAACAAACTGTGATTTGGTTGCGTTGCAAGTCAGTCACACATGTTCATGGATGAGATTATGAACATTACTGTAGCATGAAGCAGAGCTGTGCTGTGCTGTGGGAGTGCAACATTGCCGCTGGAGTGATTGCTAATGAGAGACGAGCTAGACACAAATCTGGAGAACAGCAGAACTTTTATATTGCTTTTAAATTCCGCTTTACTGCACCTTTAAAACATTGAATTCAGCAGCAACATGAAGCCAGACTTGGTACTGAAGGCTCTTTCTTATCTCAGTCAAGTGACAAAATGTCTCAATTACTCACTTAACCTCGGTTCTCTGAGATAACCGTACTGAGCATTGCGTCATTTGCTGACACTTTGAGGAAACTCCTGTTTCTCCGAAATACTTAAGCTTCACTGAATCACATTTGTGCACTTGCACAGACAAATTTAATTTAATTTATGCCTATATATAAGTCGTGATAAATGACATTGCATCAGAATCTTTTGACTGAGAAATGGCAAGCATCGACTTACTAGCACAGCCAGCTACACAATGCTCCAGGGTGATCGATACCTGAGACAAGAAAAGAATTTGACCAGGATAGCTAGGCTTGGGAGGCCATGAGACTGGAGCCCTTGAGGCATGCCCAGCATGGGACATAATTCACTAAGCAGACTAGAGGTCCTAGACTGGCTTAAGTGGACAGGATCCCTGCCTGAAGGGTGGGGACATCCAAGTTATAAATCCTGGCAAAGATAGACGGGTGAGGACCAGTCGCTGTGCAGATGTCAACAATGGACACTCTGCTGGACCATGCCCAGGAGGAAGTCATTCCCCTGGTGGAGTGGGATTTCACTCCAATAGGACATAGGCTGTCCACTATCCAACGAGTCTTTGCTTCATAACTGGCAGCCCCTTACTGCAGCCTCCGAAGCACACAAAAAGCTCCTCTGATTGCCGGAAATGGCTAGAGTGCTCAACATATACTCTACTCACTTGACTGATGCCAGCAGAAGGGCAGTCCTTTAAGGACAACTCCGGTGAGAAATGAACCTAGGGGTAATTAACAGATGGTTACCAAGTAGATCGTTCTGTGGGATGCGTTTTCATGAAAATCGAATGTAAAGAGTTTTATCTCTAAAAACAGATTAGCTTATAACGCTTGTCTATGGGGCACAGGGTAGTAAAATTAAATTGCTTGTTAATACCACTAACAAGGCTCAAAATAGCCTCACACTAACACAGTAGCATAATTTGGGTCCCTACATGCAAACCGAAGCACTGAGAACTTTGTAAGTGAAAAAACAGTTTAATAAGAAGATACTTTATAAACACAGTACCGGTACATTTAGTTTTCACAGACAGGCGCCATCTTGGAAAACAGTCTCGACTAGTCGATCCACGAACGCTGTGCTAAGTGAGCTGGTCGATAGGAATTAAGTTTGTGGACAAGACGTAGGATGAAACCATATGGAGATGAGATGGATTCAGACGTCTTGTCCCCTTTAGGAACCTCACTAAAATGTATTCCTACCCACTATCAACCATAAGGGATCTCTGTTTCCTGACTGTGTACCAATCAGAAAAAAACAGAACACATAAGGGCATAGAGACACAAAGTAGAAGGAGATCTGGCCTCTGAAATGGGGATCATGACCCTCTTGGGAAGGGCCATAGATGGAGGCTCCACAACTTGGGTTGGAGGTTTCAAATTGTCCCTTTTGCCTGGGAAAAGAGGTCCTTTCTTAGGGAGATTGACCAAGGGGCTGCTGACAGCAGCTCCATCATCTTGGGAACCATGGTTGGTTCTGGCAGAGGGGAGGCCACTAGGAAGGAACAAGCATCTGTCCTCCCTGATTTGTCTGATTGACCTGAAGGAGCAGAGCTAATGGGGTAAAGTATACAGCTGTGGCGTAAGAGTTCTCTTCTGAGGCAAAGAGATCAACCTCTCACTTCATCTGAACCATCTGGCGTTGGAGTCTCCATTCCTCTGGAGATACTTTGTTCCGGGACAGTATGTCTGCTCCCAGATTCAGTCTGATTACCACGTGCACCACCTTCACCGAATGGAGGTTGTACTGTGCCCAGAAGGAGTCACCTCACCAGCTTGTACAGAGGGTGTGACCTGGTCCCTGGTGGTTTATGTATGCTACCACCATCACTTTGTCTGGACAGACTGGGACATGGTGCCCCTTTAGTTCTGGAAGGAAGGCTCTGAGTGACAGAAAAACTGCCATAATTTCCGGTCAGTTGATGTGCCAGCGCTGCACTGGGCTCGACCAGGAGATGAATGCTGGACTGGTGTCACATAGGGTGCTCCAACTTGAGTTGGAGGCTTCTGTCTTGATTACGTTTCTTCTGGAGACCATCCCCAAATCAAAGGGGTCAATGCTCTGACACAGCCATGGGTCACATTGAGGTTAAATCATCCCAAGCGCCAGGCACAGTGCAGAAGGTTTACTATGGTGGCTGCAGCCATCAGGACTAGGGGAAGTGAGACCCAGACCTTGACTAATGCTGCAACCCGCTACATTTTCAGTGTGTTCCAACAAAAGCCAGTTCCACATCTGAATAAAAAACTGCACCCAGGGGCAAAAAAATGTGTTGGTTGGGAGACAGCGAGCTTTGGCTAGATTGATCCTGAACCACAGGCTGAACAAGTGGCTGAGGTGCAGGGACCTGTGTATCCTGTGTTCATGCTGGAGGAGAAAGATTCTGATGAAATGGAAATCAGAACCAAGTTATATAGGATTATTTCGGAGAGGAAAGGAATTTCCCCAAAGCGTCAGAAACTGCCTTGACTGAAAAAAGCCTTTTCCATTCTTTACGCTATACAAGGACGAACTTCAACACTTTGTCCAGTATGGGGTCTTCTCTGCAACATACAAAAGGCTTTTTAGTGACAGTCAATTGTATGGCTGTCACAGATGGATTGTAGGGGTCAAACGCTATTCAAGCAGAGTTTGTCCAGTTGAGTGACTCCTGTTATTCAGGTGGTCTGTCCATGAAGCATTTCATTCACCCAGGTCATTGTAGTCAAGTAGAATTTTGTTGAAACAACTGCACTTTTTCTTTTAAAGCAAACAGTGTAGAAACAGCAAACTGTTCCGAATAGCATACTAACATTGTCTACTCTTTTTTACAGTGTAGGTATTCTGTATATAATTGTTTGTATTCAGTACATGAATGATCTACTAATTTTGTTCAAATGTGCAGTACACTATCACAGCACACTGTACAAAGTAATGTATCCCACAATGCAATGCACTTAACTTGACCCTTCACTTGACCCTTCATTTCCGATGAATGAGCAGTAAGCAGCAGGCACTAATTTGACCTTTTTTATTTACTTTATCAGACTAACAGAAAAAGTTCTCACAAAATTTAAAAAGACCTGCTTTTATTTCCAACTTAATTATTCTAAGCCAGTCATATGACGAGGTCATGTAACAACCATATAGCATATTGTTTAAGTCGTTATCATGGAATAATGCCTCCTGTTTCAGTTACAGTTCTGATTGTAATCTACTTTTTTTTTAATTGTGTGGTTGTGTGTCATGTGTCAAGACACCAGTTTCAAAAACACTAAAAAAGACTTTAAAGTGTGCTCGTACGTCACACTCCATAGGTTTATGTTGTTTCTGATGCACTGACTTTCATGCAAGACACCACCCTTTTCCTGTCTCTCAAGCATGCAGGAAAACATGTCATATGCACCGTGTTTTTCTTCTAAACAGTGCTAGACGATTAAAACAATACTTTGCTTTCACTTGGGATGGGTGTGAAAGAGGGTATGTGCATGACGTCTGACCCCCCCCCCCCAAATAAAAATAATAAATAAATAAACAAACAGAAAAGAGAGGTAATTTTTTTAATAATAGATAATAGGCTATAGATAAATTGGTATTCTCTAATAAGGTTTTTTTTTACCTAAAGGATGGCATATAACTTCTTTTCTAAAATGTGATAAATTCAGCTTTCATCTCAGATATTATGAAAATGAAAAGATATTTGTGTTTATTTTATTTATTACATTGATAAACATTCCAAAATTGTATTTTTAAAATACAGCATCACATTAATTAGGCTACACCAATTCTTACCTATCCAATTACATTATCCAAATAGCTAGACCACAATCGTTTGTGGTGTAGGCCTATCTTGGACTAAGCATATAAATAATAGTATAATAATAACAATAATAATAATAATAATATCTTGCAGCAGAAAATTAAACAGCTGAGTAATCCATATAACTTTATTACTACACAAACGTTTTGAAACATCAACATTTCCTTTATAAATGTGTGCAGGTTCATCAACAACTCTAATTTCCTTACAAGAATGGTGCTACCATTTTTAATATCACAAATCGGGTGTCAGGAAGGCGAGCTGTCCTCGAAACCACGCATGCCCAGCTGAGTCACACGTCCAGGCAGTTAGTGCACGGATATACTTCTCATTTACTTCCATCCATAGCCCGGTGACGGGTCTCTAAGCAGCCTGACACAGGAGAGAGAGAGCGCGACTGGAGGCAGTTTAAGGGAGGGGGCAGTAGTAGCGGCAGCAGCAGCAGCAGCAGCAGCAGTAGTAGTCGATGCTGGTGACGCAGGAAAAACACCCAACAGCAGACAATAAACCAATGGTCTGATCGCTACACAGGCGTGTTATTTATAATCGAGACAGCCAGGCACATGCACGCGGCTGAAAAATTATTAAACAGCACTTAAATGATCCGATCTGGGGTCGTATGGAGGAAAGATCCCGTTTGATTCTCGGTAAGTGGGTTTGTGTGTGAAGCTAAAGGAAACTAGCCGCTAATAGCAGATGATTTGCAAGTCAGTGCTCACTTAGCTTAGCTCGAACAGCTCAATGAACGAATTAAATAACGTCTGGATATATGTCAACGCTTATATATTTACAATCCCCGCGCACTTTAGCAGTTCAGTTGCTTTGAAGATCTGTTCAAGCTAAGCATCATTTGCATTTAACGGCAGCTCTGTTTAAGGAGGTTGATTTGTGGCTAAACAAGTGGTTTTGACGTGGGCAGGTCGGTTGTTTTGGCACTAGTTGATCCTTTTTAGTTATTGGCAGGTTATGATGTGTACTATGGGCTTGTGGGATAATTAAAATTTGTGTTTTTGTGTTTTAATAGCTTTAAATTCACTGTCACGAGCTGATTGTGTTTTGCTGGAGTCCAGCTGTTAGCCGTTAGCACGCTAGCCTATTTCTGCTGCTGTATTTACATTCACTTTCGCTCTTACTTTGAGTTATAAATTCAGATTGTATATACAAAAACAGTGTTATGTAAAGCATCCGAGATTTAATTATATTTCAGAATGGCTGGTTACACAGATAAGCCTGTTGTAACTCTGATTGTGTTTGTAAGAGGAAACGGGCCTAAACTGCCACAGTTTCAAACTAGGCCCAATACATAATGGCTGTATCTCGAAACCAAGTAGGCTGCCCACCCAGACAATATATATTTGGGCATCGTAGGCGCGTTTGCAGCGTTTAAACTGATCGAAGCTAAAAAACCTTATACGCTATCTTCCTTGACAGCATTTTTGGCTTCATAGGCTGTCTAGGTAGCAGCTCAATCTATTTTGAGAAACAGCCAATATCACCTCTTTTTTGTATAATTCAGTATTTTGAAATATGGAGATGATTTCTCATAGCTACAATATTTATATTGACGTTATGGGAAACGCCCATCTTTGGCCATTAACGACAGTAAGGTCAATTTCCTCCCTTAATCTGGTCAGTCTGTACGTTTTTATTCTGCTTGTCAGTTTTTGGGCGTCTGGTGGGTTTGACATGTGAAATATATATATATATATATATATATATATATATATATATATATATATATATATATATATATATATATATAATTATTATTGTGTGTGTGTGCATACATTTCCAAATATAACAGTGTGTCTGTGTTTATTTGTTATATTTGGAAATATTTTTTTGTCTGTGTAGTGTGATGGCATATTGATTCAGGGAATTGTTTCCTGTAGTCATTATGCATACTAGCCTGTCCACATATACTGCCAGCCAGCAAGTTAGTTTAAAACAATCTTATTTAGACTGCTTTGTGTTAGTCTTGTGATTTGAGAATCTCTTGTATTAGGGAATCTAGACATGTTCATTTTCATTGAACACCTGTATCGAACACATTTTCGAACACTGGTCACATGTTTATAACTTGTTACACTTGACACTTTGTGGATTTCTGGATTTCTTGTGGAATTTGTTGGTTTTGTCTTATTTTTTTGTAACCAACGATATTGTTTTGCTCATTACAAATCAAACATCCATTGAATCATTGAGTAAAGCTTCATCTTTTCTGCCTTATTAGTTTAAGAGCCATTTGCAATGTACAATGAAAAAAGACTGTTGTTCAGGGTTTTATTACATTACACAGACATGCTTCATTTTAAATGAATACATTTGTTAAAATCAAAATATTCTTTTGAATTCAGTAGCACATCCAAGGTATTACGTTACCACAACAATTTCTTTAAACATTTAAACATTATTTTACTTATACTTTGTGGAATCCATCCAGTTTGCTAAAAAGGTTGATGAGAGCACTCTTGTTTTTCCTCAATGTATTTCTGTCATGTAATTCGTAACCTTTGGAATAGACAGGTTTCAGATTGAATTTTTTTTTTTGTCACTTGCATGTGGTTGTTAGTGAATGTATGTAATCTCATCAGTTCTGATGTGTGCTCTGTTGCAGTCTCTTTTTTTTAGATATATTTTATTTGGCCTTATTTGTGCTAACCAGACTTGTTTCCCAAAAGCACTGTAAGCCTAAGTAGATCGTAGAACCATTGGTCTTCATGAACAACTTGCCTCACAATGCTTTTGAGAAACTCAGCCTAGACCCAGACCTGTTTTTTTTTTATGCTATGACTTAATACCCTTTGCACCAGCCAGCATCATCCTCCTGGGAAGCATAACATGTACTATAAAATGATCTTGTACTTGTTTTGAACGATATATCTTGTAGTTATTTTGTGACTGTTATACAATATAAGCATATAAATGGTTCAAGAAATTTTACATTGTTTCTCATAAGCGGTTCTGTGCTACCAAGTAGCTATGAACTAAATATGATATTCAGTTTCATGAGCAAACAAATTTGATCTATATGTAGAGTTGTATGTAGGAATTTTAATGGTTCAGATTCTGCTGATCGATCCCCAATTTTGATTTCAGTAAGGAAAAAAACAAAAAAACTTCGATATCATTTACATACAAGTCTTATTGCGAAACATTTAATTGTAGCTGAATTCCATGAAAAACAAAATCAACAGGCTAAAGAACACTTGCCCACATTACTTTAGCCTATGGTTTAAAAACACCATAGCAAAAACAATTAGCCTAACTAATATACATTTCAAACCATTTTAAAGAAAAGTAAACATGCAGTAATTTAAAAAAAAAAGAGCAAATAAAAAATTAGCAGGTATACAAATAAATACTGAACAAAGAAATTAATGAAATAAACAATGTTTTTGAGGTACAGAAACTGTAATCATATGCTGCACTTTATAAACAAAATAAAAATTACAAATAGTTACAAAAGTGAAACAGTCAAGAACGGTGACTGAATTTTCTTTGTCTGATGTTGTTTGATTAACACAGATGTCAGAAGGAATGTTAGGCTGCTGTCACATTAAAATATGCACAAATCCAATATACTGTTACACTAGGGGTGTAACGACATCGTTAAGCGATATATGACACATGACACAATATGATTTGTGATATAGAGTTGTTTTATCCAAGGCTCATCTTGCTGATGTAGGCCTGTTTAGAAATCTAAACACACCCTAGCGGCAGTAAATCTAATCTGCCACGAGTGTAATCTAGCAACTCTCAATAGACTTCTGAGCTGGACAAACTAAATTCTGGTCAGGCCTGTCACATTGTGTATAGAGTCGGTGGGCGGGCTTAACATAATGACAGCAGAGTTGCGTGCTACTTGTAAACTAAGAAGTTGGCGAACGGCGGTCTTTCGAATCAGCTTTGACTGCCACTTTGGAAGACTAAAAGTTAAAATTTTCTTTGAGAAAAGAACAAAGAACGGCACTGAAATCATTCTTAAGAAAGGAAGATGTTTTCCCGATCGGATACAGTAAAAGTTTAATCTATCAACAAGCTTTGCTTCATGGTTCGTTTTAGCGCTATATATATATATATATATATATATATATATATATATATATATATATATATATATTGCATTAATCACTGGAGATTGGGGATGCGGTGAGCACCGGGGGAGATGCTGGCTTTATTGGAAGTATGATTATTGCGTGAGTGGAGAAAATGAACATTTACGGAGTTTGTGACATTACTACATTAAAAGACTATATAATGTTGCAATGGGGGAATATTTGTGGGTCCTTATAATAATAATATTTATAATATTTTAATAATAAATAAAAAATAAAACCCTCTTCTTTTAATGTTGGCTTAAAATATTGGGATACATATGGTATTGTGAGTTCAGTATCGTGATATATATCGAATCGTGACATGAGTGTATCGTTACACCCCTATGTTACATGTGTTTTCTCCTTATCAACAGTGCTTGCTCACTTACAAACAGGCATAACCAGCCTTTTTTACTAGGACATTTTGTCATTTTTGTTTGTATTTTTCCGTTCAAATGCAAAAAGACTTGGGGAAAAGACTGATTTTGCTTGAATGGTTTAAAATTGAATTAAGAATTTTTTTATGAGTGCACAGGACAGAAAACGGCACATGAGTCATCTTAAGCTTGAATGGTTTAAATCACATTTAAAACTTTTTTTGTGACATCGCATTTAATAACTTTTTTTGTGCACAAGGTTTGGATTTGTGCACAGCACAAAAAACAGTGTCAATCTTCTTGCGCTTGAATGATTTAAAATTATATTAAAATGCACACAAAGAATCTAAATTTTTTCATATCAGATACTTAACATTTCACATACCTGGTCTTGTACAAGATTCATCTGTTCCAAAGGAAAAAAATTAGCATCATAATTTAAAAACATCCTCCTTTTCCCTTTTGGGGTTATGTCAAATAGGCCTGACTGTGATGTTATGTGGACATTGTTTTAGTTCTCTCCCCTTTGGTCTAGCTCCATTCTGATATGCAACACCTTTTATTTACAATACAGTTCCTTAAAAAGATAAAATGAAGTCTCTCTTTTCTCTGTCCACTCAGAAATGTATCAGAAAAGGTTAATTAAATAGCCTGTACATAGAAATTAATTAATACAATAGAAAACTTAATACAACCTTAATAAATAAAAAAAGTCATGCTCGGCTCTTAAATATTTAACAAGCTCTTTGTAAGCAAAATTAATCTATATACAATTATTTAAAAAAAATCAGTTTCCTGTAAATTCTATGTTTCTGGCAAGTCTTGTGAATTAATTTGTCAAAAGGTCTGGTTGGTTTTATCTTTGTTTGATTGGTATTATCTTTGTGTTTTTTTTCAGGTTATGCAATGGTCTCTGCAACATATCCAGTCCCCCAGGTGGTGCTTTCACTTTCAGAAGTGTGCCGGTTCTCCATCGCTCCTGAGGAGAAACTGATTTCTTCTGGTGTGCCAGCGACATAAGCAGACAAGATTGCAAAGATCTGCCCTGTGTCGAGTATGACGGCCACGACCCGTGGCTCCCCTGTGGGAGGGAATGACGGTCAGGGCCAGGCTCCGGATGGCCAGTCCCAGCCACCCCTGCCCCAGAACCAGGTCAGTGCTCCATTTGGATTTCCCCCTTTTCATTCTGATCCCTGTTGGAACACATCTGCTATTTGCTGTTAGTGAAGTAAAACTGTCACTGAAGAGAATTTATATTTCATTGATAAGGTTTGCAGTCCCTGTGTTGTGCTGCGCTACATTCTTCAAACCACATTTGATCCGGTTTGACAGTTGACTGAGTTCCAAAGAGAAAAAAAAAACTTGTAGACTCTCATGGATGCAAATGTTTCTGTAATTGTGCTCTGCCCTGAAAGGAACAGATGTCAACAGAGGGAAATGTTATTAGGTAACTCTAGGATGACCCACCCCCCCAAAAATAAATTTACTTTCCTGTATCATATCACAGTGTTTTTTCTTATATATGTGTCCTTTCGGTTATTTAAGTAAGAGATAAACATAAGCTTATCTCACTTCTAGAAGTGAACGGTTTTAGGTATTTTTATAGTTATATCTGATATAATCAGTGTTTTTTTTTTCCAGCATTGGTGGTAAAATCATTCACAGCATTTTGCTGCATATTTTTTTTTAATTACGCTATTTGTTGCTCATCAGCCTATTATTAGAACTAATGTTAGGTTTACTTTCCACTAAATGTCACAAAGTGCCAAACCACAGTTTTTGTATAGGTCTGCATGACTCTCAAGTTGTTCTTTTCTAAGTGGGCAGTACAGAAAAAGCTGTAAAGTTAGCCATACTTTACTTTTTTAAAAACTTTACAGTCTAAAGTCTTTCTCAGTTAGATCATAAATACATCATAGTTTCCCCCCAAAAAACACATTGCAGAGATTTAGGAGACATGCTAAGTTCACATACTTGATTCTCAGAAAAAAACAAAGCTACAGCCTGTTATTCTACTTTGAAAGGTGTGTCCATGCTGGAATGTCTTTATTTTATTTTATTTTTTTACTATTAACCAAAAAGTATTTTGTCATCCTGGGTGTCCAGATGGCAGAACACTCTATCTCTGTAACGGAATAAATAAGATTAAAACACTTTAAACATGACTAATAAACACATGACTATGACGGTTTATCTGCGATCTTCGAACCTTCACTAGTATTTTCAGGATAATAAAGTATATTTGAATGCTAATCTACATATCTGAGTTTGAGTAAAAGCCTTTTATTAAATGTTGTCTTTTCTTGGACAAGAGGTTCATAAATGCTTATCACGTTTGGAAAGATGTTGGACGCGTTGCTTTTTCAAATGCATGTCATAAGCGGCTCAAACTCGGAAGTGCTTTCAGATGCAGCAAAGTCATGCTTCACTGACAAGCTGTGCATTAAAAAAAAATGCAGCCACTAGGCCAAATCAGTTTAAACGCGATTTCGGGTTAATTGCAATTTATCACGCAGCTCTATTTTGCATGTCAGGCAAGTATCAAGTTTCAGTTTACCATATTTGATGTGCTCTATGCATATGCATTAAATGGTGTTTATGTAAAATCATTAAATTTTAAAAGCATTGCATCGTTAACCTCGTAGCATAATTTGCCCAGATCATAATTGACTTATAATTACAAATTAAGTGATTGTGTCACAGAAGACTTGGATTAAACTGTTCGATTTAAATTCATGTTTATGATCTTTATGAACTTTATGAAGCTTAAATTGTTTGCATGGACTTTGAATGACTGGAACAAAATGATTAGAATATTTTAATTTACCAAGTCTTACCAAGCTTTTGGCATTTCCAGAGCACTTACTGGGCTGGTAGTGCATAGTCAGACTCTTTATAGTTGTGAAATTGTTGTTTTGTTTTGTATCGGCAGTGATAGGGTTAACACGGGAGTTCAGAGGTGCGGGAATAAAAGAGAGTTAGAAGGATGCGCTTGTTACTAGCCACGTTGCTTGCACACTTTTTTGCCATTCCAATTGAGTTTTAATGGACTGTTTACATGAGACGTTATCTAAACCGATCTGGGGTTTTCATGTGCCGACTTTCAATCATAATAATTTTGTGACGTGAATTTAGGCCTGTCGCGATGGTCAATAAATCAATTAATCGCACGATTAAAAAAATGAGCTCTAATTTTTCCGGCTGAGATAATTTCCATTTGCATGCTTGTTTGTTTTCATCGTCTCGCTCATTGACTGTGCGCTCGCCTCGTTTGGGGAGCTGTTTATACTCGACATGCAGACTGGGTGCTGGTGTGATGAGACGTCATGCTCCGACGTCAAGCCAGCTTCTCCTGTAAATCGTGCTTCTTTGATTGCGGAATTGCATGCAAAGTTATACGAAATAGGGTCTTGTGCACTCCGCGTTGACGTTTTTTGCCATGATTTTTGCCGCGCGCACACCCTCACGCTCGTGTGTACACGTCAAGTAAAAACAAGGCTTAAAACTATACTGAAGTTACCAGTTTGATAAATGCAAGTTAATTATTTAGTTCAGTCTTTGCGTGCTAAAAAAGGCACATAAGTTCCTTCTAAAGATAACAATACACAGTCTCCTTTTTTTGCCAAATGAAAATAAGGTCATCAGTGTCTTCTCTCGCTGTATCGAAATCTCACTTAGCTTTCCTCAGAGATGGTCAAGTCAAGTTCAGTTTGTGCATGATTACAAGATATAACTTCTTCTTTTTTTAATGCTGTACCCTAAATTGTTAATAATTAGGTTATATATCATATGCTGAAGTACATTTCTGGAGTGTTAACGATTAAAAGAAAAAACTGAAAAAAACAGGAACCGTACAGAACCGAACCGTGGGTTTTGTGAACCGTGCCACCCCTAATATGCGCCTCAGCTGTTGCAGTTTTCATCTATTTTATTTATTATTTTAGGTCGTTTTGTTCATTTATTGTAGATATTTAAAATGTTTTCCGTTTTCAATGTTAAATTTTATTCAGAAATAAGTGTATTGATCTTTGAAAAAATTTGCCTGCATTATTATGCCATTATCATTATTAAAAGCCCCGTTTCCACCAAAATCACCCGGAACAATTTGTACCAGGAACTTTTCTCCCCCCCCAGACCTGCAGCTGTCTGCGTTTCGACCGCGATCTAAAGTTCCGAGAAGATTAGGCAAATTAGTCCGGTGATGTAGGACTGCGCGCGACTGCTCCTCCAAATCAGTGACGGACAGTAATAATTTTTGTGTGTACCGATTGAAAGATTTAGTGGACTATTTACATGAGACGTTATCGAAAACGATCTGGTGTTTACATGTGATGACTTTCAATCGCAATCATTTTGTCACATGCAGTTTCTGCCGCATCAAAAATGTCAACGCTGTTTTCTCCAGCAGCTGGAGTGTGTTCACTGTAGCCATAGCAACTCTTAACGGCCACCAGGACTAATACAGCTATATAATTATTTATAGCTGTTTATTTGTTGTAAAGTGTAATAATCATCTCAGAAAAAAAAAAAAACTTCTGTCAGGCGCAGTTAAAGTAAAAACTGCCTGGGGCAATATACGCTGTGTCATTACTCCAACATTATCTTCATAACTTACGAAATAAAAAGTTTACCCCTCAGAAAAATTAACTTTCCTCTCTTGACAACATGAGCGCGGCGTGCGCTGTCTCGTCATGTAAGGACGCACACTTATAGTAATCGGTCAGGTCGTTTACATGGTGAAAAAAAATTAATAACGAGTATGGAAGAGATTCAAGCTGTGCTGCTTTTGCTGGTTATGTATAGGTTTACTAAGAGGCAATTAACAACGACAGAAAAGAGCACTAATATGCAGATTCTGCAGCATATTCAGAAAGCTTGTAAAGCTAGATTTAAAATGACAATGTATATTGTTATCAGCTATTACAGACATTGCACGTGAGATGGCTGAGACGAACGCGGCGCGCGCTATCAGACAGAGCAAGACTAATATTTACTGAACGAGACCAAACCTCGCAAAAGACTTTTAAAAATGCCCGTTGAAATAAAATGCTGCGTGAGCTAAACTAATCAGCATGTTCAGCGCCCAAGTCCCGGCCTCGAAAGTTCCTGAACTTTGAAAAAGTACTACCTCTCGAGCAGGGCCGTTTGGAGGGGGAAATATTTACCCGGAACTTCATTTAGACCCTGGTTCCTGCGGTCTAAACACACAAAGTACCACCCAAAATTCCTGGTTCCTGGGTAAAGTTCCTGTGGTGGAAACGGGGCTTTAGATGGAAATGGTCTCAGAACAACATTATTATCGTTTATCGCAATAATTTCTTGGCCAATTTATCGTCCAGCAAAATTTGTTATTGTAACAGGCATATGTTCATTGTGCATACAGTTTGTCCACCGCATCAAAAAAGTCGATGCTGTACTCTCTAGCAGCTGGAATGTGTTCACGGTTGCAGTGTTAATTTCGTTGACGAAGACTATGACGAAAAATATTCGTCAACTAACCTTTTTCACGGACGAAAACTAAATAAAAAGTCAGATATGATGACGAAGAACGTGACGAAATATAACTGACACTTTAGTCAACGAATAAAAATGAGACGAAAATATATGGGAGGGACGAATGGAGAAGAGATCCAATCATAAGTACTCTTTTTGTGGGCCGTGTTGGGTAGAAATCCAATCAGAGCGAATCTTTGAGGGTAGGTTGATCTATGCAGAAGCAGCAGAGCCATTTTAAAAAGCCGCGGCAAATGCACGCGCAACAGCTAAACAAACGCAGCAGCAGTTACACAGAAAAGACAGAACAGAAATGTCAGGGGCAGGACGAAAAACAAGAATTGACATCTGGTCACATTTCACATATGAATCGCTGGGAAAAACACCACCAACTTGAAGAGACATTTACAGACGACTCATCCAGAAATACATGCCAAAGCACGCTGGCCAAGTTTATTTTATCAGATAAACCACCATGTTCCGGTTGGCTGCTAAACTTGGAATAAAATAAAAGCTAAAGAAAACCACGTCTGACCTGTATTGATTAGACCAGCGTTTCCCAACCGGGGTGCCGTGTAAAACGCACTTGCACCGCGGTTCATCTCACATCTGATGATGACGCATCTTTGATATGGGTTGTAACTTGAAAATAATGCTTTATGTATGTTTCTGTCGATGGATACACGTGCTGGCTCCTCAGTGATAGGCTACACTACAACAGCGATAATAAAAGAAAAACTGGCAAAACGGTTTCTCTTTGTAAACTGTGTTCAATACATGAGTGCTGCCGTTTGTCCAGTCATTTCGCCGTCCTCACCCGGGACGGGTATATTCGCCAGAAGACGCGAATGAGAGCGCGCACGCGCTGTGTGAAGATCTGTCATCCGAGAGCGCGCACGCGTCCCACAGCGCGCAAATATTCAGTTATCTTTCGAGTCTTGCGCTTGAACGGACAAACTCATACAAAAAGTATGTCAACATGTCCATCTTGTTAAGTATCCAAGCAGACATAGTCGGAATATGCCTTAAGAGGACTTTATACAGTCGAGAAAGACGACGCATTCCCCTGTCTTAAAGGGGCAGCAACCTTTAATGTCAAAGAAAATATGAGGACTCACTGCTCTTGATTGAATAGCTTGTGTAAGTTTAATAAGGATTAATCTTTCATTTAAACAGTTAAATATGTAGTTAATTTACATTGGATTATTTATTCTATTTCTCTACCTAAAACTAACATTAGACCTACCTGAAAAACAGGAAATGCATTGTTCATTTTATCAGTATCTTTGCTCAATAGAATTTATTTGTGCTACTGCTTGTATTTAAGTTATTTGTTCTTATTTTCTTTATTTTTAATAGTCCTTTATTCTGTGAACATAGCAAATACCGAACCGTACTGAAACCGTGAACCTAAAACGTTATACAAACCGACCCGTGAGACTAAGACTAAAACTCTTATGATATTTAGTCGACTAAAACTAGACTAAGACTAAAAGATTTCAGATGACTAAAATGGGACTAAAACTAAATGGTGTGTTATTCAAAAGACTAAGACTAAGACTAAATCTGAATTTGCTGTCAAAATTAACACTGCACGGTTGCCATAGCAACTCTCAACGACCACCTGGACTTACACGGTTTAAAAAAAAGCTACTTATTTGTTGTAAAGTGTAATAATCATCTCGGAAAAATTTCTTCTGTCAGGTGCAGTTGAAGTAAAAAGTGCCTGGGACAAACGCTGTCAAGATGAGAGGGTGTAGCCAGGCTATGTCTGTGTCATTATTCCAACATTATCTTCATAACTTCTTATGAAATAAAAAGGGTTTCATTTAAAGGGATACTTCGCTGCCTTCTTATATTAAACTGTTATTCCCTTAACTTAAACGAGTTGATACACTTCTGAGAGTACTTCAGCTCGGCGCACTAAAAAGTCCCGGCCGAAACATCTTCCCTCACATCTCCCTATTGACAGAAATGAGAGAGTGAGGGGGAGGTGTGAGGAAAGATGTTTCGGCCGGGACTTTTTACTGCGCTAAGGCGAAGTACTCTCAGAAGTGCTAATCCGCCATACATTATAGTTCTCCTTTTTAATCCGATTAGAAACGCGCCATGTTTTATTTTGTCACCATACTTGATCGTTCAACTACTCGTGTAACTGTATTTAAATAGGGGAAACGTGGAGGTGTTTGGTACTTCTGTTTGATCTTGATCTCTGTTTGGTAACATAGTGAATGAACTGGGCTTAGTGGGCTAAGCTAAATGCTATCAGATCATCACCGCGTGTCAGAGAGATTAAGTGCACGCACTGAGACGAGAGAGGTATGTATCAACTCGTTTTAGTTAAGGGAATAACATAGTTTAATATGAAAAAGCAGTGAAGTAACCCTTTAACTGAAGCCCTCAGAAAAACTAACTCTTCTCTTGTCAACATTATAGTCTGGTGTGAGTGCGGTGCACAATCTTCAGGGTGTACACTCACATCGAATCAGGTCATTTACATGGTGGAATTTTTCGTTTGAGCAATTCATGAAAAGGTTTATCCCACCCCTCTCAAATCAATTAAAACTGCGTTCGGTTTATTTTAATTCCGATTGAGGTGTCAAGGAATGGAATTAATTGGCTCTGGTATCTCCTCCCCACACACACACACACACGCACACAAAAACTCCGCCTATGCCCAGCGTTATGACCATGAAAAGGCAAGAAGCTCCCTTTGGTTTTGTTGCAGAGGGCAATTGTTATTCTCCAGGGATAGACAGCAGCAGTGTTATCTATTACACCTGCGTTCGACGAGCGCATGTTAAAAGACAGGAATCAATGAAGATTAGACGCCTGGCAGAGAAAAGCACACCAGTTGGTTAGAAATGTGTAGTGCCTAGACATGAGAAGCAAACTGGCTATGTAGGTCAGCCAAGCAGAAGGAGCCTTTTCCAGCACACCCCCACATTTCCCAAGTTCCGCAGGCTCCATTCAGCTCTACATGCAGAGCTCCAGCCCACATGCATCCATTGACACAGCACAGGAAACTGACTCTGAGCATCTTATAGCTGCTTTATCTTCTTTACACTGTCATGCTTTTAATCCCTCACATGGAAACATACTTGTTTGCTTATTTAAAAGATAATCCAGTCACTAAAACACCTGCATCATTAAGGTGGTTTAAGTTTGTTGAGTATGGCTTTCTTGTTTTTTGATGTAAATTAAACCACATAGTGTTAGAAAAAGGTACATTTAAAAAAAAAAACCCTCAAATATACCAACAAATACAACATTTTAGTTGTCGGTATGTAAATTAATAACAAAAAAAAGAAAACTGATTTTACCATGTTCTCTTACCATGAATAGTTTAATCTACTTGATTAAAAAAACACGCAAAAGTATTGCTAGATGACAACGATTTTATCTGTCTATTAAACGTTTGACTAAATCACACTGGAACATTCAAATCTGCATTTGGTATGAATAGTTTCCACCCACACAGTATCATTATTTCTGTTATATTGTAAAAGTTTTAGTGTAGATATAAACACTGATGTACATTTAGCGATGAATCAAAAGGACTTCAAATATTGATATCAATTACATTGGAGCACCAGTAGGTGGCGACTAGTGATGTCGTCATTTTGAACAAATCTTTAATATGACTCGAGAACGACGGGTTTTCTCCGAGAGCGATTCGTTCATTTTGTGTTGACAGCGTATGCCCAGCATCCCATATGTTCTGACAGGAAACAGAATTGATAAGTTCATCTTTCGAGTCCGGGTTTGAGTCAATCGTTTATCAAGTCCCAGCCCCATATTAGAAAGGGCTATGTAGTCTGTACCGGAAACAGAAATGATTTGTTCTTTTGAGTCTTCGGTCTGAGTCTCGTTCTTTTGGCACATGTCGTGACCGCCGTGTTGGATACAGAAATAGTTAATTCACAACTTTCCTCACAAATAAGTGCATAGTTTTTTTTTTTTTAAGCTAGTAAGCCTATAATAATTATATAATATTTAGCCATGACTGCATTAGCTTATAGTTTATTTTTTATTCCAAAAGTACTAAATGTGTTAAAAAATGTAACATGTAACATTTTAATTAGATTCTGCTTAAATGAACGAAATGACTTGAAAAAAGATTGGTTCATTTTGCTGAACGAGATTTTAAAGATCCGAGTTAGTAAAATTATCCGAACTTCCCACCACTAGTGGCTACATGGACTTAAATTAGATTGTCATTGAATCATTCTTTCAAGAGATTTATCAAAAAACACTGCTTCATCCCGTAATAAAACAAGTGAAGTCTTTTGAGTGAGTTAAAAAAAAAATCGAATTAAATTATCACCGTTTGACATTTTGTTAGAACCTCTAGTAAATTAAATGTTATTTATGTGTAACTTATATGTAATTTGAATTGTAACTTCGGAACAAAAATTCCGATATTCAGGATATTTTGAATATACATTTTTGAAATATTAAATAATTTCATATTAGGTTTACTGTCACTTTTAATCAATTGAATGCTTCATTTATTTATTTAATTTTAATTTCTTAATCTTACTGGTCCCAAACCTTTGAACAGTATAAAGTAAATATTTTCCTTTTATTCATAGTTCTCAATCAAAACATTGTAACTCTCAAAAAAGCATTTTTTTAGCCGACGTGAAGTTGTGCAGGATAGAGCAAATAATGTCATTGCATACAATTAATGGACCAATCAAATCCAGATTAGTAAAATCAACCACACTACATTGTAAATCCAAAGATTACAGAAATCAAGTGTTACAAACATCATTTCATGTCATCTTTTACAACCATTTTAATGAGGCCACTTAAATAGTGCTCTCCAAGTTTGGAGTAATGACCCAGTATGTTATCTTTGTTTCTGAGTCATGCACTTCCTCAATCTCTGAACTGTTTGCATTGTAGACATCCTCTCCCAACTCATCCAACGAGAACTCCCCAGTGAGCCCTCCAGATGAGCAGGGTCAGGGAGACTGTCCCACCCCCTTGGAGGAGGAGGAGCCAGCTTTCCCTCACACTGAACTGGCCAAGCTGGATGACATGATCAACAGGTTAGGGTTCTTATTCTAGATTTGCTCAAATTGTGTGTATAATTGAATCAGGAGAACTGGAGATGAACGGCCAGGAAGTTGATATGAAGGATATTTATTCAAGCTATTATCCACTGATGATGGTGAGATTGCACATCTGTGTCTTATCAGTTATGTTTTATGTAGACTAATTATGTTGTTTTTTATGTACAGACCTCGCTGGGTCGTTCCAGTTTTGCCAAAGGGTGAATTAGAAGTTCTTCTTGAAGCTGCTATAGATCTTTGTAAAAAAGGTAATGCTTTATTTTTAGCTCTTGTTTGTCATTTGATATTTTTGCTTTATTCATTAGCTGTTTGTTTTGCTGATGAGTATCAGAAGCTGTATTACCTTTTACCTGCGCCATCTTAAGCTTTCACTATTGCTCTCAAAGGAATTATACAGCCTCATTAAATGTGGGCCTCTGATAGGTTTTTCTTTCATTTCTATCTCCAGGAATTGATGTCAAGTGTGAAGCATGCCAGAGATTTTTCAGAGATGGCTTGACAATATCCTTTACGAAAATACTGACAGATGAGGCTGTTAGTGGATGGAAATTTGAGATCCATGTAAGTCCCGCAACCTGCTTGATGGTGGCATTTTCATCATGCCTCCTATTTCAGAAACACATTTTGTCTTTTTGTTTGCACATTAAAGGGTTTTACTAACCACTTGGCTGTCAGGTCTGTCCTCTCTAGAATTAATTACATTTCTTCACAGCCACCCAAAGAAGTAATGTTATTTTGGTTGCCTTCATCTTACTTGGCTGTTTGATTGAAATGCCAAAGCTTTGATCAAAGAGCTCCTTTCAGTAAAACAGAGGCAGTATTAGGACACAGCACTGAGTCATCATTCTCGTATAAGGCTCGTTTTAGCCCTTCAATGGCTGCTCTAGGATCAGCCTCAATGGCACTGCAAAATAGATTGTTTTTATGTTTAAAGACTTCCTACTCACTGTAAATCAAAATACTTCAACAACATTTGCATTTTAGTGTACTTTAGAGCTAAAACATACTCCACACTTCTAGGAGACACGTTTCTGGCCTGACATGTTCCGTCTCATTCTTTCAACAGCGGTGCATCATTAACAACGCCCACCGACTGGTGGAGCTGTGTGTGACCAAGCTTTCTCAGGACTGGTTCCCTCTGCTTGAGCTCTTGGCAATGGCTTCAAACCCCCACTGTAAGTTCCACATCTACAATGGTACTCGGCCCTCTGAGACGGTGCCTGCTGGGGTTCAGCTAGCTGAGGATGAGCTGTTTGCCCGTCCACCTGACCCTCGATCTCCCAAGGTGAGAGGATGTTTGCCACTGGAAAAAGATGAAACTTTTGGACTTACGAAACCTTCAATTTATAAATTGTTGAATTGATGTTATAAAATGGTTAAACTTAAAGGGATACTCTACCACTTTTTCATATTAAACTGTTATATCCTTAACTAAGACGAGTTAAATACATGCCTCTCTCGTCTCAGTGCATGCACTTAATCGCTCTGATGCGCAGTGACATTCTGATAGCTTTTAGCTTAGCCCACTAAACTCAGTTAATTCATTAGGTACCAAACAGAGATCAAGTTAGAAGCGACCAAACACCTCCACGTTTTCCCTATTTAAATACAGTTACACGAATAGTTGAACCATCAAGTATGGTGACACAAAATAAAATGTGGCGCTTTTCTAAGCCGATTAAAAAGGAGAAATATAATGCATGGCAGAATAGCACTTCTGAGAGTACTTCGACTCAGCGCAGTAAAAAGTCCCGCCTGAAACATCCTCCCCCACATCTCCCCATCCCCCCTATTGACAGAAATGAGAGAGTTAGGGAGAGAGTTATATTTCTCCTTTTTAATCCGTTTAGAAAAGCACCACATTTTATTTTGTGTCACTATACTTGATCGTTCAACTATTCGTGATCTCTGTTTGGTACCTAATGAATTAACTGGGTTTAGTGGGCTAAGCTAAAAGCTATCAGAATGTCACTGCGCGTCAGAGCGATTAAGCGCATGCACTCAGACGAGAGAGGTATGTATTAACTCGTTTTAGTTAAGGGAATAACATAGTTTAATATGAAAAAGCAGTGAAGTATCCCTTGAAATATAATTTTTTTAGTTTATGCATTCCTATAAAAAAAATGTTTTAGCTGTATTTTAACTTGATTATAAAAATCCATGGACATTTTATGCATCAACTATGTGTTTGTGAATCTTCAGTTTTAATTTAAAAAAAGTTTCGTTTTGTTTTGATCCTGTATTGACAACTTCCTGTTTATTTGTTTCTTGCAGGGCTGGTTGGTGGATTTAATAAACAAATTCGGCACCTTAAACGGGTTTCAAACTCTGCATGATCGATTCATGAGCGGCCAAGCTCTGAATGTTCAGATCATCGCTGCACTCATTAAGTAAGGAGAATCAAACGCATTGGACCAGTTTGCTTGAAGGCTGGAGTTTATTTTAGTAATTGTTTGAGTACTTGTTTTTTTGCAGGCCTTTCGGACAGTGCTATGAGTTTCTCACTTTGCACACGGTGAAGAAGTACTTCCTTCCCATCATAGAAATGGTTCCCCAGTTTCTAGAAAACCTCACAGATGAGGAATTAAAAAAGGAAGCAAAGAACGAAGCCAAAAACGATGCCCTGTCTATGATAATCAAGTCTTTGAAGAACCTGGCTTCTCGCGTACCAGGACAAGAGGAAACCGTGAAGAATTTAGAGATATTTAGGTTAAAAATGATTCTTAGGTGAGCTGAACATGAGCTAAAATCATTTTCAAGACGTAGGACATTAGGTTAAATGATTGTTCTTGATCATTTATCTTTTTGTGTTGCAGGTTATTACAGATTTCTTCTTTTAATGGCAAAATGAATGCACTAAATGAAGTAAACAAGGTGATTTCGAGTGTCTCCTACTACACCCATCGTCATGGCAATCCTGAAGAGGAGGAGTGGCTGACGGCAGAGCGCATGGCAGTAAGTCATGCTTCAGTACTTAACAGTTGTTGAACCAGAGAATGTTCTGAACCTTGTAAGGCCAGGTTATCATTAAATATACTGAGCAAACTGAATTTGTCATTGAAATATGCGAAGGGCTTAAATGGAGTCAAAATAAATTGTTGGTTCAAATCTGTGTAATTATTTCCCACAGGAATGGATTCAGCAGAACAACATTTTGTCTATTGTGCTGCGAGACAGCCTTCATCAGCCACAGTATGTGGAGAAACTGGAGAAGATCCTGCGATTCGTCATCAAAGAAAAGGCCTTAACACTTCAGGACCTGGACAACATCTGGGCTGCTCAGGTGAGTGACAATCTCAAGTTCCTGTGTAATTTAATGTATGTTGTATGAAATCTTTTTTTTTTTGGCATTCTTACATTCTTGTTAAAATCCCATAAAGCATTAAAATTGGAAACAATGAGTTTAAGTACATTTTAAGAACATTGATGACATTCACACAAAGCCATACAGTGTCTACAATATTACCAATCAAAACAAAACATTAACCCATAAACATAATGAGATTATAAGTTTTAATGCAATTTTTCACATTTGGCAGCCCTTCTTAAGTGTATTCTTTATTAGTAAACTTTGAGGCAAACTGTCTGATAATGGTATATTTATCCTCAGGCTGGGAAACATGAGGCTATTGTCAAGAATGTTCATGATCTCCTCGCAAAGCTGGCGTGGGATTTCTCACCTGAACAGCTGGACCATCTCTTCGACTGCTTCAAGGTTATTCATAATGAACTGGAAATTAGAATTTTATTCATTAAAAAAATGTTATTCATATAGAGACCATGCATTATAGATGTTTCATTAGGACTCAGCATTTCTATGTGTGCCCTGCAAAATCTTTTTCTCAACGGGTTCATTTTATGGTTTATAGGAGAGCTGGACTAATGCAAGTAAAAAGCAGAGAGAGAAGTTACTGGAATTGATTCGTCGACTAGCAGAGGACGATAAGGATGGTGTAATGGCTCACAAAGTGCTCAATCTGCTGTGGAATTTGGCCCATAGTGATGATGTTCCTGTGGATATCATGGATCAGGCCCTCAGTGCTCATATCAAGATTTTGGACTATAGCTGCTCCCAGGTACCGTGAGAAACCTTAGTTAAATTGTTCACCTTCAAATTAAAACTGTCATGTTGATGTTTTGTTCATTTGGAACAATGTGAGGATGGGTAAACAGTTGAGGATGTTAAATTAAAAACAGTGTTTTCCTCTTCTGTAGGACAGGGACACACAGAAGATGCAGTGGATAGACAGGTTCATTGAAGAATTAAGAACTAATGACAAATGGGTGATTCCTGCACTGAAGCAAATACGGGAGATCTGTAGCCTCTTTGGAGAAGCCCCCCAGAATTTAAGGTAATGCAACTGGTCTCAGCCAACTTAAGCCATGAATAGCAATTGATACCTGTTTTAGTGCACAAAAATAAGTGGACAAAAGATTTTTTTTTTGGTCTTATTTGCTCATATTCAAGGAGAATTTGCATGAAATTCATCTACACATTTTAGGAAGAGCATGTAAATGTAGCAAATGTATCGTACACATCCCTGTTGTTTTTCAGAAAGAAAATACCTATTAACTTACTAAAGAGCTTAGATGGGTAAGTGGACAGTTAATTTTGGGAAATATTATCGTTATGATTATTCTAACTAATTTTAAAGCTTAAGTTTGCTTTTGAATTTCAGTAAATCAGTAATCTGCTTGGTGTCTCCTGCACCATCTAATCAAATCACCAATCAGTGTCCATGTACAAGATTCATGTGTCTAAAGCTTCTTACAGTAAGAGTGCTGCTGTACTTGGTATACTCTTCCTTTGGGATGCTTTAAACATGTGAGTCTGTTAAAGAAAATAAAATTACAGAGGAAAGCTGAACTCACATTTTCCAATACTTTCCAACCGTATGCAATTAGTTTTATGTGAAGACAAATTCTTTTTCTGCCTTTGCTTTGATGGCGTCTCGGGATACTGCTTCTCTTGTTTAAATTTAAGCATTCGAATAGGGACAAGGAAATGGTATTTTATATATACTAATAAAGCTCATTGTCTTACGGTTTAGGTGAAGAAATTGCAATATAATTGACATAATACAAATAATTAATGGGAAGGAAAGTTTATTCAGTTGTTTTTGCTTTAGTGATGTGTTTTTCTTTCTTTTTTTACAGTCAAACCCAGCGGAGCCCACATGTCTTCTATCGACATGACCTAATCAACCAACTGCAGCACAACCATGCACTGGTCACTCTTGTAGCAGAGAACCTGTCTGCATACATGGAGAATATGAGGCAGTTCTCAAAAGGTTTGTGAGTCTTGGCAATATTATTATTGTGCCCATGATGTTAAGCATATGGTAATGCTCACATTTATGTCTTATCAGAACATGCAGACTTTGATCCTCAGACGGTTAGGCCAGGAAGTCGGTATAGTCATGTTCAGGAGGTCCAGGAACGGCTTAATTTCTTGAGGTATTTATTCTTCACAAGCAGCCTTCCTATTCTACATAAACTGTTTATAACTGTAGCTAGGTAATGAATGTGGCAAAAATTGAATGTTTTTCCACTTCCCATTTTTGCTTGTTTTTCCATCCCTTTGATTTTATTACCAAAAGCTAAACACACATAGAAATGTTCTTTGTGTACTAGACTAGTGTACTATTAAAAGCAAATTATGTCATAAATGGGAAGATTTGTGTATTCAAAAAACTGATTTCACACCAATCAAACTTGTAATTAAATTAATTTGGTCTGAACCCAAAGGTCAATTATGAAAACAGCCAGTTCTTATACTCTCTAAAGAACTAAATACCCTCGTCCTTCAGGTTCTTACTGAAAGATGGGCAGCTCTGGCTGTGCGCACCTCAGGCTAAGCAGATCTGGAAGTGCCTGGCAGAGAATGCGGTGTTCTTGTGTGATCGGGAGGCCTGCTTCAAATGGTACTCCAAACTCATGGGGGACGAGCCTGATCTTGACCCTGACATCAACAAGGACTTCTTTGAGAACAATGTGCTGCAGCTCGACCCCTCACTGCTGACAGAGAACGGGATGAAATGCTTTGAACGATTCTTTAAGGCAGTCAACTGCAGGGAGGGCAAACTAGTGGCAAAACGCCGGGCGTACATGATGGATGACTTGGAGTTGATAGGGCTGGATTACCTGTGGAGGGTAAGCTGTTGGATCTTCATGGGTATGTTCAGAGCTGCTTGTTCTGGGATATTACCTGCCTGAAATGTCTTCATCTTTAGTCTGTTGGCTGTTTTGGTAATTCTGAAATCTGTCACTGTACTGAAGTTGGGAAAAAAGCCCTTGAATGAAACATTTGTTTTTGTAATCAGTTATTATAGTTGTATATATTATTGTAATATCAACAGGTGAACAATGCTATTTTATCAGTATCACATAGCTAAAGGAAATTAATTTAAGAAATTTTTGTCGGAGCTCAAACCTCCTTTTTTCATTGACAGGTTGTGATTCAAGGAAGTGATGATATTGCTAGCCGAGCAATTGACTTGCTTAAAGAGATTTATACAAACCTTGGACCAAAATTACAAGCCAATCAGGTAATAGTTAAGTGAAGATGCATATCTCTTGCTGTAATAAATTTTGGGTTGTTCTTAAATGTTTTTTTAAAATGTGTCACATGACTCTTTGCAGGTAGAGATACATGAGGATTTTATTCAGTCTTGCTTTGACCGGCTCAAAGCCTCCTATGACACACTGTGTGTGCTGGATGGTGATAAAGACAGCATTAACTGTGCCAGACAGGAGGCCATCCGTATGGTGAGAGTACTGACTGTGCTCAGGGAGTATATAACAGAGTGTGACAGTGACTACCATGAGGAGAGGACCATCCTGCCTATGTCTAGGTAGACCCATTCAATCCTGTCATAAATTAACCCTGTCAAGTAATTTTTGCTTCACTGTGATGGACAGATTCTAACAGACTTTCTCTTTTTCTTTAAGGGCCTTCCGAGGAAAGCATATTACACTAGTTGTGCGTTTCCCAAATCAAGGCCGACAGGTTGATGATCTGGATATTTGGTCGCATACCAATGATACAATTGGTTCTGTGCGACGCTGCATTCTGAACCGAATAAAGGCCAACAGCACGCACACCAAGATTGAACTTTTCATCGGGGGAGAGATCATAGACCCAGCAGATGACAGGAAGCTAATTGGGCAGCTAAACCTCAAAGACAAAACTGTAGGCATTTCCTTGGCTGTTTTTCTCAATTTAAATAATTTTACAGACATAACCTTTGGCTTAAGTTAAACAGCATGTGTGAACAGGATCTGTTGTTCTAGCTTACACAAGTACTTTTTTCCCCCCTCTTCCCCAGCTCATCACAGCCAAGCTCACCCAGGTCAGCGCCAATATGCCTTCCAGTCCAGATAGCTCCTCAGACTCCTCCACTGGCTCCCCTGGGAACCATGGCAATCACTACAGTGATGGGCCAAACCCTGAAGTGGAGAGCTGTCTTCCTGGCGTGGTGAGCATCACACCATGCGCATAATTGAGCCAATTTGTCTATTGTGTTAGGTTAATGTTTACACATTGAAAAGGGATCCCATCTATGGTCAGAAACTGTGTGACAACTTGTGTATATCATCCCCTGGTGTTTAGCTGAAGGATCTGTAGACTTTACATTTACTTAAGACTGGACAGTGACTTAAATTACTAGGTTACTATCATATGGCAATGTGGAATGTTTCCTACTCACACTTTTTGTCATCCAAATGATCAAGCTGTCATATCTTTGACAGTCAAAAGTTCTTTAAAAAACACACAAAAAATTGTTCTGAGCAAACAGATGGTGTACATTGGAACTTAGTGGGACGTATGCCAGAATTCATAATGCAGCTCAATTACTTCATGATTTTGTGCTCTGTTTTTCTTTTCTTTTAAACATTAAAAGGAAAAAAACTAGAGCACACAAATAACACTGGCTGTTTGATTAAGCTGTGGTTAATGTAAAGTCATTTTGAAGCATTGAATGTTGATCAAGCCTAACCCAGCACCAATATTGCAGATCACATCTCCCCTGGTCATAATTTATTCTATTATGCATAATGTTAAAGTGTGTATTGTAATATGTAAACAAGCACCTACCAACATTGCTACAGAGGATTGTCCCTGTAATACATTTATTGGAAGTGTTGCTGTAAAGTTTGCATCAGTATTACATTTATCACTGCATTTATTATAAATGTCTTTAATGTTTTGTATTGGGCGTAACCTCTGATTCTTATTGTCTCAGATAATGTCGCTGCATCTGCGCTACATCTCTTTCCTCTGGCAAGTTGCAGACCTGGGCTGTAATCTCAACATGCCTCTCCTACGGGATGGAGCTCGTGTTCTAATGAAGCTCATGCCTCCAGGTGCTCTAATATGCTTCGTTAGATGCCTGCTTGAGGCGACTAGCTGTACTGATCTGCCGTCTCTATTCATTGCATTTTCTGCTTTCCAGATAACACCACAGTGGAAAGCCTACGAGCCATTTGTCTAGATCATGCCAAACTTGGTGAAAACAGCCTTAGCCCCACATTGGACTCTCGTTTCTTTGGGCCGTCACCATCTCAAGTGCTTTACTTGATAGAGGTTTGTTTGGTTCTCAATATGTTGTTTGTTTGGTTCTCCTTTCCCACCTTCAGGCTTAATGGTTCAAGGCCCGTTCATATATATATTCTTGCCATGAACTGTTCAGCCCAAAGGTGGGAACATTTTTTTTTTTTTTTTACATTAATATATATAATTATAATATATACTTTACATTAAAATATATTTAAATACTTATATTTAGCTTTATTTTTTTAATTTCAGTTTTAGTAATTTTAAAAGTTTTTCTGTTACTTGACAAGACAATGTTTTTTCTAATATTTATATTTTATTTGTATTAACAATAAAAGTAATTTGATATGATAGCAGACTTTGATTTGCACAATGTCTCTTTGTACCTCAGGTCGTGTACGCCTTGCTCATGCCTGCAAGTGGGACGTTGGGTGAGGATGCTAGTGACTTCCAGTACAACTTCTTGAAGAGTGGTGGTCTGCCATTGGTTTTGAGCATGCTCACCAGAAATAACTTCCTGCCAAATGCTGACATGGAGACCCGACGGGGAGCTTATCTTAACGCACTAAAAATAGCCAAACTGCTGCTCACAGCTGTAGGCTTTGGCCATGTGAAGTCTGTGGCGGAGGCCTGCCAGCCTGTGGTGGAGGGGACTATCCCTGTGTCTCCTGTAAGTTGCCCTTACTTATACTTCTGCAACACCTAACTTAAAGGGAACAGTTTGGAGCTTAAGCACAATACCTTCACTGACTATCAAATTTACAGAAAAGAGAACAATATTTACTTTTAGTTTAGGTTTAAGATTTTTTTTTAATGTTTATAAGGAACACAATTCAAAAACATTGCAATATTATATTTGGACTTAAAACTGCAGAGCAAGAGAGATATATATACTTTGCATCACAGGGAGAGAGAGAGTGAACCTGCGGTCTCTTTTTATACTTTTGTCCAGTACTGCATCTCATAAAAGCGCATTTGGCACAGCCCTAGTTTGTAGTTGAGACCAATAATGGGGGGGTGGTGTTGTGAAGTTTTACTGCAAAAGCAGTATTCTGTTGGCAGCACTGCAAATAAGTGCAGTTTTCCTACTGAATGGTGGTGTTTCAGTGGGTTTTATAGGTTCAGTACTGAGCGTTTCATTTCTTTTTAAGACTGTAACCTTTCAGCCTCCCTGGCATTCATCAATCATATTAGAAACAGGCTTGCCTGGACTGTCCCTCCACAAATGTCAAGGGTGTACAGTGTCTTGTGAGGAACACTCACACAGACTCCAGAAGCGTTTACAGGAGGGATTATTAACTATGAGAGAGAATAAACTCAGGTGTGCTTAAATCATGCAATTTTCTCTTTAATTGAACATGTTTCTATGCATTTTGTAATCAAATATGTCAGACTAAAAGGGGTGTAAATGAAAACAGACTCAATGATACAGTATTAACAATCTAAAATGTAAAGCACATATAAAATAATAATAATAACGTCAGTGAATTCTTTAAAGTGTAACTCGCTTTGTATTGTTACGTTGGTAGAATATGTAAATAAACAATGTTTACTTGCATTTCTTGGTCCAAGTAAGATGAGAACAAGAACAAGTTTATTTCTCAGCGAAAGTCCACTAGATGACATGTTTTGACAGCTATGGCTTTCATAAAAACTACAGATTATACTTATGCCTTTTTGTATCCCCATCCATGGATATAAAGTTTAAGGTTATTAACAATTATTGTAAGTGTATCACTGTCTATTATCTTACTATAGTTGGCCTAAAACATTGTTCATGGTCATCCAGTTTGAAATGTTTACTACAAACAGATGTTTTTTTCAGATTTCCGCTCCTGCTAAACAATTACTTCTTGAATTCTTGCATTTGGGAACAATATAAGTTGACACCATGAGAAGTATTTCCTACTAAAGGAAGGTGGTATTTGACTGCTAAGTGTATCATAGCAGACTGGTGGGGGTGGCATTGGAAGGCAACAAACCCAGTACGTTATGAGTGTAGTCACCTTTCTGCTGTATAGGCAGTCAAGTTTTATTTTAAACCACATTTTGCCAGGAGGACCCCTGGAGTAATGACTGCTGAAAATCTCGCTTTGCCATCACAGAAATAAATTATATTTATTTTAAAAGCCCACAGAAATCAAAATTGAAGCTTTTTCAAGCTATACAAACTTGTGTGTTCCAAAACCAAAGCATTTATATAAGCATTCAAAACTTTTTCTCTCACTTCCGTTAAAACGGATTACAGATTTTGATGACATCACATACTTCACCTTCTCATCAAATCTTCTGTCCAATCAAAATGCCCTCTAGAATTCCCGCCCCTACACTGCTGAAGTTGCGTCTGAAATCGCGCAGTTGTTCACACATTTACTAATTTCTACATGGTGAAAGGCACAACGCACACTATATATGCAATAGGATACGATTCAGTGTGAATATGCGAATGCGAATTAAGTCTGTTTTCACTTTAGTTTCACGCAGTGCGCGCGCACCAACGGCTCTGGTCAAAATTTTGACTACAGACACGAAAGCGCAGCGTGGATAACATGCGCGAGTCGGCGCTGTAAACAAAACATCGGGCCCATTTGAATTCTGCACAGAATGCTGCATTTCAAAATGATATAGAGATTATGATGATAAACAGTTAGAGGAAACTGGCTTTACCAAACAGAAAGGCTCTAGTCAAACTGTGTATTGACGAAACGCTATTGGCCGTTTCAAAAAAAGGGGAGGAGCTGTTAACAGCTGGAGCCATTTCAGGGAAAATTACGTCAACACATTGAATAATGTGTCAAGTTCCAAAGCACTTCAGTGGGCTTCACCGTATTACACAGTAGTGTTTGTTTTTTTTTTTACTTTTTTTTTTTAATCAAATACATTTAGCCTTGATGAGTATAAGCGCTTTTCTTTCTTTTTTCAAAAGTTGTCTGACCTCAAACTTTTGAACAGTAGTTATTTTCTGTTTTGTATTTTCTTGTTGGAATCTGCTGGGTAAAACTTTAATTTTATTTTACTTTTAAATGTAATTATAGATCAACCAGACTACACATGACCAGGCTCTAGTGCTACAGAATGCCCTGCAGAATATCCCTAACCCCTCCGCCGAATGCATGTTGCGGAACGTGGCAATCCGCCTCGCCCAGCAGATCTCGGATGAGGTATGTTATACAACTCCACACAACCTTAGCCTGCAGAAACTGGTTTGTTTGCATTCAATTCAAATGAATGTCCTCAACTGTCTTTACAAAAATGCCTGTAATGTATTTTATGAAAAAAAGGAATCAATTTATAGGCAGATGTACAATTCATGTTGGTTGCATAGTGTTCCGTTAAAACCTCTCTCTTTATTTGAATGTGACAAAAATATTTACAAAGGAAATGCTCAGTTTTTAAAGTTTGTTCTTTCTATTATTGTACGTAGAACTTCTTCCAGGCCTCCAAGTATATCCCAGATATCTGTGTCATTCGAGCGGTTCAGAAGATAGTGTGGGCTTCTGGCTGCGGCTCTGTTCAGCACGTCTTCAGTTCTAATGAGGAGATCAGCAAGATCTACGAGAAGGTTGTAGTTCTTACCTATATTGGAAAAATGTGTGTTTTCATTAGTAAAAATCCGATTCACTATTTACACCCGTTATGTGTGATCTCCCACAGACCAATGCTGGCAATGAGCCAGATGCAGAAGACGAGCAGGTGTGCTGTGAAGCTCTGGAAGTCATGACCCTGTGTTTTGCCCTTATGCCCACTGCACTAGATGCGCTTAGCAAAGAAAAGGCCTGGCAGACCTTCATTATAGATCTGCTACTGCACTGCCAGAGCAAGTGAGTCATCGTAGATCTCTTTTAAACTTTCGCTAGGAAGTGTACTTGGGGCCATTCCAGTTATGCTGTTTCTTCTGACCTTATTTTTTTAAAAAGCCCTTGATCTTTGTTTTAATTCATTTTAATTTGCTTAAAAATATATTGCAGTGTTTATTTTATTTTTTATTATTATTATTTACTTAATGCAACTTAATGCAACTTGTCAAGAAAGTTACCTGAAAATGTTATTAACTATGAAACTAATGACCTAAAGTTTGCCAATGTTTAGTGAGGAATTTTTGTAACCAGATTTGGACATTTTTCAAACTGATTTAGAGTTTCAAACATGATAGAGTGGTTTAGAGACAAACCAACAATTTTGTCAAATTAATTGCCATTACATACTGATATTTGCTCCCAGGTCTGTTCGTCAAATGTCCCAAGAACAATTCTTCCTCATGGCCACCCGATGTTGTATGGGCCACAGGCCTCTTCTGTTCTTCATCACCCTCCTCTTCACAGTTTTAGGTGTAAGTGTCTGTCTTATTTCTCTGGGACAAAGCTGGAGGATTAAAATGTTTAATATCTTTTGCTAATTAAGAACATCTCATGATTTATAGTTCTATGTATTCATTTGTGTTGCAGAGCACGGCAAAAGAGCGGGCAAAGCACGCTGCTGATTACTTCACTCTTCTAAGGCACTTACTCAACTATGCATATAACAGCAACATTAATCTTCCTAATGCAGAAGTTCTCCTAAACAATGAGATTGATTGGTTAAAGCGAATCCGGGTATGTTCATTTACTTAAAGTACTTTTTGGAATTAAAACAAAGAAAACTTTAGTGTGTGGAATTCTGAGTCATGTCTCTCTTTATATTTAGGATGAAGTGAAGAGAACTGGGGATCCTGGAGTTGAGGAGACCATTTTGGAAGGTCATATTGGGGTCACAAAAGAGCTACTGGCTTTCCAGACCCCAGAGAAGAAGTTCTACATTGGCTGTGAAAAAGGAGGTGCTAGTCTCATCAAGGTAATCTCCTTGACCATTTTTAAATGACAAAAATCTCCCAATTGTGACTCAAATCGTCATGTCAAACTAATTGATCTTCCTTTTATTTATGCAATCTCTATAGGAGTTAATGGATGACTTCCTGTTCCCAGCATCTAATGTGTACCTGCAATACATGAAGAGTGGAGAATTCCCCACTGAACAGGCCATACCTGTGTGTAGCACCCCAGCCACCATCACTGCTGGATTTGAGCTGCTTGTTGCACTTGCCGTTGGATGTGTGCGAAATCTCAAACAGATTGTGGACACACTAACTGATATGTATTATTTAGGTGTGTGTCCAACATTAGAAAGAAGTGTAGCATATTCTAGATTCCTAGAAACAGTGTAGTCAACCCCATCATATACTTGTTTTTTTTATGTACCTTCAGGTTGTGAACCACTTACAGAATGGGAATATTTGCCACCAGTTGGCCCACGGCCCACCAAGGGGTTTGTGGGTCTAAAAAATGCAGGTGCGACTTGCTACATGAACTCAGTTATTCAGCAGCTGTACATGATTCCTCCCATCAGAAATGGCATCCTGGCCATTGAAGGCACAGGGAGTGATGTGGATGATGATCTATCAGGAGACGAGAAGCAAGATAATGAGGTACTGCCTTATGTGGTTTATTTCAGGAGTCTCAGACCATTTCATGAGAAATTTTGCCTTGAATGCTTTGAAAAAGCCTAGATCCCTATAATAAAAAACATATCTCTGTAGGTGGTCTAAATATGGTTAATTAAAATTGTACATTGCATGTTTTAAAATTCAACAGCATATTTAAATGGAGTGGTTTTTTTCAAATTCATTACATATGAATTAACTTTCAATGTATAGTTTGAATGCAATTTAGCCTTGGGAGCAGATCAGGTGGAGGGGTGTGGCTTTTCATTTCCCAATTTAATTAAGCTCAGATGTGTGCTTTAATAATCCAGAGAGTGCAAAGATGTCTTGCACTTGTTGTTATGGTTCCTTGCTCCAAGAGAGATTGTCTTTTCAGTTTACATTGTATGTTATATCATTAGTTAAAATAAATTTCATTGTATTTGTTTAATTATTGATCTGCCCAATGATGATGATCATCCTTTCTCAGTACCAAGTGACTGACAAATGTAGCCATCTCCAGGGTGTATGTCTTGTTGCCATTCCGTGGAGCTGAGGGCATTTTTTTCACAAAAGATTTCTTAACCAGAGGTTGCAAAGTCCTGTTCCTGGATATCTGTCTTCCTGCAAAATTCAGCTCCACCTTTGATTCAAATACAACTGAACCAGCTAATTAAGATCACAAATGCTTGATAGTACAGGCAAGTGTGTGTGATCAGGGTTGGATCTGAAATCTGAAGGTAGACAGATCTCCAGGAACAGGACTGGGCACCCCTGCATTAAACCATCTTGCAATTTAAATAACTTCAATTTACTGAAAGTCTTGCTTTAATTTTGCAGAGTAATGTGGATCCCAGGGATGAGGTGTTTGGCTATCAGCACCAGTTTGAAGACAAACCTTCTCTCAGTAAGTCAGAGGACAGGAAGGAGTACAACATTGGAGTTCTTCGGCAGTTGCAGGTCATCTTTGGACACTTGGCCTCATCCAGATTGCAATACTATGTGCCTAGGGGTTTCTGGAAGCAGTTTCGGTAGGTTCTCCCTTTCTTTTTTATAATCATCCTTTCTATTAAGACTAGGACAAGATGCGTCTCTCTAAACTGGTCTTGTCATCTCTTCCTCCCTGCAGGTTGTGGGGTGAACCAGTCAATCTGAGGGAACAGCATGATGCTCTGGAGTTTTTCAACTCGCTGGTGGACAGTTTAGACGAGGCTTTGAAAGCATTGGGTCACCCTGCTATGCTGAGCAAAGTACTAGGTGGCTCTTTTGCTGACCAGAAAATATGTCAGGGCTGTCCTCACAGGTACATCAGAAATCTAATTCTGTGAATTTTTAGGACCTTTTTTTTTTTACTAGATGTATCCCAATGAAACACTCTATTCTCTCTCTTCAGATATGAATGTGAGGAATCGTTTACCACGTTGAATGTAGATATAAGAAACCATCAAAATCTCCTTGATTCTATGGAGCAGTATGTGAAAGGAGACTTGCTTGAGGGTGCAAATGCCTACCACTGTGAAAAATGCAACAAGAAGGTGCATGTTCAGTTTTATATAGTCTCTATGATGTTTTTTATTGTTGTTTTAAGAACACCATATTAAGCTCAAGGTTGTCTTTGTGGCAGGTGGACACAGTGAAGCGTTTGCTTATTAAGAAGCTTCCCCCAGTGCTGGCCATCCAGCTGAAACGCTTCGATTATGACTGGGAACGAGAGTGTGCCATTAAGTTCAATGACTACTTTGAGTTCCCACGGGAGTTGGACATGGAGCCCTATACAGTAGCTGGAGTAGCTAAGCTGGAGGGGTCTGATGTGCACCCAGAAAACCAGGTATTTCACCAACACGGTCTTTCTTAGGTCTTCAAGCCATATCTTATTCAAATAAATGTGATTTGGGAATATGTTTACATAACTGGAATTTAAGTTGCTCTTTATGGCTCCAGGTAATTCAGCAGAATGAGCCATCAGAGCCGGAACCCCCCTGCAGCTCTCGTTATCGTTTGGTGGGAGTGCTGGTCCACTCAGGCCAGGCTAGTGGGGGTCATTATTACTCCTACATCATTCAGAGGAATGGCAGTGGTGGTGAGGGAGAAAGGAACCGCTGGTATAAGTTTGACGACGGTGATGTTACAGAGTGCAAGATGGACGATGATGAGGAGATGAAGAACCAGTGCTTTGGTGGAGAGTACATGGGTGAGGTCTTTGACCACATGATGAAACGCATGTCCTACAGGCGACAGAAGCGCTGGTGGAACGCCTACATCCTCTTTTATGAGCGAATGGACACATTAGACAAGGACAGTGAGCTGGTTAAATACATCACTGAGCTCACAGTGACTAGCAAACCTCACCAGGTGAAGATGCCCTCTGCTATCGAACGCAGTGTACGCAAGCAGAATGTGCAGTTTATGCACAACCGAATGCAGTACAGCTTGGAATACTTCCAGTTCATCAGGAAACTGCTGACCTGTAACAGTGTGTACTTGAACTCACCGCCAGGTAAGTCCAGCCTTCGACCCTGCTCTGTTCTTTTCTGTTGTAGATGGGTTTAGGGCTGTCACTTGAGCAATTTCACATTATTTCACAGAAAGAAAAATGATCAGTCACCCCAGACTTTTGAATGATAGTCCTCTGCAATGCATTAGTGGGCATTCAAACAAAATGCTTTTTTCTTTCTTCTTTCTTTTTTAAGTGACACTTCAAAATACTTTAGTGCAGCAGTCAAACATGTTAGTCTAACGCTTACATTGAAAAATAATGGAAAATTGGCACAGTAGATTGGAAAACGATGCACCAAAATGACCGTTTGGATTTTGAAGTACTATATAAAGCAGCTCTTTAAATGTGTTTTTTTTTTTTTTTCATTTAAAATTCGGTTTTTACATTATACAACATTTCCCATTGTTACTTTTGCAGAATAGTTGAGAGATAATGCTGCTCCAAGATGTGATTTTATTTTGAGCAGGCACGAAGAACGCAATGCTGCATAAAAGCCAGACTAAATTATGCCTGCTCTGAAACACCTCCACCCCAGTATCTAAGTATACAGTTGTAGTTGCTGTGCAAATGCACTTATGCTACCTCTGAGCAGCATTAAAGAGTCTATGTAAATGCACCCAAATGCCACACAGAAGCATGTTTTTGCCTCCACTTCTATGTAGTGTAAATCTGGAATTAGATTCAGTATGTTTTTTGTTCTCTTATTAATCTGTATTTAAATGTTGTGGCTTTTAGGTCAAGACCACCTTTTGCCTGAAGCAGAGGAAATGGCTATGATTAGTATACAGCTTGCTGCTAGATTTCTCTTCAGTACTGGATTCCACACCAAGAAAGTCGTCCGTGGCCCTGCTAGTGATTGGTAAGTGTGTGTGTATCAGGCACATGTTTGATTGTTTTCTTCAACAGTTAGTTGATCCTTGTTTATCAATGTTTTTCTTGTTTCAGGTATGATGCTCTGTGCATCTTGCTGCGACACAGTAAAAATGTGCGTTACTGGTTTGCACACAACGTCCTCTTCGCATATCCAAACCGCTTCTCTGAGTACCTGCTTGAGTGCCCCAGTGCAGAGGTTCGAGGGGCTTTTTCCAAACTCATCGTATTCATTGCACATTTCTCGTTGCAAGATGGACCCTGCCCTTCACCGATTGCCTCACCTGGACCTTCAAGTCAGGTATGTCTTTTCAGTCTAGTTATCATTAATTTCAGTCTCTGTAGAGGCTTTGTGTGTTCATAGAAGTGTTCATAGAAGATCTGAAAATATCAGTGGATCTCTCTTCACAATTTGCCACGGTAACTCGACCCAAAGGATCTTTTACATTTTATGTTTTTTGCCCTTTTTTCCCCCTCAGGGCTGTGATAATTTAAGTCTAAGTGAGCACTTGTTCCGTGCTGTACTTAATCTGCTGAGAAGGGAAGTGTCTGAGCATGGCCGTCACCTGCAGCAGTACTTCAACCTTTTTGTCATGTATGCCAACCTTGGTAAGTAGCAATCGCAAACCTTGGGTCCCCATTCATGCAGACTTGCATGCTATAGTGCTCTACTCTCTAACTCCTCATTTCATTTACTCAGGCTTGGCAGAAAAGACGCAGCTGTTGAAGCTTGGGGTACCAGCCACATTCATGCTTGTGGCCCTGGACGAGGGTCCGGGTCCTCCAATTAAGTACCAGTACGCTGAGCTGGGAAAGCTCTATACTGTTGTGTCACAGCTGGTTCGCTGCTGTGATGTGACATCACGTATGCAGTCATCAATCAACGGTAAAGAGTGTTATACCTTGCTGCCAAATGTTTGTAATTTGATGGTAAAATGTTCTGTAGGCTTTCACATGTAGTTTCATTGCACCCCGTTGCCCAATGAAGATTTTCATCCTTGCTCAGGACTTCCTGACTGACACAAAGCCATCTCCAGGCATAAGTGCCAGGTTGGCAGTGCTTGGAGCTGAGGGCATTTACAGAGAATCAAGCAGATCTACACCATTATTTCTCTTTTGTCATGCCAATATCAAATGTGAATTTTGCCATTGTTCCTTGGTGTCTAGACCTGATCAAGATGCTGGTTTATGTATTTGAACATTAAAGAATGTGTTCTCCCCTTATGCCCAGACCACTAGCCAGGATATGAGCTGACATTTGCACATCTTGACATTTTTAGGTAACCCTCCTCTGCCAAACCCATATGGAGACCCCAACATCACTGCTCCCATTATGCCTCTGCAGCAGCTGGTGGTGGACATTCTATTTGTGCGCACCAGTTATGTAAAAAAGATTATCGAAGACTGCAGTAACTCAGAGGACACTATCAAACTGCTAAGATTCTGCTGTTGGGAAAATCCTCAGTTTTCTTCCACTGTGCTTAGTGAACTACTGTGGCAGGTGAGTGAGATCAGCAACTGCTCTAAGACAAGAAATGTACGGCTGCTGGTGATTTAGTTGTGAATTAGTTAATCAATTAAATACTCTAGTTTTGATAAGTGTTGAATGCATGCCTTAATTATGTTAGCTGTTTTTTATAGTTGTATTTTTTTTTTGTCATTTGAGTCAAGTAGATTCAACTTTTTTTTTTTTTCTGATGATGATAATTAACATCTGTGTTTTTACATAGGTGGCATATTCATACACGTATGAGTTAAGGCCTTACCTGGACTTGCTCCTCCAGATCTTGTTTATTGAGGACTCGTGGCAGACTCACAGGTCAGTCTGCATTTCCACTGTCATTTCTTATTTAGTAAATGCCTTTTAAATAAACCAATGTACAAGAAAAACAGATTTCCTATGCATTGTCCGTTGCCCCCTTTATATTTTCTGCAATTACAAAAACATATTATACAAGCAGCGTTTTTCATACATGGTCAGAATATAACATACATGTTAACAGTTGGATTTAAAACCATTTATCAGATGTTAAATATGATCCAAAATATGCAGTCTAGAAATGTGTAGGAACTCTTGAACATGCATTTTTGGTGAATGAAATTCTTGATCACATAATGTCTTTCCCTGCTCCTTTTCTTTATTTTTTTTTTAGGATCCACAATGTGCTGAAGGGAATCCCAGATGACCGTGATGGACTTTTTGACACCATTCAGCGCTCCAAAAACCACTACCAAAAGAGAGCTTATCAGTGTATCAAATGCATGGTGGCTCTTTTCAGCAACTGCACAGTGGCCTATCAGATTCTCCAGGTAAGAACAACAGCATAAGAATAGAAGACTGTGCACTTGGATGGGTTTGTTTTATGGTTTTGAATATGCAAAAACTGGTTGCTTTGCCTGTTCCAGAGTAATGGTGATCTAAAGAGGAAGTGGACATGGGCAGTGGAGTGGCTCGGTGACGAGCTGGAACGAAGACCATACACTGGCAATACCCAGTACACATATAACAACTGGTCACCTCCTGTCCAGAGCAATGAGACTTCCAATGGATACTTCCTGGAGCGCTCCCACAGTGCCCGTATGACTTTAGCCAAGGCCTGCGAGTTGTGCCCAGAGGAGGTATGTGTTGGCTCATTGTCTGTAAAATTAGTGCCAGTATCTTCATGTGTATTCATGCATGTGTGCTTTGCCCATTACTCAGACTTTAATAATTACATTTGTATACATTTTTGCATGGTTGCCTTTTACAGAACCCTTTCAGTAAATACTGATTTTGTTGGTTTGTAGTGTAGAGAAACTCGTATTTTCTTTACAAATCGGCTCTGAAATCAGACCGTGACTGTATAATGATGGGCTGGCAAACATATAAAACCATTTAACTTTTAAATAATTGTGAAAAGGATTTTGAAAAGAGTTTTTGCCAATCTAGAAATGTTTTGAGTGCTAAGTAGCCATGTTTAACTATAGGTAGGGCTTTGAGTTTTCGACTTTTATTTCCTTTTTTTAAACGCAAAGCAATTATAAATGCTGTTGATATTTGCCTAAATTCTTTATATTTACGCTTGATTATATTGATTTTTATTTATTTATTAATTTATTGATTTTTATTAGGAATTTCTATTTGCAGAGCTAAATCGCTTGCTTTATTAAATCCAGTTTAATGATGAATAGCAAATGACCACAAATGTTTAATGTATACAGCCATAGATGCATAATTTGTTGGAACAGTGTGCAATATTAACTGCCGTTTCAAAATAGTGTCACTTAACGAAGCACGAGGTGGTATCTGAAGAGGACGCTGGCCGGAACCCGTCCTCAACACAGCAGCTTTTGCCAGGGGAAGTGACAGGCCAACAACAGCACACCGTAAGACTCGTATGGCCAGGCCACACTGGTGCCATCTGCGTAACTTTTTGATGTTCACAGGGCGTGATGTAGACAGAACCATCTTCCACCTCCCTCAAAAACAACTCTTAATCAACTGTTATTTCGTCCTCATCTCAGTGTGTCCAAACTGTCTCTTTCCATCCAACTACAAGTCTTAATGTGGTAACTAAGTGTTCGAAAACTCTAAGCCTTGGCTATAGTGTACAGATGAGTTGGAGGTAATCTTTGTGTCTGGTGGTTTTTCTTTTTCGTTTTGAGTCTTTTTATTTTATTTTGTGGATGTGATATTGTTCTTGCCATCTGATCTAAAAACATCCTGCACTTTTAAGAAGCTTTTGTATGACTGCAAATTTAGTTAGATTTATATCCAATTCTGACAATTAACTCTCATGGGGAAAGAACACAATGTTCAAGAGAAGCTTTTGTCACGCCACTGTCTTATCGTTTTATCCATGCTCAAGTTTCTGTCATCAGAAGCATCACTTTAGTTTGGAAAACAATTTAAGTAAAATTTAAGTATAGGAGTGCTTGGTATACGTGTTGTCCATTTATGGTCTTCTCTCATCTGCCATTGAATAAATATGTCTAGTAATTTGCCTTGTTCATCTAAATCAGGGGTGTCCAAACTTTTTTGGGGAGCCAAATAAGATGTTAGGGGCTGGATGATGATACTACAACTACTACATAAAACACATCTAGTGTAAATACAAATGTACAAAACTAGCATACAAGTTTCTGTAATTTGCCCTTATATTTAATTACTCTATTAATATTTAATACATGTGCAACAATCCAGTTAGAATACTCTTCAATCCACAAATCACAATGTTTCTCGTTTTCCGTGTCAGTGTATTGTTGAATATAAGCGCTGGTTTCATCTAACTTTAAACTAGTTTAAATCACCAAGACATTTGCATTTGGCCAGAGACCTCTGTGCAAAAGTCTCCCTGGATCTCACTTTAGTGGTTTAGTGGTGAGACCGCTCTGTGAGTAAACGCACTTGTTGCGAGTTTGTGCTGCACTGTCTTTTGGGCAGTGCTAATAAATGATCCGTGTTGCACGGTTCAAATGTGCTGTTTCGTTCCGCTTTTAGTGCACTTAATGTTTCTCATAAGCAATAGAAATGGCAGTGCTTAACTGTTGTCAAATTTAGGCTACATAAATGACCAGTTTCCTAGCATCAGTTTTCTTTGGAAAGTAATGCTATTTTTAGTCCAGTGATCCTGTTTTGCTCTTCTCATCTACTAATACACCAGTCTGCAGAGCCATTACTTCTAATGCGAAGTAGGCGTTGATTTGATTCTGTAGAGACGGTCTTTCGTTGCGCTTTTATGGCGTAATGTGGCAATACCAAACAAGTTGTTTTCTGAGCTTGGATTCAATAAAAGCTATTTTTGGACTAACAGGGAAGATTTGAGTTCTGGAACTTACAGGATGTTTAACAGTACAGTGACCTCTTTGTCAAAAGATCAAGGGAAATTTGATTTCTTAATTCAGGACCCCTTTAATAGACAAGCTGTGGGCCGTTTGAAATTCTTCCTGGGCCGAAACTGTCCCGCAGGCCAGTCTTTGGACACCCCTGATCTAAATCAAACCTGTAACCCCTGAGCCTTCATAAGTATATCTGCTTTGCATGTTTAACGCCATTTATATTGTAAGGGACTGTATATAGAGGACTTATTCCCTCACATCCCTGCTTTGTTAGTATTTAATAAATAAACCATTTTATATTTAATTAAAATGGTATATTAAGTGGATAATTTAATTTCTAATGGTTGTTTTAGGAGCCTGATGAGCAGGAGGCCCTTGAAGAGCAGGACCCTTCTCCCCCAGAGGACACTGCTCTGTACCCTCACTCTCCAGGCACAAAGTTTCAACAGGTACTGAGCTTTAGTCTCAAACATCTTGTACAAATCATCTTTTAAACTGTGTATATGTAATGTATGTGAAGTGAAAGGACTTTCGACTTTCAAAAGCATTGTTCACTGCAAACCCATGTTGTGATTTTTAATGGTGTAAAATACCGTCTCCATATCATATAACTGACAAACCTGGATTGTCGGAAAGTTTATATATATTTAAATATAACTTATTCCTGTGATGGCAACCCTGAATTTTTAGTAGCATTGCACCAATGTCACATGATTCTTCAGAAATCATTCTAATATGCTGATTTGTTTCTGTTGAAAAAAAAAAAAAAAGTTCAAAAGAATCGTGTTTATATAAGAAATGTTTTGTTACAAATTTAATCTCTGATTTCTATGCACTCATATGATTGTTCTGGCATCTCTTCAGCAGAATAACCTCCCGCATGCGCAGCCGTACACTGGCCCCGCTGCACAGCACGTCAACAACCCTCAGCGTCCAGGCCCACGAGCACAAGAGAACTGGGAGCCCCCTGAGGAGGTGCCGCCCAGCCAGACTAAAGACTAACAATATGTTGTCACACTGTCCTCCATCTGAATTCTCCAGCGAGATACTCAAATCCAGAGCAAGGCCAGGCCCCACCATGCTGCTCCACTCCAGAGCCTGTGTAACCAGAACATTCAGCTTCCCTCAATTTTTAACCCTGGAGTGGAGTCTCTTCACCGTCTGCTCTGCAGTATTAACTGTCAAAAGTGTAACTTGCAGTGGACTGTGCATATTGTTTGTAATAATAAAACGGGCCTGACGCACTTGTCTCATGACAGAGGTGTACATACTATGTTAATGTTTTGACTGTTCAAAAGCAACAGCGTGTGTGATGCTGTTGGGAGACTGCAGATTTATGAAAATGGAAAAACAATACACACACAAAAAAAAAAAGCAAATACAATGGTGAAAGACAAAAAAAAATCCCTGTTTTATCCCATGCTCAGTAGTAAGGTTTGGGCCGTTTGGGTCATTCTGCTTTTGATCATACATTATATTCATGTCAAAGCTTAACCGGCTATGGCACCTCGTGAGCAAGAGTTGGCCATAGTTTGTGAATGATGGGACGGTTGGGTGATGATCTTGACGTTTAGTTGATGTGAATGGGGTGATGATGCAATTTTAATCTGGAAATTCCTATTGCCTTTTTTCTTTTTCTTTTTTCTGGTAATAATTTAAATAATTTGAAAGCTCCAGCTGACACGCTGTAACATCTTAGCATGGCTTCACATCAAACTAGTATAGCCGAAGGGCGATTCTGTGATTTTTCTTTCTCCACAGTGATTTGGAAGAGCCCTTTTGTTGGTTCCCTCCTCCATATGCTCTTCTAGATTTGATGTTTTCGAAGCAATGTGAGAAATAAGTGGCTTTACAATTGCACACGTTTCCTCGGTAAATATTTGGCTGTCGCTTTTTTTGGTGGGATAAACACTTAGGTTTTGATGATAGGAATTTTAGAAAGAGAAAATATATGCAACAGTAATGCCAGGATGCCTGGAACTTTAGTGGACAGAACTCGTTTAGCTTATTTGTCTTGAACCTTGCGTCAGACAAATGGCCTCCTGGCAATTTAGATGGTCGCCTAAATTCATGATCCCTGTTCACATTCGTGTTCTCTAATAGAGGCTCTGTCTGGGGATTCTTCATTTAAGGAGAGTGAACATAAAAGCAGGGTTGTACCATAAAATAACTGCTGGTTAGTCATGTTGCAACTTCAGTTAGTAAAGTCTCTTGGATTAAAGGAGTAAACATCAGTAGATACTGTATGTATTTAATTGGTAACTTGAATGCTTTTTTTTTTCTTGGATTTTGTTGGAAAAATACCAAATACTCCTGCAAATGAAAATATTCTGCCCATCATATATTTAAATATTTTGCTGTTTTATTTTATAGAATTTATTTTGTTGTATTTCACTAAAAGAAAAATAGAATTTGATTTAAGAGGAACATTTTTGTCCTTGTGTTATTTTTAAAGATTATTGACTGTACAGAGTTCTTCGCCCTGTTTTTTGCCGACTTTTGTTTTGGCCATGATGTGACGTTGAATTCTGAAGCCACAGTCACAATGTTGACTTTCACTTTGTGAGGTTTTTGTGCACAGAAATATTAGAAAAAAGCATTGCGCCCTTCAAGAATAAAGAAAAGAAATCTGGAAAACGTCTGTGTTATTGTGAAGATTCAGACCTGCATGTTTTCTGTATTGTATTAAAGTTCATAAATCTGTCACTGTTGAGCACCGCTCTATAGCCACAAATTTAAAAATGTGTTGGTGGGTCAAGTATGCTTTTATAGTAATCTATAGAATATTTCTGACAATCAAGACCACTTATTTCAGTTAGCCTAGATGGACAGGAATATTTTTATCAAATGTGTCAATCATGCTAAAAAACCTGTGTTAGTAATTTAGGTGCAAACAATTAGCTTAAGATTTTAAATAAGGTTGGAATAGAGTTCCAAACTATCCTTATCTTTGTAAGCATTTTTTTTTTTTTTTACATTTTCAGCCTCTTTAGAAAAAGGCACCCAAAACAACAGTTTTTTATATATAATACAATTCTGGGAATATTAGGTGATTGTGGGAAAGGCTATCCTGAGAATCCTCAAATTACTCCTCCAATTTTAGGTAGGTTGCCACCAGCCACTCTTAACCAGCTTTAAAAACCCACAAGGCCAATCTCAATATGTGCAGAATGAGAATGTGGATCGGTTATCTAATTCAAATGAGCTCAAAACCTAGTTGGAGAAACGACACTGGCAATTTGCCTTTCTGCCCAGGCATGGATGTGGCTCAAGTGGTCAAATGTATACTTGTAAATTAAATGAAAAAGTTAGTGTCATTACTTGCTACATAAAGATGCTTAGTTTGTTTTGCACTCAATCTACAGTACCTAGGTGTGATTTGGTCATTTCCCATTCCCTCGTTTTAACTTGCATTGGTCAAAAAAATGGTTATATTCAGATATTTATATACTAATAAATGGTTAAACTAAAATGCTTATAGCTGATCTGAGTATGACTTAAACTGTTTAAATATTTTTTACATAGGAAAAAGGCATTCAAATCTTTTCCTGGTCAGTATACATTTAACATTTTCATGAAACTGATAAAAGCCTGGAGCCAATAATAAAAACAAAAAAACTAAACTTGTTTTGATCCATTGTTTTAACTACACGAGGTAAATAAGTCTTACAAGTGCTGCTTAAACTATAAAAAACAAAATCTACCTATTCATTAACCTGTCAAATATTTGAGTACTATAAAATTGACATCCTGCAGGCTATGTAGCATTCTATGTAGCATTCTAATATGCATTCCTTTTTATTCGACCCTAGTTGTGTTTGTGCAGAGACAGTAAGTGATAACTGACAAAGACGTCAACAGGAGAATGAAATTTGTTGGGACATTTTATTATGAAGATACACATTAGTTTTCTTTGTCCTGGACGGTCTTTGTTCCACGCAGTCTGCCAGTACGACGGGCAGCGATGAGACCGACCTTGCGTCCAGCGGGCGCGTCCCTCCTGATTGTTGAGGGCTTACCAATATGCTGATGGTTACCACCACCGAAGGGATGCTCAACAGGCTGAAAAAAGAAACGGCACACAGCAAATTTAAAAACCACCATAAGGGAAAATATCTGTCTCTGAAATCCAGAAAAATCACTTACGTTCATAGCCACACCACGGACACGAGGCCAGCAGTTCCTCTTGGCCTTGTACTTGTGGTATGCACGTCCTGCCTTCAGGATGGGTTTGTCAATACGACCACCACCAGCAACAACACCTTTAACAATTGACATTCAGTTTACATTGAATTCAGTCTCAAAGTCTATAAAGCCAAAATTTTGTGCAAATAAATACCCTTGACATTTGCTATTGCAGGAAAGAAAAGGAAACTGATGTATAGTATCCACTGAGATTTAAAGTTTCATTTCTCAATATAGCACAAATCACAGTTCTCCAATGTTGGTTAAAGTTCAAAAAATTATTTACCTGAATGTCATTTTTTTAATTACTTTACATTGCGAATTAAGTATTAGTTCTTCAACTCTCAAAGCTCCTGCAGTTCTATTAAAACCCCCAGTTTGGCAAACCCTGTGCTATAGAATATAATCTACTCTTAAATGATAGATCCCTGCAGTCAAAAAACATTTCACTGGCAAGCCCCATAAAACTTTTTAGTTGATACATTTGACACACTTATATTTTATTAAAAGAAAAAACAAGCATAAGGATTTTAGAAAATTAAAAACAATCAGGAATCTGAATTATAACGAAGTAAAGCAAGGATAACAATACTACTCTAAAAAAATAATCATACCAACCAAAACTTTATATAGAAGTTAACAAACCATAATTTGTGCTTACCAACAACAGCTCTGTTTGCAGAAGAGATGACCTTTTTGGATCCAGATGGAAGCTTGACTCTGGATTTCTTGGTCTCAGGGTTGTGGGAGATGACTGTGGCGTAGTTTCCGGATGCACGAGCAAGCTTGCCCCGGTCTCCAGGCTTCTCTTCCAGACAGCAGACAATGGTACCCTCAGGCATGGTGCCAACGGGCAGCACATTGCCAATGTTCAGCTGGGCTATAACAGTTAGAGCACAGTCTTTAATCAACAGGTGCACATAAGATTGGATGTTTTATAGCTCTATTCTTGGTTTAAAATGCATTACCTTTCTTGCCACAGTAAATGAACTGCCCAGTGTGGATGCCTTCTGCTGCAATGAAGAGTTCTGTCCTCTTCTTGAAGCGGTATGGGTCACGGAACATCACCTTAGCCAGGGGAGCTCCACGGCCAGGGTCGTGAATAATGTCCTAGAAAGATTTTTTGTGTGTGTAATTCTTCACTTTAAGATGACACAAGTTACCTTTTTTTAACGTTAAATCCACAATTTTACCTTCACGATCCCCTTGATGTAGCCATGGCGTTCAGCAAAGTCAATATGACGGAGTTTGGCAGCACCTTTTCTGTGCTTGACATGGGCTTTGAAGACGGAGCCCGCACCTTTTCTCTGTCCCCTGATCACACGTCCCATTGCGGCCTGTATAAACAAGAAATTACACATTTAAGGCACATTAATGCCATATTTACATTGAGGTTGTCATCCTGCAAAACATTTAACTTGGTTACTATTCACATCTATTAAATTAATTAAAAGGCTGCAAAGTGAATGGCTACTTAAGTATCACAGGTTGGGAATCGCATTAGGATGAGTAGACATAACTTTACCCATAAAAGAATACATGCAAATATGCATTGGACAAAATGGCTAAAACTGTTTGACTAAAACTATACAATTGTGCGGTCTTATTTTGTTACATTAAACACTCTTTGCTATATTGAAGGCTCTCACAATCTCATTCGTGTACTTAATATGTCCACAACATCCATGTCCATTTCATTTAACTAACGTTATCCCTCCAACAGTGACAGCCGCTATAATGAATTCATGACTTGTGAATAGTTAGCAGTGAAATGTATTCCACACTAACGAGACGTACGGTTTAAAACGATACATAATAGTTTGCCAAAGCTTATTGATAAATTAAGATCGTATAATAGGCAAAAACTCCTTCGAGTCGTTTCAGAAACACCGGTGATATAGGCCACAACATGACCACAGAAACATCATCAGTTCAATGATAAATATCACATTCAATTTCAACATTCTGATACACAAAAGTGCAACGATATATCCCTAACTAATATGTTGACATTATACGACTTGTTATATACGTGGATGGTGAAGTTTAAACGGCGATTGCAGTCCGATTGAGCAGAGAGACAGAATATTATTTCTCATACCTAAACTCCGTAGACGGAAAGAGGAAGCAAAAGGGAGTGATGGGGATTTTCTTCCGGAGAAATGAGGGCGGAGCAGCGAGGTCAAGAACCCGGATGTATGTTCAGTACGCGGTCCGCCCTCTAGAGGCTTTCATGGAAAGAAAGAAAGAAAGAAAGAAAGAAAGAAAGAAAGAAAGAAAGAAAGAAAGAAAGAAAGAAAGAAAGAAAGAAAGCAGCATGAAAACAGTGTGATTTACAGCAGTGGTTCAGCTGATTAATTTGACCATGATGGGACTCATCTTTTCCCATGGTTATTAGACCTAATTCACACACACACACACACACACACACACACACACACACACACACACACACACACACACACACACACACACACACACACACACACACACACACACACACACACACACATATACAGGTCCTTCTAAAAAAAATTGCATATTGTGATAAAGTAAAATATTTGACACAATATTTGACATATTGTGTCAAATAATGTAATGATAAAAAGTAAACTTTCATATATTTTAGATTCATTCCACACCAACTGAAATTTTTCAGGTCTTTTATTGTTATAATGAACTTTATCACAATATGCTAATTTTTTTTAGAAGGACCTGTATATAAATATATAGCCTATGTAATTTATATACATCATTTGTTATACAAATATTTAATCTTCTTAAATATATACATGCATGTATGTGCATATATATATATATATATATATATATATATATATATATATAATTATACACAGTATAGCCTACATACAAATATATTACAACAAACTTTTATTTTGGATGCGATTCATCACGATTCATTTTTCCCCAGCACACTATATATATATATATATATATATATATATATATATATATATATATATATATATATATATATATATATATATATATATATATATATATATATATATATTCTGGGCAATGTGATGTCACAATTTACAGGCCCTGCCCTATTAGCATAGACCCGCCCTCAGAGAGCTGTACAAATTCTGTAACGTTTATCTCCTCAACAGCATTAACAGCAACATTCAAGTAAAAAATGGGTTCTTATTAAAGCTACTAAAGTTCATTCAATCAAGGGCAGTGAGTGATTTTTTGTTTATCTTCTGTTGTTTGATTCACATTAACAATATACACTCCTGAACAAAATCTTAAGACCAGGGGATTCATTGCAACTTTTAGTCTACACTATGTCGCACTAGTGGATCATAACCGGGTTGTAAGTGCTGATTCAAAATGCCAAAAGAAGAAACAGGAGCTAGAGACACAAAATAGAGAGTAGGCAATTTATTGAAAACTGCATTTAAACTGAAACAGGCCGTTCATCAGCTGATCAAAAGTTAAAGACCATAGCCATAAAAAGGTCAAATCTGCACAAAAATATGGCTTTCATGTTATTGTTCTTCAAGCAGTCATACTGTCAAGATCTCCTGATGGCAAAGGCAAAAAGGCTTTCTCTCTTTGAACGTGGCAGGATTGTTGAGCTGCACAAGCAAGGCCTTTTGCAACGCGCCATCGCTGCTGAGGTTGGATGCACGCAGTCATTTTACATTTCTTGCAATGAATCCCCTGGTCTTAAGATTTTGTTCAGGAGTGTATATTAGATTGGGTAAAGCCAGCCTGATCTGCTGGCAATTTGATTTCACTGGGCAACTCAGTCTGAAAACCTGTACATTCATTTCTACTGTCAATCACAGACTGGCTTATCCACCTGGCACGATATTGGCAGTAAATGCCAGGCAGTTTTAAATCGATGACAGATAGAGAAAGGATGGGTCGTTGCCCGTTGATCACGCGTCTCTTGTGTTCTGATTGGTTGAAGGACTATCTAATTGCATACCGAGTCATTCAAATAATGCGCGTTTATCACACGTCTTGAGCAGTAGAAAATACTCCCCAGACCAATGTTCAATTTTAAATCGAGCTTGGTCTGGTGATAGCCACAAGGCCTATATAGCATACTGTATATTACACTGCATTCACTTTAGGACACAGATGTAATATACACTCTGGATTTCTGTAACTTATTTTCTGCACACATGCACAGACATAACCAACAGTTTTCATGTTAACTTTGTGCATTTCTGACATAACCTTGTGTGCATTTGACAGTTTAATATCATAACATGAAAGAGAACACTATTCTAGTTTAATAGCCTACTCATGGACACACAACATTCAAGCCAAGCTCTCTGTGCGCATGTGTCGGGTGTGTGTGCTCAAGTTGAGAGTGATATGGCTTTAAAATGCAGATGATACTATTTCATGATGATGGAGAACTGTCACCTGAGCCATGTCTGATAGAGATGATTATCAAAGCCAAACAGATGTTTCATGCTTTAAGTTTCATTGGCTGTTCAGGAGCTGTGAAGGCTCCGCTCTCTGGAGTGGGGAACAGCAGCTCATTTGCATTTAAAGGGGACACACAAAACAACACATTTTTTTCTTAAACCCAAAGATTGGCATTGTCAAAATGTTATAATAAAATATGTTTTTTTTTTTTTTTTTTTTTTTTTTATCTGAAGCTTCACATACTTGCATTACATTGTGTAAAAGGGGCATAATATGTGCCCTTTAAAATATGTCAGTCAGTGCCATTGTTTTGTCTCATGATGAACACCAGTAATGTTTTTTTTTCTAAGACACATTCAGTTCACATACTGAACTAAGACCTAATCCTGTCTTAATCTAAACTCTATCTGTGAAACTAGGCCATCTGACAACATAAGCAGGTACTGCATCAGGACACTTTTTTCAGGTACTCTTTACTTAAAAAGATGCAATAATGCATTGATACAATATTTAAAATTGTTCTCTGATATCTACTTAGAAGATATGACTTGAGTAAGGGCAAAAATAATCCATATACAGTTTTACAAACCTAGGATTTGTCCTTAGAATGAAATGGGCTTTTATTACCTTATTTAGAATGATCATGAATAATAATGTTAAGCTCTGTTCTGATTGGCTGTTTTATCAATTAATCAATCAATCAATCAATCAATCAATCAATCAATCAATCAATCAATCGGTCAGTCAGTCAGTCAGTCAGTCAGTCAGTCAATCAATCAATGGTTTTACAGCAAGGCTCATTTCAATAACTCACACAGTTGACTTACCACTAAACAAGCTAACAATTAATAATAGCATACAATTAATTTGTCCTTATAATGCAGCTTAATATATACATACACATACACACTTAATGATAAGTGCAGTTGTTCAGCAAACACAATCGCAAATAGTCAAAAGATCATGCTTGGATTTATTACAGTTCATCACTGAGAAATGAGTCGTAACAACACAAACTGACTGAATGCCACTTTAATTTAAGCAGAAAAGCTCCGGAGATTGTTGAAATGAAGCTTGTTTATTGCTGTTTTCATATCATCCGTGCGCGCGCGAGAGAGAGAGAGAGAGAGAGAGAGAGAGTGAGAGAGAGAGAGAGAGAGAGAGAGAGAGAGACTTTTTTTTTGACTTTTCAAAACCCTTTAATTACAATTAAAAACAGGTTTGCATAATTACATCATTACACATACGCACAAAACAAATTTATACAAAAACAAAACAAAAAATACAAAAATAAATAAACAATAATATAATTTACAGCTTCATTTCTAAACACCCGTCACTTATTTTGCATAAAATCCCGTTTAAACACCAAACTTCCTCAAAAATTTCCAATTTTTCAACTAGTTTATAATAGGCAAATTCAACCGCTAAACGAGCAGAAATCAAGAGAGAGAGAGAGAGAGAGAGAGAGAGAGAGAGAGAGAGAGAGAGAGAGAGAGAGAGAGAGAGAGAGAGAGAGAGAGAGAGAGCTTGTGTGGTTGCCAGATTGCACAGTAAAACACCAGATAGATTGAGTAATTTTGTTCAAGTTTTTATTTTTTAAACTCTATTTTAGTCTCGTCTTTAACACAGAGCAGGTTGCATGCCAGGATCCCTTCACTGTAAAATGAAAAACACTTGTTTGTTAGCCGCTTCCCTATCTATGTACAAATTGTGCAGACTCAGTATGTTGTTTGGGGGTGGTAATATTCAAATAACTAGTTAGGCTAGCTATATGGCTCTAGTTTTGTCAAAACCATAGACTGTAAAAAAAATATGGACGTAGTGTCCGTGACATCACCCATAGGATTCCGATAAGCTGTTTTGAAGTGTAAAGTACAGACGAGCTGACCGTTGCCATCTTAACATGGCATTTTAACATGGAGCTAAATGAGATTCTGCTCCCGTCTGGAGCCTGTCTCTTGTGGCCAGTCGAAGAATTGCTATTTAAGTTACTTCTGTATTGGTTTCAACCTCAACAGAAACTGGGTAGCTTGCTGATTGGTCAAAACCGACAACAAATGGAAGCAGGTCACCGAATGACAACATTTTCAAACTCAGACAGTTTATAACAAACTGGCTGCATGTTTTATTTTCAGTTTTTCTGAGCTGGCAGACACATCAGGAACCTTACTAAATGCAAAAAAGCTACAAAAGTTTAAGTTTAATTATATGGCACATTTAAACTGCGTCATCAAATCGCCGGCAGATCAGGCTGGGTTTACCCAGTCAAGGGTCAACGGCTTTCACACAAATCTTTCAAAATAAAAAAATTCTGATTCAGGAAAAAAATATTTTTCTTTTACTACACATTCCTCAACACACTCAAAGCAGTCTTGTGACCCCTTTTGTGTCTATCTTCGTGGTGTATCATGGGTACAATAATAATCAGCATAGGTTTTACAGTACACATCTTTAGTTAGTAGGATCAAATGGCTAAAGTTGTTGTTTATTGTCTGCTGTTGTATATTTTGTGTTTCATGAGTTTGTCTTTTATCTACAGGATTTCAGATACCATTTTATTTATCGCAGAAGTTGAAGAAATACCCATAAAAATATTCATATCTGTATTGGACAAACAAGGTAAAATTGTTGTTTATTCTTTAAAAGTATGCTATTGTGTTAAATGTATATTTCATAGACTTAATTACCGTAATAATTTAAAATATAGCCTAGTATTTTATGTAGGCTATCCTAAATGCACATAAATTCCTGACATTTTAGATAATTCGAAAAAAAGATTTGATTGAAAATGAAATGGTCATACATTTACCTTGCCCTTGCACAAATGCATTCAAAAAGTAGCAGCAAATGCATGATAACTAAGTTAATAAAAACGGGGATGTAAAACTTTCAAAAAAGCCAATAAAGGATTATATTATGTATATATGAATGAGAGTATTAATAATATATATGTTTTTCCATCAGAAGCACAACATGAAAAATGATCAAATACGGGTGCCAAGGGACATCTAACAATCTCGCGATGTTTCGGGTACTGTGACGTCTTTCCTCCGTTCGCTGATCCAATGGCATTTAGCCTGAAGCCAACAGCCACAGCACACACTGGGCTGCCATCAGCACAGGGGGCAGAATAAAGAGACATCCTGAAAGAAACTTCAATTTTCGTTGTTTTTTTTTGCCAATACAAAGCCTGAGAGAGGATAACTTACACGTAAACATTGCTTTTTTTTCTACGGCAGTCTTGGCACAAAAAGCCCTCTGAGAAGGAAAGCACTACAAAAGAACAAGTGACGTCGTTATAAAAGGAGACTTGGCTGAAATCCTTTAGACAACAAAGAAACGGCTTCTCGGACATAAAGGAGTAATCCTCACTTATTCTGTTTAGTTATGAGTCATGTGGTCGTCGACGGTTCACACGGTCTAGAGCAGCAGGTAGGCTATGGATATGTGTTTAAATATGTGAGTTTTGTAATCCCTTTGATCGGTTGGCTTTGACACGCAGGCTATGTGTTAAATCCTAGTGAGCTGACTTCCTAGACAGCATTCCTACCATTGCGTTGCCTCAAATGTTGTCAAAGAAGGCCGCTCAGTACGTTAGGTATTGAGACACAGCCGCAGTTTCTCGTGTTATAATCTTTTATTTCATTATAGATATACCCTATATGCTGTGTTTATACGGTAATTTATCATGTGCACATTTAGAGTTTAAAGTGTTATTTAATACACTGCCGACGCCTCTCCTTGTTTGTTTATTTTTCCCCCCGCATTTCGGCAGCCGATATAACGTAACGTTACCAGAATCAACATCAGCGTTAAACTTTTTCCGTCATCGTATCACTAAACATAGTTTATATTAGTTTATGTAAAAGTATTAAAATACGGTAGTTTGTCTTCTTACAAGTAAGTTACTGTTAAACTCATGGCGTCGAAATTTGTCTGACATTAGATTCCGCGGCCTGTATGCAACCCTTTTAACTCGTATAAGATTGAATACATTTTTCATAGAACAGGCTGATAATGAATTATATGTGTTTTATCTAGTTATCAATTTCTTGATCATCCACTGTGGCATATTCGATGCGTCTCTCTCCTGGTATCTCAATCGTAGGCTTTAGGCTTGGCTAGGGCCATACATTTTGTGGTTAGCGCTTTTGACATTTGATTAACCAATTTAATACTAGCGGGTACATTTATGGACTCAAATTAGTTTATAACGTCCAAAGGGAGTGTTGTGGGGTTTTTCATTTTATTTTACACAGTTGACAACTATAAATGTCCTGCGCAGGACGGTCTTGATTTCATGTGACACTTTACATGGCTGCTGCAAACAGTCACGTGACCACGGCCTATAAATTACGCTTTACCCCTTTGAAAGATGATCTTTGACATGATCTCTTAAAAGCATGTAAAACTTCTATAACATGGACTTATAAAACTAATATATATATAAATTTGTTTAAGATTGCCCATTCTCAATTCATGCAGTTGCATGATGTCAGTAGTCACAAGTTCAACTGTTATTTAATCTACTCAGATCTTGTTCTAAACTTTATCGTGACACACAAAAGATGTTATTGGCCAATGTTGTTTTACTTTGATTTCAAGGAGGGGAAAAAAATACGCTGAAAGTGAAAGTTGACCGAGACCTATCATGTCCTTTTGTTTTCCATGTAGGAAAAAGTCATACAGGTTGTCAACCTGGAAAATTCCACATTTTCAGGTTTTAATTGAATAAGCTCTTAAGTTGACATGACTCTTTGCTTTTTCTTTCAGCTTGCTGTCTTAGACTTGAACTCCCCTGATGGACAGGGTGTTGGCACTGGCCGTAAGTGTTTTCTCATTCTGTGCTTTTGCAACATTCAAACTAAATGGCAGTGAAAAGTACAAAAAAAAACACTCATATTGGTTCTCTACTTTTTTGGGGGTACATTTTTCACCTCTACTGTTCCTGAACTTTCATCTTAAATGCACCCAGTATAGTTTTTTTTAAACAAAATATTAAATCAATGAGTAAGTGGATGTCTTGTCTTTCAGGGCGTTACATTCCTCCTCATTTGAGAAACAAAGACTTACCACAAAATGGTATGTTACACTGGTTTACTTTAAAAACAGTGGATTGTTTTATTAAAGGTGGGCTAAGTGTTATTTCAAAAATGCTTTATAAAATTGTCTATGGCCAAGTACCAAAACAAACTTGTAGCCATTCAGCATTAAGGGGTGTGTCTACTAATGATGGTGAGAGTGCTCAGCGCACGTCATTATTCAAAAGACATGACACACAGGATGGACATTAGCTGAGTGATGACAGAAAGAGAGATGGCAGATAAAAACATGTAGAAAATGTCTATGGAACAAAAGAAGGCTTGCGATCAGGCAAGAAGTTATCATTGCTAGAGAGAACTTAAGGAACACTAAGGCCTGCAATCAAGATGCAGAGGTTGCTTTATTTCTTCTCGATAGGCGAATAACATTGAATATGCTTGTGTGTCATGTAGTGTTGCACGATATATCGGTACTAGAAAATTATTGCATTACCCTGCTATTACAAACGGTACGATATGGAGTTTTATTAGTACCGGTACTTTAAGAAGGACAGCGCCTATATGAGCTGTTTCTTAATGTGCGTGGATGTGTGACAGCAGGTGTCAGGACGTGTGTGCAGAGCTCTTCTTCCACTGTTCACTAAACATTGGAAGTAGCAGAAGAGTTAAATATACGCGCAGCGCATGACAGAGAAAGCAACAGAAATATGCGCGCATGAGAAGAGAGCGCGGCGCGGGACGTGCTCGTGTCACCGGACTCTGACATGAAGCGCGCGCACAAGCCTTTCAGACAACAAACATGCGATCGCCATTCAGTTCTTTCGCAGATTATTATTTGGGTTTGAATGGTCAAACATGTAAAATTGCACGTTCTGGCGAGTATTCAGGTAAACACAGTTGGATATGGCTTTAGTGACCGTGTACAATTGAGGTAATTAGATCCGTGCAGGTCTTAAGCCAGACCTAATATTCTGAGATTAATGTTAAGCAAACAATGAAAAATAGAAAACCACCACATGCTTGGCTAAATAACTAAAATATATTTATTAAGAATCAGTGTATAGTTAAATTATAGAGTGAACAGTGAAGACTAAGCAGTTTTATATTTGATTATTTCATTTCTTTCTTGACTTGCTACTGTTAAATAGACCTAATGAAGCTGAAAAATAAATCACTTTTTTCTAATCTATATAAAAATCTATATTATAAGGTTACATTTAAAATATATTAAATTACTCGTATCATAAAATAAGATTTTGGTCATCCCAACCTGTTGAGAAGTGAAAGGTTAGTGAATGGTTGATAATGATGATCTCTGTAAAGATCATCTTCACACTGGTATGCAGTTATTATAGCAATAACAGAAGGGAATGGTCAAAAACCAGGGCAGGAACTGCTGGCCAAGTGAATTTTTAGTAAAAAAATAAATCCATGAATAATAAGTTCTGTTGTCATATTCATATAACCGGTTTTTTGTTTGTTTTTACCGTGGTATCGATTTTAATATCGGTATCGAAGTCAAAAATTTGGTATCGTGACAACACTAGTGTCATGATTGAAGCGTTAGCTCGCAGTGTGTCCGAAAAGTAAGACGATAAACTCCTACTATAGGTTTATTTCCTTTGGTTCCTCGTTTAGTGATCTATATAACCCTCTCATCTTGTCATTATTTTAATATTTTCGTTATGTGGACTGTCGTGCTCGTACTATCAAGTTGTTTATGAGAACTGTTTGTGTTTTTGGGATGTAAGGGATGACTTTTTCATTGAACATTCGATCTGGATTACCATAGTAACACCCACCATAGTCGCTGCCTACATTGTGTATGTGTGGCGTAGCTATCAAAATGGGGTGAGATCTTTTGGGGTAGGGGCGTGTTTGTTTTGGTGATTTGAAATCTCAGCATCGGTTACCAGAAAGCACTTACCCCACCTTTAAATGAGAAATTTGCAGATGCATGCATGTTTTGCAAATATTTAAGGGTTGAGTTAGGAGTTTTCTTTTTTAAATTTTTTTTATGGGTGCCTTAATTGTCTATGATTCACAACTGCTCTCATGTGTAAATACTTGTTGGCAGACAAGTTTCATGGCTTGTTAGTATCTATCTAAAAGTATCAGTATAATATATTTTGGGAAGTCTTTTTGAGGCTTTCTTTTAAATAATAAATATTTTGAGTTTTTCTCCTTCCAAATGATGAGCCACACTCTCTCCATTTCATGACTTTAAAGAGATCTTAAAATCAATGTTTTATAATAGGTTGTTGATTTTTCTTTCTACGCTTTGACTTCATTCTTGTTTTTTCACAGCAGGAAATGCTTATTCCTCTGGTAGACAGAGCGGTTATTCAGTGGCACCAGTACAGAGCTGTAAGTCTTGGTCAGGTTCTGCTGAAGGTGCTTTGCTTCCAAGATGCATGAATGTTTAATTCCATGCCTTCAGAGCCAGTACATTGAGGCCAGACATTTAAAGCCAGGTCTCAGAGTGTTGAGTGAACCTCACACTTTATGAAACTGAAGGAGCTGTTTTTGAGTCTGCAAAGCTTTGATTACTTTGTCTGACTACTCTCTGTGATTACCCGGCAGCTGCGGTTGCTTGCATTCTTCTCCTTTCTTCTGTTCAAATTAACACTCTAAATGTGAACAAATAGGAGAGGCTTGTATGTGATAGTGCGCGCACACACACACTCCTTTGAATGCTTTTAAATATTTTGGCATCTTCTGACATTGTGAAACTGTTCCTCAAGTTTCTCCTAAACAGTATCCTCAGAGTTGGCACCCTGAGGGAAACCAAAGATACAGGCATAACTATCCAACTGGATGGAATGACTTTAGGACCGGTAACTATTAAAAAAAACAACCTGATTTGCTCTTGCGTTCCTTTATTTGTGAAGGAATTGTTGTCTTTTAAGTGCCCTGTGCCTCTGCTTAGGTTCCCAGAGATATCCGTCCCAGGAGCTCTCGTTTTATCACACCTACACTAGTGGCTGGCCAGACAGATGTGGTATATCTCTGTGCATGTGACTTGTGCATCGTCCCGCTGTTGTGCTCTCTGCCCCTGTGACATCACTGCACTTTAACTAGACCCTGAGACTGAAGTTTGTGGATTTTTATCAAGATGTGTCCTGATGCTACATGTCAATAGCATGCTTAATTGTGTGGCTATTCTTTTTAAATACTAAGTGGTGCTCATGTTAACATCTTTAACTAAACCACAACATAATTTGTTCAAGGTCAACTGTTCTGAGCTTTGACATGTTTCACTGCTGCCACGTCAATTGTTTGGTTTCATACTCTCTATGAAACGCCATTTTCCCGCAAGTTTGCGTTTATTGCAAGTCTGTGTAGGCAAATGTTTGTTTTAAGGGGTTTGTTCGTGGTTTACTTTGCCTTCTATTGCATTTATTGCCTGACACACGGGTAATGTTTTTGGATTCCTCTTCATATGTTTAACAGTATTCATTGGCTTCCTGATTAGCAAGTAGGTCAGCAGTAATTGTGTTCTTTAAAAGCTTTGTAAAGTACATTTTGAGTAATGTTTGGTTGTGTCGTATAGCCACATCTGACATGGTTAGAAATGAAAAATATTTGTGTTTGGCCTGTTTTTGTAGACTGGGGTAATGAGTGTGTATGCATGTGCGCAGTCCTGGCTAATTTCTGTGTGTGTCACTTGCAGCCTCTCCTGCGCGTACCGACAGCAGTGTAGCCACCGATGGAAATGAGGACGCAGCCAGTGTTATCAGCTGGGCTGATCGCTGTGGTAAATTAGAGCATCTGACGGTGGCATGGCTTGGCCTGCTTTTGGTGGTTTTCGGACAGAAAATTATCACCCGTTTATGCGGTGATTTAATCTGTATAGGCACTAGTGCTTTTTGTTTGTGTGTGTTCACAACCGTGGTTTGATAAAGTACATTGCAATGTAAAAGTTCACGTGTTTTTTTGTTTTGTTTTTTTGGAGTGTGTGTGCTCTTTGTTTCTTCAACTGGATTTTTAGCTGGGTGAGTCACTAGGATGACCAAACAGGTTTATTTCGGATTTCATATGGTTTTGTAAACACCAGCAGTGCCAGTTCCGCCCAAAGATGCCTATTGAGCTTTGTGTTCTTGATCTGCTTTTTTGAGACGTGTCATGATCCTCTTTGTCTGGTTCACTCAACTTACCTGAATTGTTCTATTTGCTGCAGTAGGAACAAATTGCTTATTGGCTTTCACATCTGCCACTCACTCAACCATCACTGAAACCAGTCTTGGCTTTGAGCTAAGCTATAAATTAGAACCTTTTCCTATAAATCCTGATGTTCTTTACCTGCCTGTCATTTTTGTATTTGAAAGATTCTCCAGGATGGGACTGTGGTCGTAGCAACGGTTTCGTTAATGGGTACCATGATGGTCGTATGAATGGGACTGCAAACTTTGGCCGTGGACCTCCTCGTAATGACAGAGGAGGGCGTGGTAACTTTCGTGGAAGCAGGAATGGTGGTTCCTTCAACCCGCCAATGCATAATGCAGGTGCGAGTTTTACAAGTCTAATAAATAATAGAAGAGAGATTGAGGGCATGTTTACGTGACAATGATGTACTAAAAACAAAGTTAGTACTTTGTTCTTTGTGTACAGTTGAAAGCATTCAGATCTGCAAAAATGACTAATGAAAATTGTGCTGCCAGGCCAGTTGATGTCACTTTATAAAGAAAAACTGAGCCTATAGACTGATTGCGTAATATGCATGCCCATGATGTCATTTTTTTCACAAATTGTTTTTATTTTTATTTATTTTTTAGTTTACACATAGATGATAACAGTATCTTTTTCAAAAACTTGCACTTTGGAATCCGTTTGTCATGTAAATGAACATTTCCTGTTTTTAGTTGAAATCGGTGTTGTGTAAATGGCCCCTTGCAAGTTGTACATGTTTTAAACATCTGACATGACATTGTAGGTTATGGCACTTATGAGAACAAAGATGGAGGCTGGAACTCAGTGGTGAACAGAGATGCCTACACTAGCTTTGGTGGGCGTTCGGATAGAGGGAAGTCAGCGTTCTTCAATGACAGAGGAGCTGGCTCAAGAGGAAGGTGAATAAGGATGCAGTACTCGTATTGTAACAAGGTTGTTTTAGATGCCATTATTGACACCAATTGCAATATCTCAGCTAAAACTAATGAAAGTAAAAAGTTCAAATTCCCAAATGTTTGTTTACTTAAGGACTGTTTATTGGGCTACTTGCCAAGATTTTTACTTACATTTTGCCATATTTGTGTGCATTTTAACATTTAAGCTCCACACAGCAAGAAACTGCGATAGAGGTGATAATCCAAAATAATCTACTAGTTTGTCTGTTTTATCACCCATCATTTCTACAAAGGTCGCCATAAATTGCTGCACCCATGCTACAGATGTGAATGATGCTTCAAGTTGTGTGGTTTGAGTTAATATGCACTACTATTAATTGGCTATTACTTTTCTAAGCAATAGGATTATAAAATAAGCTTTTTAATGCAATGTGCTCAGAAGAAATCTAAGTAAAATTTAGTGCATTTATGCTTTGCTGCAATGTTTTTAACTACAAAAAATTGATCTTGACAGGTATGAGCGTGGAGGCTTTGGAGGAGGAACGGGAGGGAACAGTCGTTGGGTTGAAGAGTCTAGAGATGAAGAGGACTGGTCAAAACCTATGCCCCCCAATGAGCGCATAGAAAAGTAAGTGGCTCACTGCTAATCGCAAAGTGTCTTGTCTCCTGAGAGAGTCCATCTGTTATTGTGACAGCCATTGTTTTCTCTTCTGTCTCCACCTTGAACAACAGTGAGCTGTTCGCTGGGAGCAACACAGGGATTAATTTTGAGAAGTATGATGACATTCCTGTGGAGGCCACTGGAACGAACTCTCCTGGGCATATTGAGAGTGTAAGCCTAATGATTATAGTGCCTTGTAGAATCAAGTGCCAAAGCAAAACAAATGAGATACAAGACTGCTAAAGAAACTGGGGCCTATTGCACAAAACTAGGATATGGGATTAAGCCAGGATATCCTGGTGATCTTGTCATCGTATGCAAAATTTAGTACACTGCTGTCATGTAAACGTACTCTGAAGGCACACTCACACCAAGAACGATAACGAAAAATAACTGTATAGTAGTGGTTAAATAGAGATAGGATCACTAAGATATTCTGGCTTAATCCCTTATCCTAGTTTTGTGCAAAAGGCCCCTGGTAGATGATGTGTTTTTGGATAATTTCTGTTTATCTTTTCAGTTCCATGATGTGGACATGGGCGAGATAATTATGGGCAACATCAACTTAAGCCGCTACACACGCCCTACTCCTGTTCAAAAGTATGCAATTCCCATCATCAAGGCCAAGAGGGACCTGATGGCCTGTGCACAAACAGGTGGGGCATTAGACAGTGGACATACATGTCCATGGTGAAAATGGTTTATAATTGCATCCCAGTAACACCAAACTATATTTGCAATTATGAGGTTATAAAGTAAAACTAAGCAAACAGGGCTTTTGGCACTGTTGGACAATGCAAATAGCTTTAGCTGTACTTGCCAGAAATGGCAAAGACTGCTGATTCTGTATTGTGTGTTGTGAGTCATTTACATAATGTAAATGTTGACCCATTGTTTAAGTGAATACTTTTCTGGTTGACTTGAGTAAAATGAGCAATTGTGTGAGCCCAAGTTCATGTCATTGGCTGCGTCCGAAACCTGGAAAATGCTGCCTTCGGCATCAAGCAAAGTCCAAATCAATTGTTTGCTTCACTTCCTGTCTCCTGAGAGACCTTCATCTGATAAACAAAAAAAAATAAGGATGGAAATAAGGATGGCATACATCTATCCTTCGCTGTCTTTGATATGCCACAATCCTGTGCTTTTCATTCAGTGAAAGTTGAGCTGGGGGAAAAAGATGGCATCCGAAAGTTGCGTTTGCTGGTCAGTTTGTGTGTAAATGTATGTTTTTGACCAATATTTTCCACTTCTGATGTCATTTTTAGTGAGAAATTACTAATGTAGTAATTAAACATGTTTAGTTCTCACCAAAGCTCGCTCTATTTTGCTGTAGATCATTAAAGTGTTACACTGCCTTAGAAGTCTGTCTGAAATTACTTTCGTGAGTTGCCTTCATGCACAAAACACTGCCTTACAAGTCACTGTCTGATAAGGTAGCGAGGCAACGAGTCAGCTGCCTAGGTTTTCGGACAGAGCCATTGAATGAATAAATGTTTTACAAAAGTTCAATGACAGATCCTTGAATGCATTTATCCAAAGTCCAAAAAGTACCAAATGCAGTTACTCCCCATTACCCTGTGACTTCATTAGAAAATGCAACAAAACATTTTATTCTTAAATCGTGAGAGTGGTATTCTATATAATATCACTAATGTAAGTCATATCATTAGACATTTGTATTGTGTTGGTTTAAGTCACTGATGTCAACTTGAGCATCTTCTAGAACTTAGCCTAACAACACTCTTGGACTCTTGGCAAGTTCAAATAATTCGATTAAGGCAAGCTAATACTACACAAATTTTGTCTGGATTTTGCAGTCACAGACATATTTCTAAAGTCTGCAACAACCTGGGACTGCCTCGACCAAATGTTTTGTAGTTTGTGCAGTGTGGCAAGATAATAATAATGTTTTATTTATATAGCGCATTTCCCATGCTCATGGTCGCTGTACACAAAACATACACATACATATACAATGTAGGACATAAACGTACAATTAAGATGGTGACAAGTGTGAGCACGACGGAAGTTCAGGTGGTGTGAGCTTGCCTTTTAGATGAGTACTTTGTTTCAGCAGGTTTGGCTTGGTCAGAATAAACTGCAATGTTGACCAGGTTGTGCAAAGTTTGGCTTTAGCTGCTCGTCAGGATTAAACTTCAGTGTGCAGCTGTTTGAGGGTGTGTGTGTGTGTGCTCCATTCACTCAGGCTCGGGAAAGACTGCAGCCTTCCTGCTTCCTGTTCTCAGTCAGATCTACACTGATGGACCTGGAGAGGCACTGCAGGCCACCAAAGCCAGCGCCCAGGTTATTATACAGATCAATTTAACATTTCTTTATTGGTCTAAAGTTGTGCCAAGAATCTTGTGAGGGGTAAGAAGTTCTACTAATACATTTTGTTTTGGTCTTTCTCAAGCAGGAGAATGGAAAGTATGTTCGTCGTAAGCAGTTTCCCATCTCTCTAGTCCTGGCTCCAACCAGAGAGCTTGCTCTTCAGATTTATGATGAATCCAGAAAGGTATATCTTGCTGGAGAACCAACTACAGGTTCACAAAAATTGGTTCTGTTTTTAAAGCTGGTCTCACAACTATTTTTGTTCTCATCTTCTGTAGTTTGCTTACCGCTCCAGAGTGCGCCCGTGTGTAGTATACGGAGGTGCAGATATAGGCCAGCAGATTCGTGATTTGGAAAGAGGCTGTCACCTGCTAGTGGCCACACCTGGTCGTCTGGTGGACATGATGGAGCGAGGCAAGATTGGCCTGGATTACTGCAAGTAAGTGTAGTACAGAAAACATCTAGCCAGATAGCAGATTGTATATCGTTGTTCTTGGTTCTGAGAAAGTACTTGATTGATATATTTTGTCTAGATATTTAGTGTTGGATGAGGCTGACAGAATGCTCGATATGGGTTTCGAGCCCCAGATCAGACGTATTGTGGAGCAGGACACCATGCCTCCAAAAGGTGCTCGTCAAACCATGATGTTTAGTGCCACCTTCCCAAAAGAGATCCAGGTATGTATGCATTTAATTTGAGACTTACCAGAAAGTCTACTTATGAACCTCGATATTCATAAGGACCTCTTTAAGGACCTCTTTGCATCTGTACCCTTTTATTTATAGATTCTGGCCCGTGACTTTCTTGAGGAGTATATCTTCTTGGCTGTGGGCCGTGTGGGCTCTACCTCAGAGAACATCACCCAGAAGGTGGTTTGGGTGGAAGAGAACGACAAGCGCTCCTTTCTTCTTGACCTGCTCAATGCCACAGGTGAGATGCCATTTCTGGTCCACTGTTTTACAATGTCATTGGTCCTTGTTGTATGAATAACCGACATGGTCAAGCTCTGTGTGAGAACAGGTGATTTATGTGGCTGTACAGATTGTATTGTAGCAGAAAAGTTTTAGAACTTGTACTGTTTACTAGGGCTGCAACTAACGATTATTTTGGTAATCGATTAGTTGGCCAATAATTTTTTCAATTAATGGAATGAAGTGCTTTTATTTTTTTATTCACACACTATTCCACATCCTGCCCAATGCTGTCCTTCAAAAAAATGTGTCAGCTTAGTGCTATGAAAACATATATAGTTATTAAAGCTGCGAGCAGCGATGACGGGCCCAAGCCGGGGGCACCGCCACCCCGGTGGCATCAGCTTAACTGTGCGCAGCAGGCCAATAGGCATTTAATATGGGAAAAATAAATAATGGGACTTTGTCTAAGTCATTTGAATTCACCTCATTAACTGCAGCAACTGGTGCTGCTATGACCAGGGACCACAACAGTCACATCTCTGAGATCAATTACATTTTATTCATTAATTTTATGTCAGATGATGTCAAATGTCAATTTCAAAATGAGTGCAGAATACTGTCCAAATGCTGAAGTTGTATTATCCTTACACTTCTCTTAAAAATAAATTAAGCCAAATCACAGAGACCGTAACAATGATTTTAATATCAGTGTCAGGTAAGAGTAATATGCGTGCATATAATTTATGGAAGTTTATAATAAACAGCCACTTTTATAAGATCATGTGAAATTTAATTTTTTAATCCATTTGAATTCTATCAATAAATAATTAGTTTAAAGAGGTGTCATACATGATCTTTGCAAACACAGCACATGACCTTTTTTAAAGCCAATGTTACAGAAAACAATTAAAAGTATTAGGATATCACTTTCAATTATGTGCAAATGTATTTTTTGCAGCTCAAAATATTGTAAGTTCAGAAGACCAGTATTTTATTTATATATATATATATATATATATATATATATATATATATATATATATATATATATATATATATATATATATATATATATATTTTTTTTTTTAAACTTATTTTTCACAATAAAGTGATAGATATTGCTGATAGCCTATGATATGAAAGGGTTAAATTATGAAAAAACAAGAGACAAGGTGACACAGACAGAGTGAGAGAGACCCCCTACACACACACACACACACACACACACACACACACACACAGTGAGAGAGACCCCCTCCACACACACACACACACACAGAGTGATCCTGAGAGAGGGAGGGGGAAGGGGAATGACAGACACAAAATCTAAACAGTGAGCGAACATTGTTTTTATTTCACTGTCTGAAAACACTGTATTGCAATAACAACAATAGTTTTATCTTCAAAACAGTGTTCCCTAGGACATATCCAACCTGGTTACTAAATAAGGCTACACTCCCACCTTCTGGTTATTCTATATTTAGTTATTCTATATTTATATTTAAACAAAAGGCATTAATCTACTTTTTTTTAAGACAATTAAATGTGTTTTTTTCTTTTGTTAGTAATGTTTTTTTATATTTATATTTTTTTATTAATAATTATTTGTATTAACACAATTATTTAACTAATTATATAAAACAATATTGTCAATGCCCTACAAATAAACTGGTTTTATACATTCATTTTTTTATTCAAACCCAGAATAAAATGTTTTATCCTTTAATGCAGGCCAAAGCACAGCATTGAGAGGTAATCTTTTTAGACAGAAGAGTGGCTCACACACACATACACACACACTGTAGAAATCAGTGACACGTGTCCCCATCAGTCTGTGTGCATTCAGGTTGAAGTCCCCACCAGGCTAGCAAAAAGAACACACACACACACGCACACACACACACAGTAGTAATGCTGAAGTATGCTGCAGGCAACTCTTATCAGTTAAGCCCATTCACCATCCCCCATCCACAACACACACACCCACCCACAAACACACACACATACACACACACTCATGTCTGGTTCACTATCTTTCTGGGGACTCATAGACGTAATGGTTTTTATGCATGTTCAAACCATATTCTGTCATCCTACACTGCCCCTGCCCCAAAACCTACCCATCACACAAAACTTTCTTCAAAAGAACTCATTCTGTCTGATTTATTAGCTTTTGTACCCATTGGGAAGTCTCCATGAGTCTGTGTGCATTCAGGTTTAAGTCCCCACCAGCCTAGAAAACCATTCTCACACACACACACAGAGGCAAGGTTTTTTGCTTGAAAGCTTATACAATATTGCCCTCTACTGGTCATTTAAGTGAGAGCATAAGTGTTGAAAAAAAAAACAAAAAAAAACAACAGTGTGATATATAGAATAACCAGCAGGTGGGAGTATAGCCTTATTTATGAACCAGGCACTTGTGTTCTTATTTTGTGTTTTTTAGGCTTTTGCTACGGGACCACCGTTTGAGATATCCAATAACCGTTCGCATTTTAGCATCTTCTGTATATTTACTTCATGTTGTCCGAGTTTGGAGGAAATTGAATGAATCGCTTTTGAGGAGAGGGTAAAAACTCAGAGCTCGTTTTGCCACTTCTTGTTATCTTCCAACCAAATTATCTGACTTCCTGTTGGTCAGAGCTAATGACTGTAAATTAGAAAGTTGTCCGGCTCGAAATGTACAATATATATACCGAGTTTGGTGAATGCAGATAAAACTAACCCCCCGCTTTGGACAAAAGTGACACTTCCTGCTGCCAGTTGGTGGCGCTATAACTTTGACTCACAAAAGTCATATCCATGTGATCAGCCTCTTACAACGAACACACAGCTGAAGTTTCATCAAAATGAATTAATGTATGCAAAAGTTATAACACACTTCCTGTTTCCCTTTTCTCGCCATAAATTCGTCTCTTCCCCACGGCCAAACCGTTTGAGATATCAAAAAGTTGCTCACAATTTAGCATCCTCAGTGTCTTGACTTCAGGCTGACCGAGTTTGGTGCTGATCGGGTGAATCGTCTAGGAGGAGTATCGCAAATTCCAGAGCGTGCGTTTTCCGAACAACCCATAATAGCTCACTTCCTGTTGGGCTGACGCATAACTTAGAGCACGAAAGTTTTTCGGCCCGATGAGCTCTATATGTGTACCGAGTTTCATATATGTACGTGCAAGTTGGTTTGATTTATAGACCACGTTTTCAGACCCCACTTTAGGGGGCGCTGTCGAGCCCCCCTGCCACGCCCGGGTCCCAGCCTTAGCCCGGCCCTGATGGCCGCGCATTCTGATGTGTGTGCAAAGTTTCAAGAGTTTTCGAGCACGGGAAGGGCCCCAAAAATGCCCAAATAGTCGCGTAAAAAAATAATAAATAATAATAATAACAAAAAAAAAGAAAAATAATCCTTAGAAGAACAATAGGGCTCTGCGCCCTTTCAGGGCTTGGGCCCTAAATATAGCTTTAAAAAAATGAACCATAGTTTTACAACAAATAAATAAAACAAATGATAACAAATTAAACTGTAATATCTTTATCCTGTAAATAGGCTATTAGAAATGTTTTACATTTATATTTAATTACATGCTGTTATCCCTTTAAATTTATGTTTAAAAATCAACATGCATTCACATATTTTATGAGTAATAACTTTAGTGTCAAACAGTGGATATTTCAGTTAAATTATTTTTTTGTACTGAATATTTTTGGTCTCCATATCGACTGTCCTTTCTGTTTGACGCTAGCCTGGGAAAACCCAGACAACTTCCGGCAAATTTAGATTTGCTCTGCAAGTAGTCTGGCAAAGAGCTCATTTAAACCCATTTTCAATCCGTCGAAATTGCGGCACCAATCAGAAACGTTGGGGCAGGCTTTACACGATGACGACAGAACAGTGACAGTGAAAGCAGAATGCCACTGTGGAACATCACTCGTTCGTATCAGCTATCAGCTGTTTTAAGCGATTTAAACTTTTCCTTTTCGTTAACCCGAGCAAAGAACAACACTTGGCTCCCAGTTGTGGATTGCACCGGCTACTGTGATGAGGAGGATGGCGGGTGTGATCATTTTGCTAACACCACACAGCAGCTTTGGATCTGGCCTTTCTGTGCTTATTTCCTTACACTAGATCTGGTTATCATGACTAGACTAGATCTGGTAATCATGTAAAAATTGTAAATGAATAACTAGCGTAACTATGCTCAAGTCTGACAATATTCAAATTCAGTCATTTCAGATGTTTTAGAACAAAGTTTGTGAGACATAATTTTCTAAAGACTCCTCAATATTATTTAATTTTCAAAATATTGCAAATCACGTTCTAATTGCAATACAAATGCTTTACAACGGGGGCAAATGCGATCAGAGCTGAATGTTTTCTGTTTGACCGTCAATCCGAGATGTTCCAGTCGGTCTGAAATGCTATTAGGTTTTCCAAATTTTGCAAAATTGTTGATGGAGTGGCGGTGGACACCAGCTATTATCATATTTATTTTATAACAACGGCAAATGTCTTCAGAAGCCATTTGCAACATCCTCGAAATCGCAAGCAGAAATGCTGTCTCAGATGTTTCTCTGTCGCTCTGCATATGTCATCGTCCGTTGGTGACGCCCCTTTGGAAATGATTTGTCTATGAAGCTTTGCCAAACGTTACTACTGAGAATGGTCTGGTTTTAACCAGGCTAGTTTGATGCACATGCGCCCACCACACCGGTGCTCGTTCAGTGAAGTTTGAAACTCAATGCAGACTATAAGGACGCGCTTTCATGCAAAATAGAAATCCATGCGTGAATTGGTAACATTTACAGATAAGGATCTAACCTGTAAAATGAATGTTTTGGGCTGAGGACGGACACTCATCTGTCAAAGCCCATGACAGTGCATGTTAAACGTTAATACATTAGCTTTAAGCTTAAATAAAGAAATCTCAAGTTTTTGGTGCTTTATTAATTAACTTTTCCTGTGTTATTATATTTGTGTTATTCAGTGCTGTAATTGGCATGACTAGTGGAAGTTAATGGCAGACCCAACTGATCGATAATGAGAATTGTTGTCAGTGATTTTCATAATCTATTATCAATTGTATCAAATAGTTGTTGCAGCTCTATTGTTAATAGTGTAATACAAGGATGTGGTAAGAATTTTCCCTCCCATGGCTTTTTTTTTGCAGTGACGCTGAAGAGCTAAAGATGATACTTTTAGATTTTTCTGTTGTGCTAGTAGACCTGTAGATACAGTGACCCGCTCTCATGTACAGTGAGGATAAGTATTTGAACACCCTGCTATTTTGCAAGTTCTCCCACTTGGAAATAATGGAGGAGTCTGAAATTGTCATCGTAGGTGCATGTCCACTGTAAGAGAGACAAATAAATAGTTTAAAAATCATATAGTGTGATTTCTGGATTTTTTTTTTAGATTATACGATACAGCTGCAAATAAGTATTTAAACACCTGTCTATCAGCTAGAATGACCCTAAAAGACCTGTTAGTCTGCCTTTAAAATGTCCACCTCCACTCCATTTATTATCCTAAAGGTTTCCAAGGTTACTGTTGGCAATACACTAAGACATCATGGTTTGAAATCATACATTTTCGGAACGTTCCCCTGCTTAAACCAGCACATGACCAGGCCCATCTTAAGTTTGCCAGTGACTATTTGGATGATCCAGAGGAGTCATGAGAGAAAGTCATGTGTTCAGATGAGACCAAAATAGATCTTTTTGGTCATAATTCCACTAAACGTGTTTGGAGGAAGAAGAATGATGATTACAATCCCAAGAACATCATCCTTACTGTGAAGTATGGGGTGTTTTTCTGCACATGGGACAGGGCGACTGCACTGTATTAAGGAGAGGATGACCGGGGCCATGTATTGCGAGATTTTGGGGAACAACCTCCTTCACTCAGTTAGAGTATTGAAGATGAGTCGAGGCTGGGTCTTCCAACATGACAATGACCCAAAGCACACAGCCAGGATAACCAAGCGGCAACCTCCCGCGATCTCTCTTGAAGCCAATACGGAAGTAATGTAAACTTCAATTCCTCAACTGGCCACTAGGGACAGGCTCCAGAAGGGAGCAGAATCTCATTGAGCCCCATGTTAAAATTCTCAACTTTAAAGCAGAAAAAAACATATTTAGAGCCTGGAACTAATTGTGGTTTTGGCTTATAAGGCTAATTTTGAGCTTCATGACAACTGTGAGGGGGGTGAATTTTTTTATAACTCATTCGTTTACGTTATAGAAAGCCTTAAAGTTCTGCATAATTAAGGGTGTGGCTACAAGTGGATAGCCATTTATCTGCCGCGCACATCCCGCCTTTTTGCCCATTTTCTGTTATCCGGGAGTGACACGTGATGACTCGCTCACAAGATGGCAACGGCCAGCTCACCCATACTTTAAGCTTCAGAACGGCTTATCGGAATCCTATGGGGGACGTCAGGGACACTACGTCCATATTTTTTTACAGTCTATGAGGATAACAAAGGAGTGGCTCTGTAAGAAGCATATCAAGGTTCTGGTGTAGCCTAGCCAGTCTCCTGACCTAAACCGAATAGAGGATCTTTGGAGGGAGCTCAAACTCTACTTCTCAGAGTGTGGAGGATTAGGCCAAAATCCCTCCTGCAGTGTGCGCAAACCTGGTGAAAAACTACAGGAAACGTTTGACCTCTGTAATTGCAAACAAAGGCTACTGTACCAAATATTAACATTGATTTTCTCAGTTGTTCAAATACTTATTTGCAGCTGTATCATACAAATAAATAGTTTAAAAAATCATACATTGATTTTTTTTATTATTTTTTTTAATTTTTTTTAGATTGTCTCTCACATTGGACATGCACATATGACAATTTCAGACCCCTCCATGATTTATAAGTGGGGAGGACTTGCAAAATAGCACAGTGTTCAAATACTTATTTTCCTAACTGTATATCCATAGCAACACCATACTGAGATACCAGTGTTTTTCGATAAGTCTTGTTAACAGATTGTTACCATGCCAACATTATCTAATCACGGACTAGCAGAAGTCTTCTGTTAGTATCTTAAAGGAAGGGAGAGAAATCATGTAGTGGGACATTTTTAATGGCAGTGTGCTCAACAATTTCATCCTCTTATGTTTTAATGGGAGTCATGCCAAAACTTGACTGCTGTATAGATACAAACTGGCTGATGTTGCACTAAATTCAGATAATTAGGGTTACAAACACACTTCTGCATTTGACAGGTGCTTTATCAAAAGTGACATACTTTCTCCTTACAGGCAAGGATTCTCTCACACTGGTGTTTGTGGAGACTAAGAAGGGTGCCGACGCTCTTGAGGACTTCCTCTACCGTGAGGGCTATGCCTGCACCAGTATCCATGGCGACCGCTCTCAGCGTGATCGGGAGGAAGCGCTCCAGCAGTTCCGTTCTGGACGCTGCCCTATCATGGTTGCAACTGCTGTGAGTAGAGTCTGTGAGTTTACTGAAAGCCTGTACTTTTTCGTGTGCTTTTTGACTGATTGTGTTTTTTGCTTGATAGGTAGCTGCCCGTGGCCTGGACATCTCCAATGTGAAACATGTGATCAATTTTGACTTGCCCAGTGACATTGAGGAATACGTCCACCGCATTGGTCGTACAGGCCGTGTGGGAAACCTTGGTGAGTTTTAGAAATAACTTCAGGGGTTGGAATTGCGACCATGTTTGTCATTTGTGCACCCAGAATGTAATGTGTGATCTCAAAAAAATATTGGGGAGCATTTGTGTGAGTGAGGTGTGGCCTGTTTTAATTTCTCTACAAAACGTTCTCTAGTTGCTGCACAGTATGTGCCTGCTGTGAACTGATACAGTGACAGGTCCACCGTTCTGTCACACAACCAATTAAAGGTCATCTTAACGCTCTTTAAAGCAGACTTTAGGTTGGTTAATATTAGCTGTCTATCACTCCTTCACTGTACTCTGTCACATTCCAGGGAGCTAATTGATGCACAAAATGTAGTGCACAAAAGCTGTAGAAGAGGATTTTTTGAAGTTGCAAGTGAAAGAATTGTACTTGCCCAACCAGACAATTAGCATGATTAAAACGTTAATAACAAATAACTAGGGAATCACCAAAATGCGCGAGTGATTCTGATTTAATTTAATTTAGTGTAAGTGGCGATTAATTGTGGATGATAATGCACTTGCTATAATGTCACCGACGGTAACATAGTTGAGCTTTTGAGGCTCGAGGAGACATCAGTGCAGCGTCCATGCAGAGATTGAAAATGTGATCTTGATTTCATACAACAGTTCAATAAATATAATTTTAACTGTTTCAGCTGCAAAAATAGTTCCAAACAAAGATCACAGCAGAAACACAGCGCCACATCTGAATTAATAGCACACTCTTGAATTAATAAATGCTTTATTTTTGACAACAAACTACAGGTGCTTCTATAGGTCCTTCCAAAAAATTAGCATATTGTGATAAAGTTCATTATTTTCCATAATGTAATGCTAAAAATTAAACTTTCATATATTTTAGATTCATTGCACACCAACTGAAATATTTCGGGTCTTTTATTGTTTAAATACTGATGATTTTGGCATACAGCTCATGAAAACCCAAAATCTAAAAAAATTAGCATATCATGAAAAGGTTCTCTAAACGAGCTATTAACCTAATCATCTGAATCAACTAATTAACTCTAAACACCTGCAAAAGATTCCTGAGGCTTTTAAAAACTCAAAACCGCAATCATGGGTAAGACTGTCGACCTGACTGCTGTCCAGAAGGCCATCATTGACGCCCTCAAGAGAGAGGGGGTAAGACACAGAAAGAAATTTCTGAACGAATAGGCTGTTCCCAGAGTGCTGTATCAAGGCACCTCAGTGGGAAGTCTGTGGGAAGGAAAAAGTGTGGCAAAAAACGCTTCACAACGAGAAGAGGGGACCAGACCCTGAGGAAGATTGTGAAGAAGGACCGATTCCAGACCTTGGGGGAACTGCGGAAGCAGTGGGCTGAGTCTGGAGTAGAAACATCCAGAGCCACCGTGCACAGGCGTGTGCTGGAAATGGGCTACAGGTGCCGCATTCCCCAGGTCAAGCCACTTTGGGCTACAGAGAAACAGCACTGGACTGTTGCTCAGTGGTCCAAAGTACTTTTTTTTCGGATGAAAGCAAAATTTTGCATTTCATTCGGAAATCAAGGTGCCAGAGTCTGAAGGAAGACTGGGGAGAAGGAAATGCCAAAATGCCTGAAGTCCAGTGTCAAGTACCCACAGTCAGTGATGGTCTGGGGTGCCATGTCAGCTGCTGGTGTTGGTCCACTGTGTTTTATCAAGGGCAGGGTCAATGCAGCTAGCTATCAGGAGATTTTGGAGCACTTCATGCTTCCATCTGCTGAAAAGCTTTATGGAGATGAAGATTTCATTACGACCTGACACCTGCTCACAGTGCCAAAACCACTGGTTAATGGTTTACTGACCATGGTATTACTGTGTTCAATTGGCCTGCCAACTCTCCTGACCTGAACCCCATAGAGAATCTGTGGGATATTGTGAAGAGAAAGTTGAGAGACGCAAGACCCAACACTCTGGATGAGCTTAAGACCGCTATCGAAGCATCCTGGGCCTCCATAACACCTCAGCAGTGCCACAGGCTGATCGCCTCCATGCCACGCCGCATTGAAGCAGTCATTTCTGCAAAAGGATTCCCGACCCAGTATTGAGTGCATAACTGAACATAATTATTTGAAGGTTGACTTTTTTTGTATTAAAAACGCTTTTCTTTTATTGGTCGGATGAAATATGCAAATTTTTTTAGATGGATATTTTGGGTTTTCATTTCTGTATGCCAAAATCATCAGTATTAAAACAATAAAAGACCTGAAGAATTTCAGTTGGTGTGCAATGAATCTAAAATTAAAAGTTTAATTTCTATCATTAAATTATGGAAAATAATTAACTTTATCACAATATGCAATTTTTTTTTAGAAGGACCTGTAATCGGTTGTCAAAGAATCAATGACCCATACATAAACACCTGCCTCTTTTTTTCTTTTTTTTTCTTTCTTTGTTTAATCAGAACAAGGTACATAGAAAGTATTCAGTGACAGAAACATTTCTAAAGGCATTGCTTTTTCACGTTTTTCACCCACAAATTACCATCCCAACAGTGCAACCCCAGCTGCTAGGAAAAATTTATAATAACATTGACACACAAAAAATAAATATGTCGTAATAATAAAAATATAATAATAAAATAATCAATAATAATAATGAGGGCTCTCCCTTAAAAATATTTTTAAAATGTAGTTCTTAGAAACATCATTAGATCACTAAACCATAATCTCATAATATTATTCAGTGCAATTTTAATTTTGTAATTTTTCAGTGTAATGACTTAATTGGATTGTCAACAGCCCTATAGTGTCTTATTATTCTAATTTAAATTATTGATTACATTTAAGAATTTAAAATGAAAGATAAAGCATACATTTAATAAGATTAGGGGAAAATTACCTTTTTATAAAGGTTAAAAAAAATGCCCTCAAGGTAAATATCACAAATATGCAGATTTAAATAGCACACTGGTGAGAATATTGCTTCAGAATAAATGATTTCTAATACAATTTTTTAAAAAATCCAGACAAGCAACCTTTTTATTCTAACATTTGAAATGATATAATGTATACGCATTTTAATTGTGGTGCACCTACATTTGTGCTTGTGCTCATAAAAAGTTGAGAGCACCAGTGCAACCAATTAAAAAAGTTAATGTCAACCTGTCAAGACCTTGTACGCCTCTTGTTTTTGCCAGAATATCTGTTTGAATTATTGATTTTTCTTCAGGGCTGGCCACATCCTTCTACAATGATAAGAACAGCAACATCACTAAAGATCTGCTGGACATCCTGGTGGAGGCCAAACAGGAGGTGCCTTCCTGGCTTGAGAACCTAGCCTACGAGCACCAGCACAAGAGCACCAACCGTGGGCGTCCCAAGAGGTACGGAAACCTCCTGCTCTCCCCATTGTATTTGTATATTTTCCAGGATTGTGACATGTTATTCTTCTTCAGGTTCTCTGGTGGCTTCGGGGCCAGGGATTACCGCCAGATGGCTGCGGGTGGAAACACTTTCGGCAACCGTGGTGCTCGCAGCGCTGGTGGCCATGGAGGGAACAGAGGTTTTGGAGGCAATAAGGGTTAGTTTACTTTGTCACATTGACACTAAGTTTTAATTGGGTAACATTTAATTCAAGCATTAGGAATGGCCTGACAAATCAATCTTTTTTTGCAGCTTTTATAATGTAGTTGTTTACTTATTACATTTTAAAATGGAATTAGGATAGTTGTTTTTTTTTTTTTTTACTGTTTATTAAGTCTTTACATAATACATTAACATTTTATTATTTATAAATATGATTAAATTACACAAATACTGTAAAAACAGTAGTAGTTTAAGGTGTACATTTTAAAGTTTAAGTTTTCTTTTATATATAATTTAATTCTTGAAAGCAGTCCTGATGTAAGTGTCTGTTTTAGGTGGCTTTGGGAGTTTCGGTGGTGACAGCTACGGGGGCAGTTATGGAAACTATGGCGGAAACTATGCCCAGGTGGACTGGTGGGGCAACTAAATATGTTTTCCAAACTAGACCTGAATGGAAGCCACATGTTATCATAGCCAGACTCTACCCCCTGTGTAGCTTTATGAACTCGGTACATTACACGCTGTGATTCTCTGCCCACATTCTAAAGGGAGCTGATCTGTGGCAAAACCGGAGCAGAATATCAAGGATGCCCACTTGTGTATTTGACCTATTACAGCACTTTTTCTTTTTCTTTCTTTGTTTTAAAAAAAGAGGATCATTTTTATGTGAATGTACTGTGCCTTTTTGAGTATAGACAGACATTTAGTTTTGTTAATTCCGAGTGAACTTGGCCAAGAGCTTAATTTGTTTTTGTTTGTTTTTTTTGCTGTAAAGGCATTCGAAAGCTTGTACTTAATCAAACCTTGGCAAATACTGGGATGATATGAGTCTCTGTTCCATTTGAACTTCAAAATTATCACCAATATCATGAAGCCAATAATACAAGCCACAAAGTAAAGCACCATCACAGGCGCTTTGCAGGCGTTTGAACCGTTCTGTGAAGCAACTTGTCTCGCAAGGGACAAATCAGTCTGAGTTACTTTTGTTTTGCTCACTCTATCCTGGAGAGACACCTATTTAGGGATATGGTTGTCTTGAAAAGGCCATTCCAGTTGTGATATTCATGACGAAATATTGGAAACCCTCAGTGTTAGAAAATTCAAAATGCTGGAACTTCTTAATCCACTTGTTTTAATTGACAGTGTTATGGCAGCTAGTAAGAACCACATGCTAGCCACTGTAAGTGGGCAGCATTTTTTGTTAAGTACTACTTTTTTTTCCTCTCAACATTTTAGAGAAGCAGATGTGATTTTATTGAGAACCTCTAAGGTTTTTTGGTAAAATGTTTCTTTACAAATGTCAGCAAAACAAAAAATGCCTGCCATCCTGTAAGTGAAGTTCAAATGGCTACAAACGGACCACAGAACCAAAGCGGCCGTGCCTTTGGAACATGACCGCTTTGGTCATATACGCATGCTAGTGTTTTGTTTTTTGGTCAAGGAGAGAAGACTAATGAATTGTTGCAGGCTTTCTTTTAATACAAACGTCCTCTCTTTTCAAGCTGCGCAGCAGGCATGGCTCCCTTTTTGTAGGTAGAGGCAGCGTGAGAGTTCATTTTGAGGCATTGACAGAGCCGAACCGGGAGTTTGTTTGCGTTGGGCCTGACGCGAATGCAGTTAGACAGGCCACCATTTTAGCTTGTGTCAGGTCCCGCTGTTCTTTGCGGGAGCTGGACACCAGGTATACGAATGCTGTCAGCTCCTGAAATTCATCTGGTTAGATGTGAACTAAACCACTGGCTGAGGAGCCAGTTTTTTGCTTCCTTTTCCTTGAAAAGGAAGGAAGCGGTCGAGTGGAGGAGAAATAAGGCATTTATCGCAAGTGCAATAGACGTTCTTCTCAAGTGAGTTGTGCCTTGACTTTCTTTTTTTGTTTTTAACTGATGAATTCATCAGATGCACTGACAGTATTGAGAACTTCAAGTTGAATGGTGCTACTTTTAGTTAGGTCTAGGCCCATGTACGTTGTGCCCATCAAGTTTTACAAAGTTCTTTTATTGCACATCTCGATTTTTATATACGTGTCTTGAGTGCATGTCCTCAAGCTTCCAAATATTGTGTCAGGAGACGAGATACGCAGCTTGTTTACAAAAGGGGAAGGGTTCTCACTATTTACCAGGATTTATTTGGGACCAGGGCGATCAGCAGTGGGGAATTTAGCTATTTGCACACAGATTTCTAGATTCTACTTTTGCTGCTAGTTTTGTGTAATTTATTAAGCATTTTTTGAGAAATATTTATTTTTATAAGCCTCAAAGTGATTCTTTGAAAGTTTCAAGTAACTTGACCAAAAGACAATAACTAAACACTGGCACTTGAATGTTGAATGTCACCTGTATGCGTGAAAAATTTCTATATATTTCGGGGTAGTGTGAGCTTTTTAATGTTTCAGACATAATGGACTCGGTCAGTTTCCACAGCTGTTAAAGGCCTAACGGCAACACGTTGCTATGGAATTACCAATTGGCTTTCAAAATTGGAAACAGGGAAATAAAACATGCCAAGGTTTGGAATCAAGTCGGAAAAAAAAAAGTAAAAAAAAAAAAAAAAAAGTATCAGTGCAAAAAGTGTCCAGATTCTCCAAATGTGTGCTTTTTTCTGTCAAACAGATTGCCGTTTGTTTTGTTGAAGTTATGTTTCTGTCAATGTCTGGCACATGGCAACCTTGAACACGTGGTTGATCTCTATTGTATTTACACATATGGAAACTCTGGTATTAGTCCACTCAGGAGAAGCTGCAAGTATCCACGCTAGCAATAAGTCTTAATGTGCATTGGAAACACTGAAATCACACACCCCCCGCCCTTCATTCAGACGGAATTAGGGGAATAGTTCTCCGAGAGGACACCAGAGCTCTTTAGATTTAGTATTTGCTTTGTCGTAGCTTCTAGGCTCTGCACTGCATGAGACGACTCGGCTGTGCATTTATTGTATGATTTTACCAAAATAAACGTTTCTGATGCAAATTCCTTAAATCAAGCATGGTTTCTTAAGTGTTTGAGGTAGCAGAAATTGGGTTGAACACTGTAACGGCTGTTCTTAATTCAAACTCAGTGGAGTTATTTGACATTTAGTTGCTGCCAGTTGTTTACAAATAGAAAATTCCTTCTTTACTTTGTGTCCCTTGTCTTATTTCTACTTCTTTCAATGCCCACTCACTATTGCAATTGTTTTGAAAACATGATCTGTATCAAACCCTAATTTACAGACAAAGCATTATGAAATCATTTCCTTAGTTTTGTTATGCAGCTGCTGTCAGATTCAATATTGTCTGCTTCATCTTTACACAAAGGATGGAGCCTCTGAAGTACGAGTCCTTCGAAGGCTGAGAAGGTAGGACAGAGTTGAGAGGACAGAGGTAGGACCAAGTCCAAGCCTATTCAAGTCCACATTGTAATAACAAATTTAGCATTTGAATCATTCCTACTGTAACTTTTGTCAACTAAACCATTAGTGTATTCACCAGTAATACAATTTAAACCTTAACATAGGACTGCTGAACACTGATGGCTCCGATATTCTACATGCTTTCTGTTTATTGATGGTATCCCGAATTTAAGTGAAAAGTCACCACATTTTCCCCTAATCTGAAATCTGGGTGGTAGAAGTGCCTTTAAAGAAAGGTGTTAATATACAGTACTTGGCAAATGTTTCCTGAAAAGTCTACATTAGTTTGTTACAGTACCTTTCATCCACTGGTTTATATAAGGAGATTGCAGACTGTAATATGCATGTACCATTGAGACCTGGGGTCATTTCTGCTCGCGTTGATTTCAGAGTACTGCTTTAAATAATCCTAGGATTTTTCTGCCATTAAGTGATGGCTTTCTGAAGGGGAGTTCTGGATGTGTGCACTCATAAAACACAAATGCTGAGCGATAGAGCTTTTAATCCATTCATATTTTCACTTGGAGCAAAGCGGTACAGACATATAATGCGGAGCAAACTTGTGGATGCACTTTTATCAGTTGCCAGTGCAGGAAAACCTTAACTGAACATGCTTGGCAGGTAGGTTGTTAGGGGCTAATGTTGACATTTTGTAATCGTTTGGGGATTTTAATATTACTAAGAAAAGATGAATGTATTTGTTTTTTTGATACCAAAATGTTCAACGATTGTTTTTGAAATGTCTTATGAAATATTTAGCAAATTATCTTCAATTTTCCACTGTTATCTTAAAAATCCACAGCTAAGAGAAATCAGTGATGTGTTTCACCGTTATTGCTGGTAAGTCCCTGATTCCTGCTGTTATGTTTCTTGGTGTCATCGATTTGGTGTATTTCTTCCAACATTCAATTCAACTGCTCACGTTTGCTCCGGTTACAATGTGATGCTGAAATACAGTACTTGTGAGAATTTAAGGGAACAAACAAGACCTATAGTAGCCTACTTGTGTAATCTCTAATCTGTCCTTTCTTAATGACCATAATTTTAATGTGCAGAGCAGATGCAGGACAGAGGGAGGCCACACATTAAATTATTCCTCCAGTCTCTGATTGTGTTCTCTGTAATCTTCCCAGAACTGCTGGGAGAACGAGACTCATTTGCAAAGTGATCGCTTATGCTGAATGACTAGCGTTTGTTTCTGTATAATTATCATAATAGAGTATAAGTTCTCTGAAAGTTCATTAAATGCTTTTTTTTTTTGGTCAAGTAAATATCTGCAGTTTAGGTCACGTAGTTCAAGTACAAACCCGTAGTGTGGCATTCTATCAATGTGGCCGTTTATAGTTCAGTGCGACAAATTAAAGGAATATTCTAAAGATATGGAAATTATTTAAAAAGATTTAAAATACTCAAACTCTTTATTCATTTAAAGGCTTCCTTCTGTAACCTAACTGTTTATTCAATAATATGAAATGACTCGACTTTAAAATGCCATTTAGGTAGGGGTGTAACGGTACACAAATCTGACGGTTCGGCACATACATCGGTTTTGTTCACGTTTTGGTACCATTTCGGTACAGCAGTTTTACAAAATTACTTTTTAATTATTTTTATTCTAAATTAATTCAATTATAACTACAAGTTTCTTAAAGATAATGGTGTAAATAGGGAGTCTTGACTCTTTACTTAGGCTACACATTGTAATATTAAAGGTTAACAACAGAGCCCAAATATGGCTCAATTCAGCTATTTTTAGATATAATAATCAACACTCATAAGCTTCACATAAGGCCGTTTTTGCATTAATCTAATTATATTTTTTCGTCTCCAATTCTTTGCTGAAATATAATCATTTATACACGGCTGTCAAATCATGACAGATTTATTTAAACATACATTAAAATAAACAAGACATCACTAACAAGTAGACATTATATTTAATGAATATAGGCTAATATATAGTGCATATATTTAGCAAAAAAGTTTGTTTCTCTAGTGAACTAACACAGATGTGCACACTAAATTACTTGCATGAGGTAAACGCGATGCTACGTGACATTGCAAACGGTTTTGTCTTTCCATGGTTGAAACACCGATTGAGCGATTACACGACATATGACATTTGTTCGTTTACACGACATTTCAATAAGTTGTAATGTATCCTCAACATAGCCTACCTTAAGAGATATTAATTCATGTTTATTCTTTAGGAAGAGATGACCCGCCTGGGCCTACTGATCAGTCACGTCACATTAAAGAGCGTCAAAACGGCATTTATCGTTTGAACTTCATGATAACATGAACTGAATACTTAATATGTTCGTGAAGGATCTCTGATTGAAGTGATCCGCGCTTAAAACAAGCCGACTATTATCGGTTAAAGATTGCACGCGTGTAGCTTTCCGAACGGTATGAATGCACCGAACCGAAAGCCCTGTACCGAAACGGTTTGGTATAAATACGTGTACCGTTACCCAGCAACCCAGCAAACAGACACGTTTACGTTGTGGCAACGTCTGTGGCACGTTGCATTTCTGCTATGGCAACGTCGCATGTCGACGTGCTCGCAACATTGTAACAACATAGAATTGTAAGACGCTACGGGGCTGTAGCAACGTTGTTGTGCAACTTCAAGACGACATTCTGACAACTTATTTTTTTAATGCTATATTCCCCATTCCCCATAGTGGTTCATTTTTAATTTCAGAAATTATACTTTTTATATGCCTATTGTTTATCCTATTATTTATGGGCCTAACAGTAAATTAATTATAATCAACACCTGCAACACACTTTTGAAGAGTAGCCTAAAAATGACATACAAGTTTTTTCAACTAATTCAACTTTATTATAACAGGACAGTGATGACGAAGTACAGGTCGCCCAGTGGTTGTCCAGATACCTTGGCACAACTTTAAGCAATAAGTGAAAATGTTCGTGAAGGATCTCTGATTGAAGTGTAAGGTGTTCCGCGCTTAAAATAAGCCGACTATTATCGGTTAAAGATTGCACACCTGTAGCCTACCGAACGGTACGAATGCACCGAACCGAAAGCCCTGTACCGAAACGGTTTGGTATAAATACGTGTACCGTTACACCCCTACATTTAGGTATTTATATTTTAATATTTATTTTGTTTTTTTAGGGCAAAACCTACAAACTTTTTTTTTTACTCCATTATATATTGTCAGACACTACCATTGTTTTTGATACTTTTCACAAAAATGTCATGGACCCCAGAATATTTTGTTGCATGAATCTCTGAACATACAATATATCAAAACAAACAAAAAAAGTTTTATTGTAGCTTCATGAATGTGGTTAATTTCATAAAAGAGCAACATTTTGAGCAAAAAGTTGAGAGAATCAAGTTTTTGTCAAACACTACATCGAGATCAGATTCAAAACGATAATCAAATAAATTGATGGAATAGATCGAAGACCATCAACGCCCATTGGTTGCACAGTCCTGTAGCTTTTCCTGGGTCAACATTTAATTCAGTAACATGGAGCATTATTTTTCATATGCATATGATATCACTTGTTTCTACGTGTTCTTCACATGGGTTTTGAATTCAGTATTCTATCAGAAGATGTGTAATAGTGAAAACACGGAAAGCTGTAAAATTCTGTCAATGGCGAGTAGGCATTAAGAACAAATGATGGAACTTTTCATCAATGGCGGGGAAAGAGTTAACATTGTTTAATTTTATTTATTTTTATTTTATTTTTAATAACCCGCATATGCAACATTTCAGATATAAATATATATTTCAAATAATTAAAAACATGACCTTCATAAACATACTGAATAGACAGTAATTTGTCTAATTGTATACTGTGGTTAAATGGCACCCTCTAACACATTTCCTTTCCCTTCTCTCCAGTGCACTTCCTCCTCCTCCTCCCCTCTCATACTCTGGCCCTGTGGGCCTGCACTCGCTCCTGCCCTCCCAGTTGCACGTGTACTCAGGAGAAGAGCTGCAGCGTCCTGTGTGACCACGTCAACATGATGGACCTGCCCAAAGAGTTCCCATGCGAGGCGTCCTCCATCAACCTGGACAAGAACAGCCTAAAGTTTCTGTCTGAGCGAGCCTTTGGCACCCTGCCTTCGCTTAAGATTCTCTCTCTCGACCACAACAACATCTCCTTCATCACGCCGGGAGCATTTAAAGGGCTGCCCAACCTAGTGGAGCTCAAGATGGCCCACAACGAGTACATCCGATACCTGCACACTCGCACCTTCACGGCACTCAAACGCTTGGTGCGCTTGGACCTTTCTGACTGTAACCTGTTCAACATGCCAGACCGGATCTTCCTGGAGCAAATCTCCCTGAAGGAACTGCTGTGCTTCCAAAACAACTTTCGACGCATTCCTGGTGCCATACGGGGGATGGAAAACCTCACGCACGTTTACTTGGAGCGCAACAAGATCGAAGCGGTGGCCTACAACTCTTTGTTGGGCCTAACCAACCTCAAGTACCTCAACTTACAGGAGAATCGCATAAACGTGATACATGACGAGTCCTTCAAAGATTTAGTGCGTCTGGAGAACTTCTACCTGAATGATAATCTGTTGGTCGATTTGCCCCAGCAGGCTTTCAAGGGTCTAAGCAACTTGAAAATGTTGAATCTGGGCGGGAACCTGATGACCAACGTCTCCAAAACATGGTTCAGTGACCTGGTGGAGCTGGAGGTGCTGTACCTGGATCGAAACCGCCTGTCCTATATTGAGGAGGGCTCCTTTGAGAACCTGACGAGCCTCATCACGCTCCACCTCAACAGCAACAATCTGACGTCTCTGCCCTTCTCTGTCTTCCAGCCCATCTATTTCATCGGCCGCCTGTATCTCTTTCGAAACCCCTGGGAGTGTACCTGTGACCTGGAGTGGTTGAAGGAGTGGATGGAGAGCTATAAATTAGTGAGGGATATCCCATGCACATCCCCATCCTCAGTAGCTGGCTTGGACCTGAGCGAAGTTGTCTACGCCCACCTGAACGGCACCTGTCTGGATCCTCCAGAGCTCAATCTGACCACATCTCTTCCTGAATACCCTACCATGGAGAACAAGTTCAACAGTCTTATCTCCAGACTTCTACAGCAGGAACTGATGGACGAGATGGTCAACGCCACAGACGGTCTGAGGAACGGCACTCAGCAGGATGCCGCAGAGAGTCAGGTTTCTTCAGGACATGGACTGTTCAGTGCTGCTCAGGCGGTGTTTCTTTTTGTGTTTCTTTTTCAAGCCCAGATTGACTGCATTAATGCCTCGTGAGAGTCTGGTGAATACTAAAATTGGTTGAAGCGCATTCAAGAGTGGAAATAATTTTCCAGTAGTCGGGTGGGAAATGTTTGATCCATCTTGCCATGAGCAGTGTTGGAAATGAAATTCTGGCATATATAAATGGAGTTGGAGATGATCGTCTCTTCAAATGATTGGAAACTGTTCTTGAAGGAAAAGGAGGATGTTTAAGCCAATGAGACTGTAAAAGATGTTTTGTCAATATGAAAGGCTTTATTGAAGTATAACTGAGGGCCGTTTTGCAAGACCTGGGATTTATTTAAATTAAAACGGTTCTTGACAACACATTTATACTATGAATATGTTTATGTTGCGTAACTTTGAAACATTTGTTGTGTGGGAGATTTATCTGATAAAGCTTCTCACTATCATTTCACCAGATGGTATAATACATGGTCCTCTTTTGTTTGGTTCATTGAACTTGGCAAGTTTCCAGTTCTGGAAAATGCATTAGTCTTCCTATTCCATAAAGCTTAAGTGCACTCTGTAACATAAGCTGCTTCATATTGTAACCAAATGAATTGGCTTTATCATGGTGTTTTACTGTTATGACCAAATATTTTCTCTAATAGAGAGCAATGCGCATGAGAGGATGATGTCATACTTTGAGTTATGCATGAGATTTGTGTAAGAACCCTTTTAATTGTTTTAATACTGATTTTTGTTCATTTGTGATTAATACTTTTACTAAACAAATGTCATAATAAAGACACTAAAATGACTCCCATTTGAGTGCAAGAGCTTTGAGTATGTGACGCATGGCCATCGTTCACTCCATATGAAGTGTTGTTCAGTTTGTAAAATATTAGTGCAAGTACGGCAGGATTAGGGCTTTCACACTAAAATTCATATGGCAGGTAGAGTTAGGTCTAAATGTCAGGTAAAACCCATCTTAGAAAATGCACTCATGAAGTGAAAAGTATGCAAAATGATGCGCTCATGGTACTGCTGCACTTAACCCTACTTTCAGCTCTTACAAAACATTAAATAATGGATTCTCTCTCTCTCTCTCTCTCTCTCTCTCTCTCTCTCTCTCTCTCTCTATATATATATATATATATATATATATATACAGTCCTTGACAAAAGTCTTGTCGCTTATCTATTTTCTAGAAATACCTGATATTAACCTGACTTTTAATTAATTCATTGGTGTTAGAAATAGCTCATATGAAAAGCTGAAACCCTCCCAAATGATGTTTAATGCACTGAAATAAATAATGTTCACAGAAAAAATACTTATCATTTAATCAAGACGGAAAGGTCAAATTTTGGCAAGACAAAAGTTTTGTCGCCTATACAGAAATTGAACAAATTTACTGCAAATACAAAAATATGTCAGCAAATTAAGTTGTGGTGCTGTGAGATCCAAATTTAATATCTTGTATGACTTCCATGAGCTTGAAGGACTGCATCCATGCGGTTTGGCAAGGATTCATACAATTTATTGATGAAGTCATCAGGAATAGCTAAGAAAGCAGTCTTGCATGCCTCCCCGAGTTCATCAATATTCTTTGGTTTCGTCTTCCATGCGTCCTCTTTCATCCTACCCCACATATGCTCAATGATGTTCATGTCTGGTGACTGGGCTGGCCAATCCTGGAGCATCTTGATCTTCTTCGCCTTGAGGAACTTTGATGTGGAGATGGAAGTATGCGATGGAGCACCGTCCTGCTGCAGAATTTGGCCTCTTTTATGGTTGGGAATATAAGAGGTAGTTAAAATTTTTGGTATTTTAGACTATTGATGTTGCCTTCCTCCCTGCAGATTTCGCACACCCCCATACTGGATGTAACCCCAGACCATGATTTCTCCGCCACCAAACGTCACTGTTTTCTGGGTGAATCTCGGATCCATTCTGGCTCCAGTAGGTCTCCTGCAATATTTGCGGCGACTGTGGTGTAATTCAACAGAAGACTCATCTGAAAAATCCACCTTCTGACACTTTTCCAGCGTCCATCCTTTTAGCAGGCTGTGGGCCTTGGCAAATGCCACACGGTTTTTCAATTGTCTTTTGTTTAGTGCTGGCTTCTGGGCACTGATTCGACCATGGAGGCCATTTCGAGACAGAATCCGACAAACTGTTCTGGTTGACACAGGGACTTCAGGTGACCAGGTCTCGTGGAGCTCTGCTGCAGTGGAAAATGGGCTGGCCTTGGATTTTCGAGCCAACAAACGGTCCTCTCGAGCCGTTGTCTTGCGGGGGTCTGCCTGACCTGGGCTTGTCAAAAACGTCTCTTCAAATCTTTTTTTTATCCTCTGTACTTGACGCTGAGACACATTGAAGGTGTCTGCCACATCAGCAGTGGATCTGGTCTTCAGCCTCTTGATAATCAAAACTTTAGTCTCAGGGTGAATCTTAGGCATGTTTGCAGAGGTCTAGTTGCAGTTGATGTGAAGGTCTAGCGTACTGGGGTTCTTTTTACACAGACTTGAGACCTAATTGATCCATTATTAGTCACAGGTGAAGCTCATATGACAAGGCGACAACACTTATGTCTTTGCAAAAATTGACTCAATGGGCTTTACCAAGCTGTGAATATTAGAATACTTTTTGAAAGTTTAGTTTTTCACTGAAACATTATCAGAAAAGCTGGTGGGATTAAAATGAGCCATTTCTTGTAAAAAAAATCTTGATTAGAAATATATTTCAGCGGCACTTTAGGTCAATTTGTACACAAGCCACAAGACTTTTGTCAGGGACTGTATATATTTATCAACTACTTTTTATAGCTGTATTTATTTATTAACATTTGTGTAAAGTTTTGCATGACAGCTTAAATGAGACAAGTAGTCATATCCCTCTGTCTATGGTACAAATCAGTGCATCATTCAGGGTTCAGCAGGTGAAAAGTGTGACTCATTCATGTGTGTGTTTCATCTCTAGGGAAGTGTTTCAAACTGTTCCTGATTATGGTAGAAACTGATGTAAAGACACTCTGCTTGAGTTGTGGATCCTGGGATTAGAGTGTACATACATCCTGCTTCTTTATGACAGTTTGTACCCCAAATACACTACCGTTCAAAAGTTTGGAGTAAAAAAAAAAAAAAAAGGAGAAATGATAGCTTTTTTTTTTTTTTAGCAAGAATGCATTCAATTGATCAAAAGTGACAGTTAAACATTTAATGTCACAAACAAAAGTTTCAAACTAATGCTGTTCTTTCAAACTTTCTATTCCTTAAAGAGTTTCCACTCTTTTTGATTACATTGGCAATATGAATGATTTCTGAAGGACTGTGACTCAAGAATAGCGTAATGACTGCAGAACATCCAGATTTGGAATAAATAAAACTGTATTTTTGATCAAATAAACCAGCCTTGGTGAGCATAAAAGGCTTCTTCAATTCTTCAAAAAATCTACATTGGAACGGTAGTGTATATTTAGACTGAATATTCATGCCTAAACTTTACACATGTAGCAAGACACTAGCGCTCAGGTTATATTATACACAAAACTGTGAAGACACAGTCCCACTGGTCAGGCACTGATCCCGACTGCAGTCACACAGAGTCAAGCGGGCAGGGCGTGACCTACCACAGCTGCTGGGAAAAATCCGGAAAAACAGCATGGTAAAAGAGGAACCAAAAGTTTCCATTGGCCCCGTCTCTGCCAACTCACACAGAGAGGCTGAGCAAAAAGCTGGAAAAGACAACAGAGCAGAGGACACAGAGGAGATCTTCACCACATTAAAGGAAATATATTTAAAAAAAAAACACTCATACCGAAGAGCTGCTCCGTCATCGGCAGAGCCATTTACACAGGGCAGTTTGAGTAAACAGTTTGTCATGTACAGAACCATTCAGATGAACAGACGCCGTCGCATTTTCTCTTCCTCAAACAACTGCACAGAATAAAAACGGGATTTCTGAGTCTACATTAACATTCTCAAACCACACATTTCTGAAAATGCCGGAACAGTTTTGTGCACTCATTTTCATCCCGAACCCTTACAACAAATAAAAATGTAGACCATTTACAAACACATTTTACTACATGATTGGTAAAAATAAACTTTACAAAGTTGCCAAAATGCAAGGGATGTGCATAGGTCTTTTTTCCCCCCTCCTCTTTGTCACCGGCTCCACCTGTTTGAATGTGTTCGTCCAGACGAATGGAATGTTTTCTGCTGTGGGTGATGGTCAGGACACAGCTAACACTGACAGCATGGACGCTCGTGATTCTTCACATGCATGAGATCTCATTCAAATCTCTAAAACATTTATGCGTGTCTTTAGAGAGACAGTATCCACGTGTAGAAAAGAAAAAAAAAAGATTTGATTTTAAATGAAAGCTGAATCGTTGGGTTGTGCACTAAAGCAGCTGGGGTCTGCCGCACGGATAATGTGGGGATTATGTATGATGGCCGAGTTAATGGACGGGATGGACAGATGAAAGCCATGAGGATTCTGCTGTAGTAAAGCTGCACTTTTGCTCCGCTACTAACAGAAAAACTACAAAAATATTCCTTTTAGGAAAATGCATCATGTAGGATACTGTCTCTTTAAATCAAACGTCTACAAAATGTTGCCTCCTAGCTATATAGACATGACAATATTTAGTAATTAATTTTATTGATCTTTTTTTTTCATTAATACAACACTACGTCTATGTAGTCTGTGAGGGGCCAAGACTGGGCTCACTGCAGGTACACTGATGGTTTTGAACATCAGAGGTGAGCTTTTGTTTTGCAGTTTGGAAAGTTCTGAAGTTTTTTTTTTTTTTTTTCTTGCAGAGACTCACTGCAAAGTGTGAGGTTATGAAGGGCATAAGGTTACAGGTTGATGGGTTTGCTGATTTAGTAGACCCAAGACACTGGAACCCACTGGGCTGTGGTGCAGACCAGGTCTATGGCTTCCTCCAGGAGCCGAATAGTCTCGTCAATCTCATTATTGATGATGGTTTGGTCAAAATAGTGTGCATACGTCTTCTGGAGGATCTCAGACTCCTTCTGCAGCCTCTGTAACGACTCATCCTGCAACATGAAAGAAAAAGAGTGAGTAAAAGAGCAGGTGAGCAGTAAAAAGGGCCTTTTGAAAGATAAGTGGAGGACAATGGATGCCCGGACCATGTGCCCAATTAGGGAAATTTCATTGATCCCAAAGGAAAGTACAAAACTAAACAGACAATGGGAGAGTTGGGAAGGATGGTACTAGTGTATATACAATACTTTTGAAAAGTTTGGGGTCAGTTAGTAAGATTTATTTGCTCAAGTAACATTTACTATTATTATTATTATTATTATTATTATTATTATTAGGGGCCAAGCACCGAAGGTGCGGAGACAGCTATGGAAATTGTTAGCGTTCCTATTATTATTATTATTCTGCCATTGGAGTCTATGGCAGCCCATAGAACCGCTTGTGGGAAAGTTGTGAAATTATGCACACTCATAGGGGACAGTCTGAGCTGTTACCATAGCAAGTTTGAAGTCTCTAACTCAATCCCTCTAGCGCCACCACCTTTCCAAATTGTCACTCATGTTTATGCTAATAACTTTTGAACCATAAGGGTTAGAGACAAAATTCCCCTCCACCTCTGATTCCACCTCTGATTCAAGTCAATTCAATTACAAGCATGTTGTCATTTTCTGCCATGAAAATTTTCCCGCCATTTTGAATAAATAAAAAAAACTACTTTTTTGAACTCCTTGTAGACCGTTGCTCCAATTTCCACAAAAATTGAACCAGATTATCTTCAGACTAATGTTGACAAAACGACATTAGAATCAGTCAAACTGTTCTTGAATAATGTAAGAATGAATTTGACAAAGTGGCCACAAAAATGAAAGTCAGGCTATATGTCTGCAACGCTTTAGCATATTCTAACCTAACTTGGTGTGTATTATGCCAACCATGACCTGAGGCAACATGCTGTGTTTTGGCGCAGCGCCACCTACTGTTCTGGAGATACAACAAATGGCTATTTTTGCTTATACCTTCTGAACCGGTCAAAAAAAAAAAAAAAGTTCACATCAAGACATCATTTAAGATTCAAGACATCACGCCGAGTCAAATGATATCCAATTTTTACCATATCGGCCATTTTGGCTGTCAGACATTTTGAATTATGTGATAAAATGCTGTATTTTATGAACACATGAACATATTGTTATCAAATTTGGTATGGGTCATCACCAAGATACCCTAAAGGAGCCTGAAAAGTTTCTAAACAGTGCAACCTACTGAAGATTTTTTTTAAATGCTTATGTGGTTGACATTTTCATGGGAGTAACTTTTTTTTGTGTCTCCTGGATCCTTTCCAAGTCCAACGATGCCAGACTTGGCAGGTTTCGGCATATGGTTTGTGCAGTGTTTTAAATAAGCGCTATTAAACTGCTAGTCTGATTAGACGAAACCATTGTCAGAAGTTTGGAAAGATGGGTCGATAAATCAAAATATACAACACCAAATGCCAAAATAGTAAGGGGTAGTTAAATCCAATCAAAGTCAGGTGTCAGTCATATTGTTATTTCATATAAATGTCAATAACTCCAAAATGAAATTAGATCTTTTCACCAAAATTGACACAACTCGAGGACACATAAAAAAAAAAAGGTAGGATTGTGCCTCTTGGTAACGCTATAATAGAACAAAACATGCAATTCCCATAGACTACAATGCATTTTTTTACTCTTTTTGCCTAAAATCATCTTAAAGCTACCTTGTGTTACTTTTTTTGTTTATTCTTAGCTAAAAACACTTAGTTCTTTTAAAAATATGTGCTCATTAGAGTATATTTACTTCTTTCAAGTAATAAAGTATTCTGGTAAGTTTTTAATATGCCATTGAAAATACATACGGGTGAGGGGTTCGAATGCCGGTCGCCATCAGAGGTGGTAAAAGTACTCAAAAGTTATACTCGAGTGAAAGTATATATACCTAAATAAAAAAATACTCCAGTAAAAGTAGAAAGTCCTCCATTCAAACATCACTTGAGTAAAAGTACAAAAGTATCAGATTTAAAACGTACTCAAGTACCGAAAGTAAAAAGTAAATATTCAAATTAACTGTAAATATCAATAAGCAGATAAAATCTTTTGGGACTGATATGCAATGCTTTAATTGAACAAATGATGAGATTAGATACTGCAATTAAGAATTTGTTAGATTTGCAATTAATAGGAGACAATGAAGCACCTTAACGCAGTATAGGGGTTAAACTTAAAATAGACATGTTCCCTAACATTAGCTCCATAAAACAGATGAGGAGCAAGATACTATAAACTAATTCAACATTCATTCAAAAGCCATAATCACAATGACATATTACGTAACAATTAGTTAATAGTCATGTGCCTCAACAAGTAAAGTCATACTATAATTCTGCCAATTGTTATGATTAATGATGAATTAAACAGACAACTGAGAGTCGGAATGCATGGCTTTGAATACATGAATTTACATTATTAGTTAATGTAATATGTTATTAGGGAATTAATGATGTCATATTTAATTAATAGCAATTCATATATTACTTAATCTATTAATCATATATAATGTTCATTAGTTGCTGATGCAGTTATCATTAATAAATGGTTTAGTTCTTCATTAGTAATACATTAACTCATGATTATCTGTGCATTAGTTAGGCATGAATTATAAAAGTGCACCTGTATTGTAAAATGTTACCGATGTTTTCATAGTAAATAGTGTGCTGCAAAATAAAAAAGTTGGGGAAACACTGAGCTAACGTTAGTGTGGCAAACCTGACTTCTCAGCTTTTCCAAGTCTATACCCGACTGGATCATCCATGACCGACCAGACCGGTTTGGAAATCAAGTGTAATAAATACTCAATACTTGGAGCGGGCATGTGGAAATGTATTGGAGTAAAAAGTAAACTTTGCCTTTAATATTGTAGTGGAGTAAGAGTAAAAGTAGATGCAAAAAAAATATACTCAAGTAAAGTACAGATCCCCGAAAAAAATACTTAAGTAAAGTATCAAAGTATTTTTACTTGATTACTTACCACCCCTGGTCGCCATGTTGGCCCTCCATCTTGAAACTACATTAGCCAAAGAGGGACATACCCGTAAATTCAAGCTTCGCCTTTCGTGTTTTAACACTCGATGGCACAGTGTCAAATGTGAAGAGGGGGGTTTCCAAGTTAATCTTGGACTAAATCGGCCACTGTAGGAGTTAAAACGAAATCAGAATTGAGAGGAACAGAAACTATTATTCACTGATGGTCATATACCTTTTCACCGCTAGATGGGGAAAATATCACACAGTGTAGCTTTAAAATGTGTTTAACTGTTCATTGTTGCAGTTGGTCTGACACTTCCAGCCATTTTTGCATGTCTTGTCGTCTTTGTGCTTGGCCCCAGTAATGGCTTCTTGTTATTATCATCATTATTTATTTAACTTTGTGCAGCTTAATATTTTTGTAAAAACATAATAATCATTTAAAAATGATTTAAAAGAAACAAAAACAAAACTTACTGACTCCAAACTTTTGAACAGTAGTGTATAGCTCAAAAGCTTACATATGGATAAGGGTTTTCTTAAAAATAGTCATCTGTCAAATGGACCAGTTATAAAGGTCATGAATAGAATGGAACTTATTTGGCTAGAGCTTATTGGCTTCTAGGATCTAGCTGACTTCCTGTCATACTCACAGGCAGCTTCCTGCACCATCTGGGAAGCTGAGTGTGATGCAAGGAAAGGTAGAAGAAATTAAAAAGCATGCAAAAAAAGCGCATGCAAAACCAACCTACCAACAAACAAACGAACAAACAAACAAACAAATAAACAAAAAACAGACAGGCTAAAAAAAGATTTAGCTGAATGAAAGAAGGAAGATAAGTTAGGTGGAGTTATTCTGACACTGAGGATGACATATGCCAGGGCATATTGAGAACTCCATGTTTTGGATCCTGATCTCACCTCATTCATGCCGGGAGTGATTGTTGGTGCAGCAATGAAAACCACATAGGGAGCAAATTCAGCTGTCCGTAAAACCTTCAGTGCCTGAGAATAAACGAACACATTACAATATGCAGGACATTTTTATGCTCCCATCATAAGTGTCAATGTATTTCAAATAATATATTGAAATCAAAAGAGGTTTTTATTTATTTATCACAATACCACAATATTTACATCATTTCAATACTTTGGTTTGAGCGGATTTTGTTAGTTTTGCCATGCAACTTTTAACTTGGAAAAAATGTATGACCAAATATTGTTTTTTTTCTTCTATTTTTCTTTCTCTGAATTAACAGAAATGTATCAAGCTAAATATTTTAATAAGAAATACTGTTGTAATTAGGAAACAATTCATATGCGTCATAACTAATAACAGGCAGGTCTCAAGGACATCATTTCTGGTATGTAAAGAACAACAAACATGAATTATTTTCAATAATTCGTTTTATGATATTAGTTGGTTTGTCTCACTGTAAAATATTCCACACTGTTTGATAATATTTTGGAAATTACTATTATAATATCAAAATATGGTTTGAAAAACATTAAAATAAATTTCAGGTTGACCCTGTCATGTAAGATAACTCAATTCCTCACCATCCTTAGGTCTTTATTACTTCTCATTCTAATAATTTCATTTGTTTGTGTTATAATAAATAAAGTTTTATTTGTGCCTCTGCTTAACAAGAACATATTCCCGGAAGTCTGCCGTTTCATCTAAAGGTGCTATATCACAGGAATGACGTACAAGGTTAATGTCCAACCATCTTCTCTCATTAATAAACGCTGAGGGCTGTTCACCTGTGGCTCTACGTCCAGTATGGCTATGAGTCCCTGCTCATGGATCTTGCGTATTGTCTCCAACCGCGTGCCGTACATCGCGTCCTCGTGGCTGCCGTACTCCAGGTAATCGTTGTTGGAGATGTCCTGCATCATTTGGTCGTGGGTTACAAAGAAATAATTCTTTCCGTTCTCTTCATCTTTCTTTGGAGGTCTGGTCGTGTCTTTTGGGGCAGAAATGAGTTTGTGGTTATTAGTTCAGCAGTATCAAATGTGAACTGTTAGGTATTTGGGAATATTTCTTACGTGGAATGGGATAAGCAAATCTGTCTGGGTGTTTGGTGATGAGCGTGTTCTTGATGTGTCTTCGGCCAACACCGTGGGCACCTGCCAGTTGAACACAAACCACAAACGTAAGAGACATACTTCATAAAAACTAACAAAGGTAAGATGTGGAATTAAAACCAGACCTACATACAGACCTAGTAAAACTAATGTTTTCCTCTTGAACGCTGGCAACTTCACCACTTCCTCATATGTGACCAGATCTAGTTGATCAAACACTAAAAACAAACAGAAGAGTTTTTTAACAGGGGGGAGGGGTTGATCTTAAATTTCCAGAATTGTTTCATTGTCATTAGACTCCAACAAAACAATTGTTATAAAAAACACAAAAAAACAAAACAAATGTGGAATCTTACTAAGGAAAAGGAGGATGTTTTTTGGGTAACACTACTGGTGTTTGTTCTCTGTTTTCATCGGGACTATGAGATTTTTGCATGTGTTTTGGAAGATTATGTAACATTACAGGCCTGATGGGGGATTTGATACTGTGCCTGACTGACATTCATCTCCACTGCAGCAGACTTCATCCTAGCCACTCACACTTAGCATTTCTGCATATTCACACCGCTATTCACTGATGTCAAACCTGGAGACATATTTTAGCTTTATTACTTGATTTACTTTTGCAGTCATCTAACAAGTTAATCTTTAAAAACACTACAAATTTAATAACACCGATAAGCAAACCTTGTTTTAAAAACTTTGAAAACCTGATTTTACTTTTTTGTGTTTTTCCTTTACATTTAGACTCCCATTCAAAAGTTTGGTGTCATGGGTTCGATTCCTAGGGAATGCACGAACTGATGAACCTGAATGCAACGTAAGTCGCTTTGGATAAAAGTGTCTGCCAATTTTTTTTTTTGTGTGAAATATTAATACAATTTATAACATATGTGCTATTTGAATACATTTTCAAATGTAATTTATTCTTGTGATGGGAAAGCTGATTTTTCAGCAGTAATTACTCGAGCCTTCATTGACACATGATCCTTCATAAATCATTCTAATATGCTGTTTTGTTGCTAAGGGAACATTTTTTATTATTATCAGTGAATGTTGAAAGCCACCTAATATTACACCTAACCAATGTCTAACCACCTATCTTTTTTTCAGGATTCTTAGACGAATAGAAAGTTCAAATGAACAGCAAATGAACTTCTGCAGCACTAGGACTACTGTATCTTTCAGTACAGTAACAGTCATTGCCCCAAACATTTGAACAGTGGTGTATTTATTCAAAATAGTTTACAATTTTAATATCGGTGCATTCTTATGTGCATGTGCAAATGAGATTTGAGTTAGAACTGAGAGAACGATTATCAGCTATTTCAGTCATAAAACAAAGTCATGACATTGTGTGATGAAAAAGCAGAAACAAATTTATTTGCTAATTATCTTCTTTTGTGTCCTAAGCTATATAGGAATGGAACAACATGAGGGAGAGTAAATGATGTCAGAATTGTTTTATTTTTGTGTCAACTATTCATGTACATACATGAACAAAAATGCTACATACACCTGTTCATTTTTAGATGCGGTCACGTTAAAAGAGGAAAAAAGCTGAAGGGCTAAACTGATGATTCATCTGAAATTTGTCTGCACTGAAGGACAGTTTCACTGCTATTGTGAACTTCCACAAAGCTATACCAATGAGCCTTTTCTACCACAGTGTTACGGTTGCATAATAAGCAAAACTGGCTGCAGTGTGCATGAGGGGGTGTTGAGGAGATAGCATGCATGTGCGCAGGAGTCACTGAGTTGACTTGGCTGTGGGAAACGTGAGCCATCTGTGTCATTTCCACGTGAAATGTGATTCCAGCACTCATCTCCCTCTCTGAATAGATGCCTTAAATGATTCATGCTCCTTTTTCACCTGACCTTGAGTATGCAGCTCTATATGTGTAGGATGCTTAATAGATTTGCCCACAGAGAAGCCTCATGTTGTGCGGTGGATCAGTGAATATGGATGCACAGGGTTGAGAGAACACACAATAAATAGGAAACTAAAAACACAAAGCACAACAACACAAAATAAACCTTGAGTACCACAAACATTCAAACACACAAAAAAATTGACTTTGTTCTGTTGATTGAGAAAAAACGGAAGTTGCTAATAGGTATAGACAGATTCAGGGTTAATAAGATCACCACAACAAAGGCATTGAGTGAGACAGAGACAGACAGAGAAAGAGAGAATCAAGCACAGAGGCTGTATGCCACAGCAACACAGTTACTTACATGCACAGAGGCCATTGGTAGAGAGACAGCATGTAAAATGGACAGGGGAGGGGGGTCATTGAGTTATGGCTCAGTTAACAGAACATCAGTAAACAAACACAACAACAAGCACGCTTAAAGCTGTGATGCTCAAAGCACAGAGACATGATGGCCATCCGGGAGCTTGGGCTGCTGTGGATGGGGCGCTTTCAGAGCGTGCGAGACATCATGCCTCTGACATTCACAGCAATACATATCAAGGCTGGAATCTAAAAGCTGCAATTAAACTGTGGCATTAAGAGGTTTTTGTGATCTTCTGGTAAGTATTCTAATTTGCAGTCACGGAGTAATGTTCTATTGCAGTAACGCTGTACATCATCATGACATATGTGGACATACATATATTACATAATCATGCTGTAATGTCTGTTCTTAGATAATCCAGTGACTTTTTTATGAACTTGACAGACACAAACCAACAGATCAGATTATTCATCATACATGATACTGAGTTACTCAAATATATACACTGACGAGACAAAACAAAACATTATGACCACCTGTCTAATATGCTGTTGGCTCACCGCGTGCTGCCAAAACGGCGCAGAGGAACGCAATCTACAAGAGCCCTGGTGTACTGTGGTATCTCTGGCACCAAGACATTAGGATATATGCAAGGTGGAGCCATGCACTGTGGATCAAAACGTGTTAGTCCAGCACATCCCACAGATGCTCAATTGGTAAGTGTGGAATTTGAAGGCCAGGGGGTATATTACAGAAACTTTCTATCTAAGGTCTTATCTTAAGATATGATAAGTTAATGTGCGAACTCAAAATGTGCGTACACCCCCTCCTGAGCTGGCATAGGATTTGAGCGTGCCGTACACCAACGTCCATATTGATAAATCTCAAAGTCACCATGGGTTTGGGTGTACGCTGGAAATTTGGTGTACGCACTTTTGATAAATGAGGGCCATTGAGCTAAGCCACCACTGACCCCTTTCTGCTTTCACACACAACTGGGAGAAGCACTTCCTGGCTTATTAATATGCACATCTCTAAATAGAGGTCTATTTTCTTCATAAGACTGTTGCTGCAATGTTGATTTGTTTTGTCTTGAGTCTCCCAAAGTTGAAATTCCCTTTGTGATGGACAAGTCCTTAACAACTGCTTCCTACTGCAAAATCCCCAACCATATGCTTCCCATTTCCTTTCCTAACCTGATCTGAACCTGCGCATTAACTTCAGCTCTGCAGCATATTTTGAATGATTATGAAGAAGCAATATTGGACCCACAGGTGGGGCGCAGAGTTCAAGTGGTTAAAGCTTGAAAAGCACAACTCTAACAAAGCCACCATAATCAAAACAGTTTTAGACTATTAAACAATCCTTAAAGGAATTCGTGACAAAACCTGAAAAAAAGGCTGTAATAGTCAGAAGAGTCCCATTTCCTGCCTCTCTGGCTGAGTGAGCTCAAATCAGACTCACTAAAGTGGGGCACTGGGCTCAGGAGGGATTATGTCTGATCTGTGCTCCCCGCCGCTGCTGGCTGAGGGGGCTGTGCTCAACACAGTCTATTTGATCACCTAAGTGATTGGTTGCTCAGAGAACATTGCGTTTCCAGCAGCCCAGATCTGATCAGATCTCCTATTGGCCTCAGACCTGGGCCTGCACGTATGCAAATAGTTGGCCAACACATTTCTGACATATTGTTGGCAGTTTTGGCAGCTTTAACACATTTTTTTCATGTCTGTATTTAAACCAACCACAATGACACATTGAAACCAGAGGGGCGCAACTATACCTTATTTGCAAGAGGAAAAAATAACACACACAAAAAAAAGTGTACGATAATAAATGAAAGCTGATCATTATTTTTTGCAACAACAGCAGAAAAACAACAACGCAACACTACGAATTCTAAGCATGCACCACTGTTACATTTTTGGGGTAAGATGTTTTTTTTTTATTCTTGAAAGATCTCTAAACAGTAATAAGGTGAAATATTATAAATTTAAATAACTTTCTATAAAGCCCCTAAGGGGAAATGGTTGTGGAAAAAATATGAGATGGGAAGAAGTCAATTGTTTTTGCATTCTCTGGAAAAACAATTGTGTCCAAGAGAAACTTTACGATCGCTTGCGAAATGTTTGCGTTCCTTGCATTGTACAAAAAAACGTTTGTGTTCCCTTGCAAAACTTCAGTGTCCTTTGTGAGGTAACAGTTTCTCGGGGAACACACATTTTTTTCAGAATTAATGCAGTTTCTCTGGGAACGCAAACATTTTGTGAGTAAACAAAGTTTCTCGGGGAAACACAAAACATTTGCCAGAGAATGCATAAACATTACCATATCAATTTTCCTCCCATCTCACCTTTTTTCTTCTTCACCATGTCCATTAAGGAGTGCCATAGCTTTCTGCATTAAACAAATTAACAATGTTTTTTATTCCTGTGGTGAAAAGCAGTTTATTATTCTAGTATTTAGCGTCACACGATTCTTAAGGAATCATTCTAATATGCTGATTTGGTGGACCAAGGTTTACAACTGTTGTGCTGCTTAAAATGTCTGTGGAAAACGTAACACATTTTCTCAGGATTCTTGAAAAAAAAAAATTGACATAAAAATTATTCTATTATATGTTTTACAGTCACTTTTGATTGTCCTTGCTGAATAAAAGCCTTCATTTATTTAAAAAAAACAAAAAACTTTCGTACTTTCTTTATACATTTTGTTCAGAAACGCTGCATAATGCAACAATGTGAAATCAATGTTGTTTAGCTTAGGGTTGGCATTCACATCGCGTAGAACATGTTTCTGGTTTCGTGATGAAAAGGAGGAGTCGTCACTGTGTCTACAGTCTGAATTAACAAATTCACATTTTTAGGATGCTCGCCTTCCGGAACTATTCTAAACCATCAGGGATATTAAAATGATAGCATCATTTAACATCTTGTGTGTTCAAAGGTAGTAACCTGACCTTATGTTAGCTAGTATTACAGACTAAAGTAGGACCCAAATCACTTGGTTACATAAGATGTTAAAAGCAGTGAGGTTCATCATGCCTCTGACGAGATCATATAATTGCCACCTTGCCAGGATCATTATATATCAAGGTTGTAAAATGTTTGCCGAGTCAGAACATCTGAGAGCAGGGAGGTGTTCAGTACATCTGCTGTTTCAGTGGAGGTCTGTAAGTTCGTTTAGACCTAAAGCCATGAAGAAGACATGAACTTCTGCTGACCACATATAGTGACATATGACATGAGTCACTCACAGCAGACACACTTTACTTCTCTCCCCTGACCCTTAAACTCTTATGGAAAACACGGTCTTTGCATAGAACACACACACAAACACACTTGTTGCCTAGTGCACATGCAGGTGTGCTCATCTGCAATAACGAAACAGGTTTCCATTGTGGCTCGCTTTAACGAGCCCCTTTGGTAATTGAAGCAAAACTAAAAAGACCCTAGGGAACAGTCTTAAGGGACTGTGTGGTCAGGGACAGCAGTCAGAATCAGACACACAGCCACTTGGCTATGTATTGGCACAAGTCTCCCTGCTATTTGTGGAAATGCTGCAGTCAGGACCTCAGGTTATTTGAGCCAGACAGCACAGGGCCCTGTCACCTGCCTATACCTACTACCAGTCACACAGGAACGGATGCTAAAGCTTTTAAACTACTACCGTCTGAATCATTCAATGGAGACGTTTCTAGCAACAACTGCTGATAACCATCTCATGAGGGTAAAAGTCTGCTTTCACTGAAAATGAACATGAGACTAATTATACATTATGCATTCTTTCTGATGGTGTTCCACCTGGACCTGGATCACTTGAGTTTGTGATTAACCACACAGTTCTCAATTATGCTTCTGATACCGTTTCTAAATATCTGAAAACAGAAATTATACATATATATATACGCTACTATATGATTATCAATACTAATTATAAATTGCCAGGTAAATTTAAACTGGCGCCATATGTGTCTCTCCAATAACATAGTTAAGCTCTAGTTTTGATGTTTGCCAGTAAGGGACTAACTACCTAAAAAAAAATCAACCCTGTTATGATTTTATATAGTTAACAAATAATAATTGAAAAGTGCATTTTTTTAAAAATTGTAATGACCTTGATATTTACAATATACTTTTGTATATATATATATACTTTTGTATATATATATTCAAGCTATATAAATAATTTTGAATGAATATATAATTTTAATTTTGCATATAAAATAATCATGCAGAATGGAATCAATATTACATTATACTGACAAAATGCTTAAAATAAAAATGTAATCAAACTAAAAGAGGCTTGCCATTTGATATAACGACCCAATGGTGTTTTACACACTTGTCTCCACAAACATTTACAAAACAGATTTTAAAGATAAAGTTCTTAAATGAATGTTTATCATTAACTATTAATTGTGTACCGTAAACATTCCCAGGAGCCACTGAGTTCATGTGATATCATACTCCCACATCTCAACAATGACACCCTATTTCCAAGAAGGCATAACTTACAACATACATTTCCTATTCTGCAAGCTATTAGTAAACAGTAAGCTCACTCATCTTAGAAACCTATTCAATATCAAGTGCTGTTAACACCAAAGACGATAACTATAATGACAACTATAACAATAACATTTTAAATATTATTCTAATTCTATGAAAATAGGTAAGTCCACACCACAGGTATTTGGATATTGACACAGTGGATATTGTTGAATCGGTATCAGAGCGATTGTGTCCAGGTGATGAACAACAAAACTGACTTTAATAAGCTTGAGCATTTAAAGGTTTAGACAATGTTAGTATATATTGGTGTGGGCACTTATATTGTTATTGTTATAGTTATAATTCATGTTGTTAACAGGGTCAAATAACTAATAAGAAGACTAATAAGGGAGAGTTGATTGATCAGTATCAGCTGTTGTCTGTATAAAGAGAGAAAAGAAGCAGAAAGCAGTGGAAACTCTACCTGCGTTGTGCTTTGCTAGGTATTTGTCTTTGTACTGCTTCTTTTTCTTGCCAAACCAAGTGCAGCTCGCCTGCTGCTCTTGCTTGGTTTTCTCCATGGCTATACAAGCCACTCGCCTAGAACAAAAGAAACAATTCGATGAACGTGGTGAGTGCTCAGCTTATCTGGTAGCTTTGATGATAGTACTTTGAGTGCTTTTAAATCATATTGAGATTGTCTTGCATTGTACTGCATCTTCTTTCACTCCTCCCTTAGCAGCAGCCAGTCACAATCTTCTGGCTTCAATCATACATATAAAAGAAATTATTCCCATTTGCTCTAAGAAAGAACCAAACTTGCCACTCCTGGAGTTCAGGTGAGGGAATCAGTCCCGCCGTGCCATTCTTGGTGTTTTCCAGTTTTCCTTGCCACCAGTTATGGTCATCTTTGTTGATAATCTGGATTACGTCACCCACTCTGAAGCGAATCCCTGCCTCTTTACAGGGGATGAGGTCATCCTTCACTGGGTCATACTCAAACTGTGCCCGTACATAGATCTGGGAAGAGACATATCCAGCTGAAGTCAGAAAAGCCCAGTAGTGCACAGCACAGCTGCAGCAAAGGACTGACAGATAGAGGTCAGGGTACATATGGAGGTCAAGGTACAACTGGGCATCAGGATACAAGTGAAGATCAAGTTTTGGTTGCGATGAGAGGCATGCTTGGCTGAAGCTCTGTATGAGGCTGAGATATGTTACGAGCCCTCACTGGACATTTAGTGCAGTTGGGTACCAATACCAAACCATGGTCTGAGAGTAGAGTGGTGTGTGACTCCCGCGTTTAAAAAAAAAATGACATTGGATTGACTAAAAGGGGCCTTTAAGTATGAATATTGTTTTGCAAAAATTGAGCTTAACATTATATTTTCTAAGAATCACAGTGATGATGTAATTGTTTTTGAGTCCTTGCTACATTTGGACTTAAATGGTTACACAACAGATTTTCAGAGCAGTGGATTGGGCTCATTCTTTAAAATCTTACCTGGATGGAAAATTTATCCTTGATTGGAGGTCTGGAGATCTAGGGCATGAGAGTATTACAAACATCATGCAATATCATGGCACTGTGGCTGCATTAGTATGGCACTGTGAGCAGGGGTTGGTGAGATGAAGAATGCAGCCACGAAAGCTAACATTCGGAAAAATTATGGGTCGACATAAAGGAACAAAGCAGGGTGGAGATGTCATTCACATCACGGTGTTATCATCACTTGTAAAACAGTAGATTATTTCCACATGGACTTTTGCTGGCAGATGGCGCCCTCTGCTGATGATCGTCTTTATTCCTTTCTACTTCTCATCTTAATAGGACACAATTACTCAAAATGAAGACTAGAGATTAGGAAAACAAATTGTGATGAGCTCTCTCATCCCTCATCTTGTCAGCCTTGTTGATTTACAGTGTAATCTAGTTGAGATGTGAAAGGATACACACACCACTCTGTAGCCCAGAGCCAGTAGAAAAACATGACACTGTATGGGGTTCGAACAGGACAGCAACAATACGGAAAACTTGATTAATTTTTTAACAAAGTTAATAGTTTAAACGGGACAGAATGATAGCTGGGCCAGTGTTTTATGGTTGATGTGGAGTTACTTATCTTAGGAAAATGTAAAACATAAGCAAGTTTTATTGTTGACATGCTGAGTTATTTTCATATCTTGATCTCGTAGCTGTTAGAGTCTTTAGTGTAATCTCTATGAGTTTTTTTAAAAAGAAGAATAAAGATTTTCCCAACTGGTTTGTTGCTAATGCATCGAATAAGCCGATTGTAAGACTAAACATTAATGTTAAGATTATACATTTATTCAAGCTTTTTTTCTTCTTCCAGTAGTCACTAAAACAGAATTTACAATATCTTTTATTTACATTGTTGTGTAAATGCAATGGAACATTTGCACAACTACAACCTGCTGTTCAGTCTATCTGCAGAGCTGTTCAACAATTATACAGTGAGATGCAGTGAATGGTGTTAGTGCAAGAACTGATTAATAAATCAGGGTGTTAATAGCGGTGAATCACTAACTTGTTCATTCAATGTCAAGCATAAAAGCAGAATGGAAAGTCAATAGAGGAGGCTAAGACTGAGGGATGCTCTATTCACCTGGCGTCCTTTTGGCTGGATGGTTGATGGCAAGTCCTGTAACGCAAAGCCCAGCAGTGAAAGAGAGACTGACCATTTGTCATGACAAAAGTAGATTTTGACTCATGAAAAAACAACAATAAAAAGACAAAAAATAACATTACATAACAAAAAATCTGGTTACGTGGAGGTGATGTGAGGATCACAAAAGTTCCTTCATTTTGTGTGTAAGTTAAAAGAGAAGGACTGTTGAGGGTAAATCTCAGAACAGCAGCACACAAGAAAGCAAGTAGCAAGCAAGCAGCTTCAGCACCACACTCCATTCAAGCATGTTCATGAGGTGGAGAATAACTCTCTTCTATGAGGAACACCAAGAGGGTCCCACTGGGTCCATATCAGGGATGAGCGATATTAGCAAACATTTATATCACGTTACTATTACAAATTTTATTAAAATATTACTGAAAAAAAGTATTTTGTATAAAGACTTAAAACAACGTTCAAATAAAATCACACATTTAATTTAATTTTAATTTAATTGAATTCTTTTAGTTACATGTTTATTAATTATTACAGTATGCATTTTTTATTGATATTTAATATTTTAATTATTATTTATAATATTTGTATGAATAAATATTGCTAAAATATGTATTTTTCTGCTTATAATATTTTTAGGAATATATACAAAAACTCATGAAAAATAGGAAACTTTCCAGCACTTTTTCCAAACTTGATCCAAATCCGATTCTCGGTCATTACCAGCAGCAGAACATAAGGAAATATCATTATAAGGAAAATTTGTATTATTTTGAGAAATTTCTATAGATTTATTGTGTCAATGTCTATATCGCCCACCCCTAGTTCATATACTGTGCTAATGCAGATCTCACTGGATTTTGTTAAGAGTATGCATGCTTTTATTGATGCTAGGAATCCTGTGCATGCCTCCATAGAGTTTGGCCTAATAATTGTGCTCACTGTCAGCCATTATAGAACACTGATATTAACTAATGGGAATATTTCATTACAAACAGCAATGGTAGATCCCACATCCACTGTACAGTGTGCCTGAGACCGTGTCTAGAGAAACAGTATTAACACTGACAGTCAGAGTGAGTTACAGCAGCACAGAGCACACCAATTTGTGAACTGAGATAACGGAATCTAAACTATGTTCAATGGATGTTACTTGCGGTCTTGTTCAGTCTAAGTGTTTGTGTTTATTGAGATTGTAAAAAACAGAAATCCTTACTGAAACATACAAACAAACTAGAAAAACAAAGAATACCATAAAATTGGACATTACACAGATTTAATAACATCTGGTGCAAATTAAGAGGGTATGATTGCAAGAACGGGGTGAAATAATCACAAACAACATTAGGAAATTGTTGGGGGGTGGGGGCGGGGGGTCGTTATTTGAGGTTGCCTGGGATTCTTACCAAGATAGAACTGTTAATGCTGGAATGGCCATTAGCAGGGGACTGTCTGGAGGTGGAGGGGGATTCTTTCTGTAATAAGATATAAAGGTCAGCAAAACAGCAGAGCAAATGGACACTGCGGTAAGAAATTGGGGACATCATGTAAGGAAAACCAAAACATTTTTTATAAGTTATCAAATGGACATTGTTAAAGCATAGTAATGTTACAGGTGCAAAGGGAAAATGTTGTGAACATAAGGCCGCATCGCAGCTTCCCACCAGAAGGGGGAGCCAACACAACTTTCTAGGTGTAAACATCTTCCCTGAGAGATTTGATGTTTGAAGAAAACTCAAGTGAAATCTGACCTCGTGCATTTAGAAATGAGGAGTCGTGTGAGTAATACAGTACAGGTTCACTTTATAAACATTGAATAATGCTGCAACACCGTCTATGAACAGACTTTGAAACATTCTCACATAGTATATCTAAACTCCCCTCAATATTGGTAATACTGTAAGGGAGTGTTCCGGTATCTTGGTTGTGAAATTGGTGTGCGGTAGTGTCTAAACCTTTTGGTCTGGCAGGATGGAGGCTTTTAGGGAGAAAAGCATTAACACGCAGCCATCAGGCAGGCAGTTAGTCACACAAGAGTTCATGGCAATCAAACCCCACCACACGAGGCCACGACAGGCCAGGGAGGCAAACACAGCACTGCAGAGGAGACTGGCAGAGACAGAGCAGAAGAGAGTGCAAAGGCCACAGGAGCCGTTACCTCACAGGACGACTGCTGCGTGCGGTAACTTGGCACAATCTTAAAGGTGATGCTGCCTCTCATTTCTCGCTGTCAATAGAGAAACAAAAAGCTGATTATTCATATTATTATATACATTTTTACAGTATTATTTTTGCTCAATAGAGGTAAAGTTTAATGCCTGTTTAAGAGACTCAAATAAAAAATTGTCATCTACTCATCTTCATGTTGTTCCGAATCCATATAATTTTCTTACATTCAAGAAACACAAATTGAAAAATGGACAATAAAAACGGTAGCTTTGTGTGAAGCTGCGTTCAGATCGATAGGGTTCCTACACTGCTGTCTAATCACTGGGCATGTCAGATCGATAGGGTTCCTGTTCACTGCTGTCTAATCACTGGGCATGTAATATCTTAAGTTTAATTCATTTGACAAAACACATTCATTCGGAACATCCTGCAATGTCATCAAACAGATTACACTTGAGTAACATTACAGGAGTCTAAATTCATAAAATCAAAATGTACAATTCTTATTTTTATGAAATATTACAGTGTTTATTTTACATAAATAATTTATCCATGCACTTCATTTTTAATGAAATAAGAACTCCCCTGCATCTCTTCACTTGACTGTTGACGTGGTTACTGGCGTGAGCAACTTGTCACTCACATGGGATTGATGCAGTAGAAAATGATAAATGATCCAATCAATTTGTGATGGACAAAATCAAGCCCCGCCCCACATTTTTTTCCTCAATCGAAAAGCCATTTCACTCGCATAAAAGGTAGAAGAAAAGATGAATGAACGCAACTTCTGTTTCATGTGACATCCATGTGTATTTCAGTAAATTATCTTTATCATTAATTTAATTTATATATATATATATATATATATATATATATATATATATATTTGAAAGTACTAAACTGAGTGATAAATGTCTGTTGCGATGTTTAAGGTACAGTATGTAGTAAGATGCTTTCCTGTAGCTCAACCAGTAGAGCGTGGCGCTAGCAACGCCAAGGTCATGGGTTCGATTCCCAGGGAAAGCAAGAACTGACAATAATGTAAAAATGTGTACATTGATTGCAATGTAAGTCGCTTTGGATAAAAAGCGTCTGCCAAATGCATAAATGTAAAATGTAAATGTAGTAAATATGAGGATCTATTGACAGAAATGCAATTTAATATACAGTGGGTACGGAAAGTATTCAGACCCCCTTAATTTTTTCACTCTGTTATATTGCAGCTATTTGCTTAAATCATTTAAGTTAATTTTTTTCTCATTAATGTACACACAGCAGGCCATATTGACAGAAAAACACAGAATTGTTTACATTTGTGCAGATTTATTAAAAAAGAAAAACTCAAATATCGCTTGGTCCTAAGTATTTAGACCTTTTGCTCAGTATTTAGAAGTACCCTTTTGATCTAATACAGCCTTGAGTCTTTTTGGGGAAGATGCAACAAATATTTAACACTTGGATTTGGGGATCCTCTGCCATTCCTCCTTGATAGATCCTCTCCAGTTCTGTCGGGTTAGATGGTAAATGTACGTGGACAGCCATTTTCAGGTCTCTCCAGAGATGCTCAATTGGGTTTAAGTCAGGGCTCTGGCTAGGCCATTCAAGAACAGCACAGAGTTGTTGTGAAGCCCCTCCATCATTATTTCAGCTGTGTGCTTAGGGCCATTGTCTTGTTGGAAGGTGAACCTTCGGCCCAGTCTGAGGTCTTGGGCACTCTGGAGAAGGTTTTCGTCCAGGATATCCCTGTACTTGGCTGAATTCATCTTTCCCTCGATTGCAACCAGTCGTCCTGTCCCTGCAGCTGAAAACACCCCCACAGCATGATGCTGCCACCACCATGCTTCACTATTGGGACTGTATTGGACAGGTGATATTTTCCTCTACAAATACCGCTTAGAATTAAAGCCAAAAAGTTCTATCTTGGTCTCATCAGACCAGAGAATCTTATTTCTCACCATCTTGGAGTCCTTCAGATGTTTTTTTTTTAGCAAAATTTCATTTTTCTTGCACTGCGGAGAGGCTTCCGTCGGGCCACTCTGCCATAAAGCCCCGACTGGTGGAGGGCTGCAGTGATTGATGACTTTCTACAACTTTCTCCCATCTTCCGACTGCATATCTGGAGTTCTTCCACAGTAATCTTTGGGCTCTTCTCCCCCGATAGCTCAGTTTGGCCAGACGGCCAGCTCTAAAAAGGGTTCTGGTCATCCCAAAGGTCTTCCATTTTAGGATTATGGAGGCCACTGTGCTCTTAGGAACCAGAATTTTTCATGTAACCTTGGCCAGATTTGTGCCTTTCCACAATTATGTCTCTGAGCTCTTTAGGCAGTTCCTTTGACCTCATGATTCTCATTTGCTCTGACAAGCACTCTGAGCTGCAAGGTCTTAAATAGACAGGTCAGGTGTGTGGCTTTCCTAATCAAGTCCAAACAGTATAATCAAACACAGCTGGACTCAAATTAAGGCGTAGAACCATCTCAAGGATGATCAGAAGAAATGGACAGCACCTGAGTTAAATGTATGAGTGTCACAGCAAAGGGTCAGAATACTTAGGACCATGTGATATCTGCAAAAATGTCAACAATTATGTGTTTTTCTGTCAATATGGGGTGCTGTGTGTAAATTAATGAGGGAAAAAAGGAACTTAAATTACTTTGGCAAATGGCTGCAATATAACAGAGTAAAAAAATTTAAGGGGGTCAGAATACTTTCCGTACCCACTGTACACGACTGTTTTCAGTGGTGTATAAAGACCTTACATAATGTACCGTTATGTTTTTATTACCTTAGAATGAGCCATTTCTATCTACATACACCACGGGTCCCCTTACAGTGAAATCGCCTTTTTGTGCCGTCATGTTTATAGTAGCCCTAAACGGACAAACTTTTACTTTGCGCTAGTCACTATTTCTGACAATGACATTTGTGTTCTGTGTCAGCCCCCATAGCTTCTCTATGTTCTTCGAAAGGGAGGGGAGATCGTTGGGTGATTGCAATCTCACAAGCTCACTGTTAGGGTGTTTTCACACTTAGTCCTTTTCAGGGGTCTAAGCACGGTTTGCATGATTTCTAGCCCATATGTAAACACTCCTAACGATCTCAGACTCCTTTAAAGTGAACCGAGCCGAGACCATCACAGGAGGTGGTCTGGGTATGGTTCATTCTCATCTTATGGTACGGTTCGCTAAAAACACGCTGTTTGAACACAAACCGCTCTGGGCTTACTTGATTTTTTCTGTTTGTGAATTCCAGTGTAGCTTGGTCATTAGATAACTCCGTACAAATCGGCTGTTCATCGCGGCTGATTCTTCTGACAAATCTCTACAAATTATTTGTTCACAACATACATTTGTTGATTGCAATTTGAACCGCTTCAGAACTGTGTGAGAGAGACGCGGCTGCGCGCCTTCCAGGTTTAAAATGGTGTTACAAGCACACACACCTAGCGCATGCACAGAAGCCAGCTGTCACAGCGTGTGAAATAAACAGAATCTTTAGCGTCTTATTGCATTTATTGCACTTATCACATAAACAGGTGTTTTTTTCTTAAGTGAATGTAAACATCTGCATTATTAGCCTTATAAAAGAATCAGTGGAAAATATGCAGAATAAGCAGTTCTTCAAACAGTGTAGAATACCGTATGCAGTTTTTTTTTCATGTGTGATTATTCCATTTCTTACTCTAATGCTGCTGCTAGGCAAATCTATACTTTACCTAGACAATTTAAAGCAGTTTATTTAATTTGCATCTTCCTTTTATTATTTTATTGTGTTGTTTATTTTTTGTATGCTGATGTTATCATTGCCTTCTGCAATAAAATAAACAATGTGAAATAGCTAGTGCAAGAATATGTAGTATTACACACACACACACACACACACACACACACACACACACACACACACACACACACACACACACACACACACACACACACACACACACACACACACACACACACACACACACACACACACACACACATATAATTTATTTTAAGATAAACTACTTAATACAACAGCATTTGTACTGTCATAAAGTAATAATAATCTTTACAAAAAAATATCTTGGTTACTGAGGAACGAACAATGTAAGTGAATGGGATCAAATGTTGAATGCCAGGGTCAGCCATCAAACACTGAACTGGACTTGATCCAAAAAGCAACAGTCTGAAGACAAAAGGTTCTGAGAACACATTCCTACTAAAGGGGTACTCTTTCAGGGACAGTGTGAACGTAAAGAGAACCTGGTCCTTTTTTACTTGGTTCACTTCTTGGTCCACTTAAAGGAGTCTGAGTTTGGTTCTTTTAAAGAGGACCCAAGTGTGAAAACACCCTTAGTTGGCATTGAAATTCACACACTGCACCTTTAATATGAAAGCAAATGCAATTTGGTTTTATTAGATGTGTATTTTATCTTATTTAACCTGTGAAGTCCACTTTGCATGGTACAACTTCTAAGTTGGGACAATTTGCTAGATAACTCAATTTGTTTTCCATAAAAAACAAAACATCATAGTTCCAACAACATGAGGGTGAGTAAATGGTAACAAAATGTAAATGTTTGGGTAAACCTTTTCTTTAAAGAAAACCAAAGCATGAATTAAATTATGCTCCCACTCACAAGCATCTTCTGAAGCTGCTCCACGGTTTGATTTGCGACGCTTATGCCGTTGATCTCTCGGATCTCGTCTCCAATGTGTAAAGTTCCTTATTTGTGACAAAGTGACACATTACGTGCGTTAATAAAAGATGGTAGTATTACAGACTTTATCATTTGATATCTATCTTGACTTATTTTACTTCATGAGATTGTCTTGCTTGTAGACTGCATGTATGAGACACTTGATGATGGCGTGTGTGTGTGTTATGCGGGTGTGGTTCAGTCATACACTGCTGCGAAGTTCTAAGACAGTGTGCAATCTATCCTTCACAGTGTAATGATGCCACACTCTCAAGCTTGCCATGTGGAAATATGTGTTGAGGGGTCTGCTTTGAAGCAGCATGGGCTGCATTTCATTCCTATTAATTTATCAAGTTTTTATGGAGATATGAAAACATAGGAGAGACTGCAGTGTATGTAGCAGTGTGGGGGGAAATTTTAAAGACTACTAGGGTTGATTTGGTGATTGGTGCATGTACCTTGTCTGTGGATCATTCCTCCATGCATTATTCTCGCCACAATGCAATGGTTCAGGTCGTTCATTTTCAACGTGATGCCCTGAAACAGTGCCCACAAACGTATTTTTTTATTTTAAATCCACATTCATGAGAAAGTCAAGTTTTCAGGGAGTCTGAATAACATGTGAACATAAACTGTAAGAGCTTAATCAACAAGGATTATCCAGCACAGGATATTTATCGCAAAAGTTTAAAGAGTAGCTATGATGGCTAACTAGAAACTGTTTATGCTAGACTAGTCTTTAGGTGTATTTATGTGTTTACATGTAAAGCTGATTCATACCATTGGTTCATCTGTGTTCTTCTGGAACTGAACAAGGCGCACACGTGTGACATTCTCTATGTCCATGTCTCCGTTTGTGCTTTCGGGTGAGTCTCCGTTGAGGTATGGTGATGTAGGTGGTGGAGTGACCCTCAGCGCATCATCACTGTACACCTCATGTGCCACAACATCATGAGTCTGAAGTAAGGCCTTGAAAGAAAGTGATAGAGATATCACACAAACAACAAAATTTCATAGACTTACACAGGATGTAACAAAGCTAGTAAGCAACTAGCTAGTAAAAACCCAACGTACCAACAAGCAGATAGTAATGCACTAAAATCCACTCAGATCACATTAGTAAATCACAGAACAATTTCTTGGTAATCAATAATAATAATAATGTGTTACATATGTATAGTGCTTTTCTGGGTACACAAAGGGCTTTACATGAAAGGGGGAAATCTCCTGAACCACCACCACCAATGTGCATCCACCTGGATGATGCGACGGCAGCCATATTGCGCCAGACCGCCCACTGCACAACAGCTGATTGGTGGAGAGGAGACCGCGTGATGAAGACAATTAGTATATGAGGATTATTGGGAGGCCATGATGGTCAGAGGCCAATGGGCAAATTTGGCCAGGATGCCGGGGTTACATTTCTACTATTCCAAGGAGCATCCTGGGATTTTTAATTTTAATTTTAAGTTTAACGTCTCATCCAAAGGACAGTGCCCTTTGACAGTACAGTGTCCCCACTCTTCAGTGTCACAGGATCCTTCAAAAATCACTATATATGCTGATAGGTGCTTAAGAAACATTTCTTATTATCAATGTTGAAAACTTAATATAAATATTTTTGTGGAAACCATAATAATAATTTAGATTAGAATAGATTTTTATGCATCAATATAAAAGCTATATTAGTCACATTTGATCAATTTATTGCATCCTTGCTGAATAAAAGTATTCATTTCTTTAAAAAAAGAGGGAAAAAATCTTACAGACCCTGTGTGTTTGAAAAGTAGTGAACAAATCTGGTTTATTATTTATGATTAATGTCTGCAGAACATAACCAAATGAAATAATACTGGTAATAATAAGCACCACAAACTTTATTCTTGCCAGCTCATCTGACACTCCCATCTTGTGTGCAATTATAAAAGTCTGAAAAAAGCATCAAGGGCAAGGTCATGCTGGAATTAGACAGCTAGTACCTGATGGTGCTTCCCTCCTCTCTTGCATTTTATCTCTTTTCTGCCCCCCGCACACACACACACACACACACACACACACACACACACAAACTCTTGACCTGGCTGTTGGAGTTATTGAGGGTAACCACCTAAGTCATGTTTTTTTTTTTTCACCCATGATCTCTTTTTGATAGTTTCCCACAGAAAGGCAACCTTTCCCTCTTTATTTCTCTCAGTTCTGTACTAAATCCACAGTTCAAGTGGAAGTAAAAACATTGTAAAAAGCCCCTAAATTTCCAAATAAAAGTCCCAAAGTCCCTTGGTGCCTGCATCATGCCAGATTATTTTAATCAATCTCGCTCAGTGTTCCATGACACACCATTTGTCTTTTTACAAAATGTTTTCAGTGTAAAAAGTGGAGGAATCTTAATCAGCTTAAAGGATCAATTTACTTTAAAATGAAAATTAGCCCATGATTTACTCACCCTCAAGCCACCCTAGGTGCATATGACATTCTTCTTTCAGATGAACACAATCTGAGTTATATTAATAAATATCCAGATGCTTTCAAGCGTTATAATGTCAGTGCACGGGGCCCATGAGTTTGAAGCTCAAAAAAGTGCGTCCATCCATCATAAATGTAGAATCCAGGGGTTAATAAAGGCCTTCTTAAAGGGTTACTTCAGCGATTAGCATATGGCTTTCTATCAGTAGAAAACCTGGAGTTTTTTTGAATGATCGTGCTCTCCCCTCTCATATCCCCCTGAGACGAGAGATTTATGCACTTTATTTCTGGAAAAATTACTCCGGTGACGCAAATATCGTCGATTTGCATCATTGGTAAAATGCAAGGGGGTAATCTAGCACTCGGAACGCGTTCCACCCATAGGGGTGGCCATTGCTAACCAAGCCATCACCTGCTGTTAGCATCCCATTGACTCCCATTCATTTTTCAGTCACTTTGACAGTGAATAACTTTACATCTGAAGCGTTTAAAGACTCCATTTGTCCATTGTTTATTTATAAAGAAACATGACAATGCATAAAAGGCTCCGTTACCTTGTATCTTACACTATCGCCCCGTAGAAGCTGTTTTGTAAAAATAGGCTAACAATTGCGTCATAACCAAAGCGACTCTGTCGCACAGTTGAGAAAAATAAAGTCTGATAAAGTCAAGGGAGAAGAATGGGGAGAAGCCGATAGTGAGCCAAAAGCAACGGGAGAAAATATTTAAATAACAACGTGATTCAGATTTTACTTTCCACAACTACTAGAAGACCTACAGCTGTCAGACAGGTTGCTTACGTCACATCTACGTCATCAAGCTCAGTCTGAGCCTGCGCAGTACGCTCAGCCATCAGGAAGTGAGTACCTCTGATCGGCCTCATTTTCTGCCGTTGAAGTCAATGGGATTGCTCTGTCCATTTCTTTTACTGTCTATGGTAAAATGTTTGGCCAGACGCTAAAAACTACAGCCAGCAGAGGGAGCTATTTCCGCATGTTTTCAACTCGCACATGGGGGATGGGGTCGAGCTCAGCTCAGGCATTCATGGAAACGCTGCGGCCGGCGGAGCAAAGTGAGTATTTTATCTTCTCCACTTAATTCCTATGAAAGTTAATCTTCCAAAGGCATGAACTGAAAACGTGCCAGACTGAACACACGCTGAGAACTACTGCCGTGAGCGTGGACGCATTTACCTCAGCTCTCATCACGAGAGCTCATTCAGCTCATCACGATGCGTGTAATCTGACTCCTGCTGCGTTTGTGCTGACACTTCCTCAGCGGCTAAATCACAATATATTGAACAGACATGTTCAGTTTTTAATTGTAGTGTCTGTTCTCTAACTGAACTGATTTTATTAAGATGACTGCGGTGGTGGAAAAGTAAAAGTGATTCAGTAGCGGTGGTTTTGGGAGTGGCCTCACAGGGCAGCGAAGCATTCTGGGAACTGTAGTCTTTCATCCCCATGAGACAAAAATACATTTTCTGTCTTTTCTCAGTCTAGAAAGCACAAAATTCAAAATTAATTTCACATTTCTACTATATTAATGACCCATTTTAAATACAGATTAATCTTCCCAGCGCTGAAGTACCCCTTTAAGTGTAATCCATATTTAAACTTTTATAAAGTAAAATATTAAAGGGGGGGTGAAACACTCAGTTTCAGTCAGTGTCATGTCAATCTTGAGTACCTATAGAGTAGCATTGCATCCTGCATATCTCCGAAAAGTCTTTTTTTTTTTAATAATTATATAAGAAAGATGCGCTGTTCCGAGTCTTTCCGAAAAAAGCCGAGCGGGTGGGGGCGTGTCGTGTGAGCGGAGCTAAATAATGACGTGTGCTCGCTGCTGCTATTGTGTTGAGTCGAGTGCGTCGTAAAGCTGTGTCATCCCTAACAGCGGGAAAAAAACTTTATTCAAAATAAAAATATGGCTTTTAATCAGATACAGCCATACATCTATGATCCGGAATCAGACCCAGAGGCTGCAGTTGAACAGGAGCAGCAGCAAAAACGACTAGAGCAGGACGTCTCTATGTGGTACAAGTTATACACTAACTATATAATATGCTTAGCGACTTGTGTTATTTACATATTTATACTTTAATTATATCGTCGTATTTTTGTCTTTGAAGGTGTACATGTGGGAAGTGCAGTTGTGCACGTGTGTTTGTGTGTTTACGCGTGGTTTGTGTAGACAGTAAGCGGACTGGTTTTGCACGGCAGGTTAAGTTAGTGTTTACATAGAAAGACACGGAATAGTAGCGCATTTGAATGAAGAAGCGCGCTTATTTAGTTCAACATATTTCCCCCCTCTTTGTGTATTGTTGTTTGGAGTGCTTTTACAATACACAAACATAAAGTTACACATATAGTGGCCAGCTAAACAAATGTACACGCACTACACATCGCATGCTCCATTGATCAACTATACGTGATCATGTTTGGGCTACTTGATGGGCATAGGCAAAAACACAGACATTTGAAGCAGTCTAACTCACCGCCCGCGGTTCTAACGTTGGGACCTTTATCGTTGGGACTGCTCCATCCTTCAGCATTAGGCGATCGGAAAATCCTGTGTCGAGCTGGGCCTTGTTTATGAAACAGTCGGCACCGAAATGCAGCGAACAGATATAAACATTCGCGCAACTCAGTTGCTGATCCGGAAAAGCAAATTACATCCACTGTTGCCTTAACGCGGGGTTTTTGGGGAATCTGTGCAGGACTGTCTTGGTCTGGCAACCAAAAACGCACTTTTTTGGTGACATTGTTATGTGCACATCACCTGTGCAGCAGCCTACAAGCCAGCGCTTTGATGGGCGTAGCCTGTTACTTTCGCTCTCTCCCTCTCTCTCTCTCACGCGCTTCCGGTAGAATTGTCCGTAAGGCCCATACAAGGAAATTCCGCCCCCATTAACGTCAAAGGGGACGCATGATCTCAAAAAACTTGCCGAAACTTATGACTAACCGGAAGTAGTATTTTTGACAAAGAAATACTCCCATCAAACGTCCACCTTAACTTTTGAAACTTTGTCTATGTTTAGTATGGGATTCCAAGTCTTTAACAGTGTAAAAAGATCAGTATGCATGAAACAGCATTTCACCCCCCCTTTAAGCTTCTGCTAGACCATATTCTGTATTAAATTTATGGGGGGGGGGGGGGGGGGGGGGATGTAACTGACGCAAAGTATGACACCTTGGCAATAGAATCACCATTGGCTAGTAAATTAATGAATATTAAATCACGTTCAAAATCAAAACAGGGACAGTATATGGGACGAGTGATTTACTCGCATTATAGAGGGTTGGTAGGAAGTAGCGTAAGCATTTTGAGCTGCGAGAAGCATTACACTTTCTTCGTAAGTTGAAAATGGAAGGTGATCTGGCAGAAGCTAGATATTTTACTTTATAAAGTTTTAAATATGGATATTTTTCTTACAAAAACCTATTGATTTGCTTCAGAAGGCCTTTATTGCAGTATATGGATGCACTTTTTTGAGCTTGGAACTCAATGGACCCCGTTACTGCCTTTATAAGGCTTGAAAGCATCAGGTTTGTGATGATTTGTGTTCATCAGAAAGAAGAATGTCATATACACAGAGGATGGCTTGAGGGTGAGTAAATCATGGGGTAATTTTCATTTTAAAGTGAACTAATCCTTTAACCTTCAGACACAGTCAGTGTGGAGCAAAGGGCAGACTCTCTGCTTCATCTGTCATGAGGTTGTTTGTCCAGCTGATAATAATGCTCTGAAGACAACTAACGAATATCTCATTGATTATAGAAGAGGACTACAGAAAAGGATTGCAAAGACTGGGATGGTGAAATAAGCCCACTGACAACCCCCTGATTATATTGATATACCTCATAAAGACTAATTACAAGTGCTCTAATTAAGCTCTCAGAGATAGTTTTGCTGACTGAAATTTAAGCAAATTTGAAGACTCCACCTTTGCTTTCATTGTACTTTATAATACAGTCCTGTCTGATGCTAAGATGTATGTAAAGACGTTAAAAAACCCTTTCCCCTTTATAATGCAACATACACCACCATTTAAAAGTTTTGAATCAATAAGATGTTTTTGAAGCCTCATAAGCTCTCTCACAGTAATACTTTAAAATGTTGCAATTTTAAATATTTTTTTCTATTTTAATATATTTTAAAATTTAATTTAATTTCTGTGATGGTATTAAAGGTTTTTTTTGTGACATTGCAAAATTGTTTACTTTAAATATTTAGTACATTTAATGTGTCCTTGCTGAATAAAAGTATTAGTTTCTTATGATAACAATGAGAGCATTTACATGCACATCATAAGCTGATAACTCAAAAATATTAGCTTATTGAAAAAAACAGTTTTCCCCATTTACATGCAAACCAGTAAACTGAAAACGCAAGTAAACCACATTTACATGACTTTATTAATAAACCCGGTTATTTCCTTGTAGTGACATCAAAAATAATAATGTCTGTAACTGACTCTGAGTATTTCAAATGTTACGTCAGTTGTGATGTTAAATAAAGCGTGCGCCGTGTCAGCGGGAGATTCACGGCTCATATTATCCCTCATACAGTTACAGATGCAGCATTTTGACTGAACTTCTTCTACTTCTGCTGCATGAGATGAGAATACATCTTAAAAGAGTCTGCGTTTGTGACATACGTCCTTATTTCATGCAAAACGCTAGCTCGATCTGTCTGGATGCATTTAAATGTGCTCTAAGTATGCATTTTTTGTCACCCATAACACATGTAAACTTCAGTAAGCTGACAGAAAGCAGGTTAATGAGTTTACATGCCACGCGAAATCAGGGTAAAAAGCACAAAATTACCTGCTCCGACCAGTTTATGCTTATGCCGTTTATGACCTTACTCCGATAAAAGAAAACGGGTTACCGCATTTACAAGACCATGTTCACTGTCGGCTTATAAGGCATAATCAGCTTAAAAATGTGCATTTAAACGCACCCAATGACTAAATAGATATTTGTCTATTGGCTACTATTATCCAACAGTCAGCACAGCCTAACTGACATTAGCAGAAAATGCTTTTTTTTTTTTTTGCCAGAGGCAGAGCAACGGTTTACATGTTGATTAAATATAACAAAGAATAATTTATAACAAGACCATAACATGCTTTAAGTAAAGTAAATAGGGTTCATTTTGATTTTATATAGATTTTAAGGCATTTTGGTAAAGAGATTATCAAAAGAATTAGAGCTGCGCTACTGTGACTCACCATGAAATGGGGCTGGGATAGGATCCGTCTCAGTTCTTTAGCGTCTGTATTCTCCGGGTAGCACGAAATCTCCTCCAGTACCTACAGACAGACAGAGTCATCAGGCATTTCCTCAGGCTGTCAGCTCCACGCTACGTATATCTCTTGAGGTGTGTATCTGACATAGGCTTTTTAATCTCAAACACTGAAACACAACTTTGAGCTGGACTGCGGAGACCCCCACACATCATATATCAGGACAGACACACACACATACACACAAAAATTTCTGGCATGACCCTTAGACCCCATGTGACCAATCAGCACTGCTGTCTGGAGTCATTTGGCCCTTCTATTGGCGGGGTGGGACGGGTCAGGTGGGAAGGGGGTGATTTGGCACAGTACTGCAGATATGTCACAACTCCCCGCTGAATGCTTCTGAGTGCCGGAACCTGAACGTCTTTTGAACCACACTAATCATTTCTAATGAGCTCTAATCAATGTTTAAACCCATCTGGCAGCCCCTCACTGCCAGTCAACATCACTAAATGTAAAGCTCAGACATTTACAAGACTCCGTGTTGCAAGAAATTTCCACATGTTCTACAAAAGTGGTAAAAAGAAGTGGACATAAGATTGGGAAAATGTCTGCAGCTTACATATTCCAGATGTTTCAAAGCCGTGCTCGACCCGTCTTCAGCGGAGGTCTTAGCATGAGAGACACACACAGGAGAGTTTTATAACATTTGATACATATAGTCTGTGTAAGAAGCAGCAAAGTCGAAGGTAGAATTTTGGAGGTAGGCATTATGCCGCTCCGCAAGTTTCAGTCGCTCAGGGAAAAACAGTGAGAAGTGATGGGTTAGTTTCCGCCCCGCTGGCTCTAAGCAATACAAAGAGGATAATCCTTAAGCATTTCACCACTGCCAGTGATCACAAGCAAGAGGCCAAGGAGGGTTATTCCAAAGCACAGCTCTTTAATCACTAAGTTCCTTTTTGATGTGCAATACTAAAGTGGTTGCGCTTTATAGGTTGTGCGACTTGTGACTGAGAAGGGACTTTTAGAGTCAGGACCAAGAGAACCACTGAGGGAGGCCATCAATCTACAGTTTAAAACCAGAAGCAACCATCAAAACAACTATCCAAACTATGATTAATTTAATCTCTTAATGGGAATTTAAAGGTGATTTTTTGGTTTACCCAAAAATGAAAATCAGTTTGACACATCTGTTTGATCAAGCTTATCTGATCTCATCAAGATAAGATTTGTTGACATATTCAAAATACTAAATTCCTGTTGACGCAATTACTATGCGATAAGACATTATCAGTTTTGATTACCTAATAGCATTTGCAACCCATGTTACTTCAAGAAAAAGTTGTACTGTATGGGGGACTACTCCCCTCCTAAAACTGCAGTTTTTCAAAGTCGCAATGTAATGTAAGCGGCAATAGATCTTTTCTTCCACATTGTGATAAACATTTGAGAAAATGAATGTGAGCTTGCAGTCAATTGTGGAGTGGCGTGTTTAAGCTAACTAAATGATTGGAGAAGTCCGACATACATCACCAGAGAGAAGCCTGCTGTTTCTGTTTTTGAGCTGTTTGAGTTGACATTTTGATTAAACATTATGAGATAAAAAATATTTAAAAATATATATTTTTTTTCAGGGTATTCTCACAAAAATGCGTATAAATAGTACGAGTGTGCAATGTCGTGGAATGTATACGCCAAAACTAATTTTGGCGTGTCTATGGCACGCTGTTTTTCGCGTGCATATGATACACATTTTATGGTGTATTATACATACGAACCCCCCCACCCCACCACCCTAAACCTACCCAAGCGCGTGTCATATATACGCCTCACCACCCTAAACCTACCCAAGCGCGTGTCATATATACGCCATAAAGTGCGTATCATATGCAAGCGAAAAACAGCGTATCATATGCACGCCATAATGAGTTTTGGCGTATACATTCCACGACATTGCACACTCGTACTATTTATACGCATTTATGTGTGATCGGGTTGATTTTTTATATATAGCATACTGTACATAGATGAATTGTTGACAATAAGATCAATAGGGCTGCCCCCTAATTGTCGACTACATGTTAGTCAATGAGAAGAGGCTTATTTAACCAAATAGTAAAAAAAAAAATCACAAACCTCAAATATGGTTTATCATTTGAAACATGTAATTCGTAGTCTAACGTTAGCCATCTGACATGACTGCTTGCTGCATGCATATATCACATCGTGTTCATGTGGAGATCACTTTTGCAATTTTTTACTGATGACAGCTAAATTAACTAAAAATAGATTAATACATCATTCGAAACTGTAACGGGTCTACTTTTATTTGCGTACACTCACAATAACAACAAGCATAACTCAAGCTTTCTTAAAATAAAGAGCACAAGCAAGATTTGCATGTCACAAAAACGAACCCGAAACTCATACAAGCATATACACAGACATGTAGTATATGTCTATAGCAAGCTTGAAATGGCTACTTTTAAAGTAACCAATTCAAATTTGAAAAGAAATATTCTCTGATTACGTAATGAAACGTCAAATTCATCTTTGCAGCCAACACTGACTCAGAAAACTAGTTTACTAATAAATGATTCAGTAAGTCTCCTTGCTTTTTTTCCTGACACATTCATAATCACCCCTAAGCTTTTCCTGGTGCACTGCTGCAAAACGTTTTCATGCATAATATTTAAGTAACTAGTCAACTATTCGCTTAAATGAACAACTAATAGTCGACTAAAATTGTTTTAGTCGGAGCAGCCCTAAAGATCAATAAAACCCATTTATCAGATACACCGAGTGGATTTTCACAAGGATGTAAAGAAATCCATCATCACTTCCTATTATTTCCATATTTATTACATTAAACTGAATAAAATTGATACATTAACTATTGGCAAGATTTTAGGCTGCATTACCTGGACTTTTTGTTAACAACCTTTCCTGCCGACCTGGCAGCTGCTGATAAGAAATACTATATCAATGTCTTTTATGTCTTTAGAGCCAGCAAGGTATTTTTTTTAATGCTCGTAAAGTTACTGGATATTGTGATTAATGGATAGTTAAACTTCATTTAGTGTGTTAAGAACAAAATAGAACCATTAGCACAACTATTAGCCATCTATTTGTGTTAATTGTAAGGATTTTAACCGTTTTCTGTGCAAATTAAGAGAGCAAAATGCTACAGCCAACAGTGAGGAAAGCACACACAGCCACACATCAAACATACAGCCCAATAAGATCACCCAGCTAAATGCATTTTCACTTTCTCAAATTTACTTTCATGTAACTTGAAAAGCGAGCTGTGAGCTCAATGATAATTTTCTGCATTTACATATCAATGGCGCTAAAAGAGCTGCTATGTCCAACTCCACACAGTCATTATTCTATTATTTTTTCTTGTCAACGCCATATGTAAAAGCAAACAAACACATTCACTTGTTAATGCAGGATTTTAACTGCAGCTGGATTAAATGCCTTCTAATTCACAAGGAAGAAAACAGGCATGTGTTTACACAAGCAATAGACCACTAGGGTTCTGAAAATGTTACGCAAGTCATACACTGAGCTTAAAAATTCTAAGAGGCATTGACTACAAAACAGGCCTCTGTTTGAGGCCTTCTTCAAAACTATATAAAATCACATGAATGTCTGTCACATGGTGCATTCTAAATAAAAGATGTGAACAGAGATGGTATAAAATTTATAAAACTGATTTGCTATTTAAAAAGCTAAAATTTGTGAGACCATCATCTGTAAAATCCATTTCATGTTAATAAAATGTACATATTTTATAAAATGTATATTTCATTACATGACATCAGGTAAGGTTTTAATAATTTGACAATTTAGGTTTATACATTTATTTTGCACAAATTCTGCACAAAATGAGTAAATCAATTATATGAAAAAGCCACAGAGTAAAAATAAAAAAACATGACAGAAATATGCAGTGAAGAAATTCAGTTTCTAGGAAAGCCAAGGAGTGAGTAGGTCATGCATTGAGTCATTTCTAAACATCAAGATGAGCTGTATTAAATAGAAATACAAACTAAACAGAATAGAAGTGAAAAATAAGGCCATAAATACATCAAAATATTCTAATAAATAGAGTATTACATATTTAAAATGCCATTGTAAAGGAACACATTCAAGACAAATCATCTTAATATTATTCTGGATCCTGGGTCACATTAACAGTTTTTTTGTTGAAGAAATTAAAAAGAGACATTTAATGGCATATTTTCTGAACTGGACAGGTAGTGCAGACCAGTAGTTTGTTTCATTTTTTTTTTTTTTTTTTGACAAACAAGTCAAAAACTACAATAAAGGTAATTAAACTTATGCTAGGAACCTCTCTGGACCTCATCATTTTTCATTTGCAACTACAACAGCATCTTTAACTGTAGCCTGCACTCACCTCTTTGGCTCTCTGAACTGCGTCACTTGCAGGATTTCTGATTTGCGGTGAAGACTTGGTGTTTATCTTGTCGTACAGCTGAAAAAGTGAAAATGGACAGAACAATAATCACAAGACTCCTTGGCTGCAGCATGCATGGAAGGAATCAATATCTTTTAAAATTATTCCTTGTTCAATATCTCTTCAGTTATTAAGTGTGAACATTATAATGGATGTTTAATAAAGCAATTTTGATTTGGGTACTATGTGATATTTTGCTTTTTGAGGAGCAACAATAATAAGAGGTTAACCCTCACAAACAATATAATTTCACTGACATTGCTGCTTTTGTTTAGGCCTGCAAACTGACATTACAACTTAACAGCTCTGTGGCAGCTCTATGTAATAGGCTGAAGTTTCGCCTGCAAAATGTTAATAATACAAAAATTACGTATGATTAAATACTTTAAAAAATATATATATATTCCAGTGATGAACAGCTATAATTGCATTAACAGATGTTGTCTGTGTCTCCAGTGTTCTAATGGGTCCATTCTACTGGTCCAAAACATCTGTTAATATGAGATTCCTCAGTGGCTTAGCTCGAGTGCCAACCCTTGCAGGACAAGCCAAGTCATGGCCATGATTGGACCTTTTATTTTGTGATTATTTTAATTCCCTTTTCTGTGTAAAGCACTTTGAATTGCCTTAGTGTATGAAATGTGCTATATAAATTAACTTGCCTTGCCTTGCCTTGCTTGTGCACAGGATATCAAATCTTTATCTATATCTATCTACATTTCACATCTTCACACAAATAGTTTTAGTTTAAAAGTAGCATTGAGCAACACGTTGCAACATATCCGGCAAGAATATATATGAAAATACCCCAGGTTACTCACCACAGCAAAAGAAAAAAACAACCAAAACCGAAGTTAAACTCCAGACAAAGTTGGTCCTGATAGGACCTCAACCCCTCTGTCCTCTGTTTCATGAAGGTAGAGTTACACTCCAGGACGGAAAGGTCTACAGTTGCTCTTCTGATACACAGATACTGCTGGAGCCGCAACAGTAAAAAGCATGGAGGCTGACAATAGGTGCTATTGTTTCCCTCTCTATTCAGGGTAGGAGCTGAGTTCTCAATGGGACGACATGCATTCACAGCCTCCTGGTGATAATCTTACCCACAGTGCACTGGCATGAGGGGCGTGCCCTCCTCTCTGCTTTCCTCTAGCCTGTGGCTATGAGACAGGCCCTATCATCCACACCGGGTTGTACTAAGATGTACGCCTCTCTATAGAGACCTCGGTACAAAGACACACATACAAACATAGAGACGGGGAAGAGAGTCCACAGCTGCGCTTATTCACACACAAAAATGTGTATAATCTCATAATACTAAAAAACACAAGTGCGCGCGTGTGTGTCGAGGCCATGCAGCCTGTGTGTCTGCACAAGCATTGAAAGATGCAATGAATGAACAAAGAACAATGCATGAACAAAGTCCATATAGTTCTCAAATAAATAAAAAAGTCAACAACAAACATTTCTGTGGAAAGCTAAATGGGAAATTTTGAAATTGGTCTACTGACATTTATCGACTGATAAGCAGTGGTAGCTTTTTGTTTGGATGGTGGACGGGTAATGTTCAAGACTGTAGGCTGTTAGAAGCTCACTGCAGAAGTCATCAAGAACAAATCCTGAATTACTACTTGTGTACAATTACCCACAAATTATGTAAGATGATTTGGCTAAAAACTGTCTGTTGAACTGTTAAACATCAAAAGAACAAATCTAACCTGCTTAGACAGTTAAAATCAGTTGTGTTAAATGCTACAAGTGATTTTAGCCATTACAACATTATATTATACAGTATGAAAAATTGATCATTGTTCTGAGATTCGCACTTAATCTTATTAAATAATTTAATGTTTTCAAATATTAACTTTAACTGAGCATTAGATAGAGGCAAAAGGTAACATAAAAATAATACCCTGCGCACCCTGACACCCCCAGAAACTGCAGTCTCAGTGAACTCTTTCCAGTTTTATGTACAATATGCATCAGAAGGTCTGTGAATGATTCGAGGCTGAGACTAGATTGCGGACTCATCAAAAGTAAAAAAAAAAAAGAAGAAGAAAAAATGACAACTGTATCATTAAACATCTGATTCTGTTGTATAAAGGAAGAGGTAGTGCATGTGTCTATATAGTACAGTCTCTTACATCAAGCAATGTGTGGAGGTGATGGTCCTGGAAGACACTGTGTAGAAAGTCCAGGTCTTTCTCACTGCAGTCTGTCAGTGCATGGATCTCCTCCAAACTGTCCAGCACTTGTGACACAGCCCCTTTACATGTACACACAAACACAAGCGAGCGAACAACATGACCTTCAGATACCCAGGAAAAGCATGAACTTGATTTGAATGAAGCAGGCAAACACTTGTACATTACAAAGGGACAGACAATGACACCTACTTTCTGCTGCTAGTAGTCCTGCAGGATGGCCAGCATAGAAACAAGCAACAAGCCTTACTTTAATAATACAGAAATGTCTTTAGAGATAAGATTCACCCACACTTTTAAGTGCACACATAACATAATCAGTTACTTAAAAAAGAACATTCAAGTGAAATCCCTGGTATATCTTAGAAGATATGTCATCGTAGGTGTCAATGGAGAGAAAGAAATCGGTCAGATTTGATCGAAGAATATAATCATTTGTGTTGCAAAAATGAAATGAAAGTCTTAGTTTTGCAACAACATAAGGGTGAGTAATTAATAATAAAAACATTTTTTGGGGGTGAACTAAGCCTTTAAATTCTGTGTTAAGTAAAAAAAAAGGTATGCAGACGCAGTTGGTATGAGAAATAAACAGGAAACATGAATACTAAACGATTTGTGGTCAGTGTTGGGAGTATGTGAAAGTTAAACTGTCAGGTCTGTAAGTAATTTAAACAAGATATATTTCTGTGTTTGTTAAAAATAAAACAATTTAAGTGGTGAGCTTGCCTATGCAAAAACTCACTGGCATAATGTTGTAGGTGTTTATCAGGGTGTTGCAAAGCAGATTCTAAGGCTATTTGCTCAATGGTTCAAGTCAAAAGAGGCCACTCTAAATCCTCATGAGTCATGACAATTTTACGTCTTGTTCAGTTACAAGTAGGGGTGGCATGGTACATGAGAAAAACCCAGAACCGTTTGGTTCGCTTGTCTCGGTTTGGAGCGTGTACGTCGCATGGTTCGACACATGCTCAATGTAGCCTCGTGCCCGTATGTTACCTCAGACAGTGGGTGTCCAACTACTGTGAAATAAGAGGTGTGTGTGTGGACATATAGTAAAAGAAGTAAAAGACAGTTAAAGTGTAGTGCTGCAGGTCACGTCATGTGAAGAAATGGCAGGTGGGAGAGATAAGGATGGCTGGCCAGAGTTGGAGGATGCACCAGTGTTGTATAACACAGGGGTTTTCAAACTTTATGATGCCAAGGACCCCCAAATATGATGAACCTTTATGAAGGACCCCCTTCCCAAAATCCATCTATTTTTAATCTAAGGAAAAAACATTTTAACTGTTAGATAAATAGTAAGTGTGACATTTATAAAAACATTGTTTCCCAACTTAAACTGGCTATACTTAATGTTGGATGTATAAACCCAAAGAACATTTTCAATTAAAAATTATTTGTATAAGCAACTTTCACAATAATTGTAAGCAATTTACATTCTTGCCTTACAACCCCAGTGAGTGAGATAAACGGGGTTATAGTGAGAACTAAACTGGCTATAAATTGGACGGACAAGAAATGAGAGAAACATTTAGAAATTAAACTGTTAGAGTAGACTTTATCCATTAATGCGTTGTCTTTTTTCCCCTGAACCCCAGTTTGAAAACCCCTGGTATAACATATCTACTGCATAAGCGACAGTGTTCCCCTCTGTCCCAAACCATAGACCTTAAAAAAATATGGACGACTCGACATCATCTGTTTCCGCTTGCAATATTTGAAGCTTTCAGGCGGGGGTGCACGGCGCTGACATCTTGGGACCGAGTCTGTGCAGTAGCGATTTCGGGACCGGAGTTGCGCAGTAGAGCACAGGAAGTAGAGCAGGAAGTACAGCCGCGATATCAAAAGCCCGCCCACACTCTCGCAGATGCAGAACAATTTATTATGTTGGTGTGAAATAAACAGTTATGGAAATGTAGAAATTAAAGCTAAAGCACCAATCTCCTCCCAAAAATTCTGAAAAAAGTCAGTTAGTGCCTCAGTTACAACAGAGAAGATGTCAGCAACTTCTGCATTATATCACTTTTTTAAATACTGCATCCTAAATTGTGGATAATTAAAGGGGGGGTGAGTTTCAGTCAATCTCATGTCAATCTTGAGTACCTATAGAGTAGTATTGCAGCCTTCATATCTCCGAAAAGTCTTTAGTTTTATCATATTTATAAAAGAAATATAGGCTGTACCGAGTCTTTCCGGAAAAAAACGAGCGCCTGGAGGCGTATCGTGTGGGCGGCGCTAAAGAATGACAAGCGCGCAAAGCGGTGACGTCCTCAAGCGGAGAAACCCATCGCTATCTCAGCTAATACAGATAATGATCCAGAATCAAATCTGAGGGAGAAATAAATTGAACAGGAGAAACGGCAACATCAGGATGTCCGTCTCTGTGGTATGTAAGTTACTGTATTTAGTGGTCTCTCCACATTTCTGTGTCTTTACTGTCTTTACAGTGTATGAGGACATGATTCGGTTTATGGACTATTGTATGCGACTAGACCTTCGAAGTAGCAAGCAAAACGGTTTTGCACGTCAGAATACTGTAACGTTATACAGAACAACAATGGAGTAACCGTTAGCACATTTGAATGACGAAGCACGCGATCGTGTCGTTTACTGATGTTTACTCATGCGTCCGTAGCCAAAAGCAGAGACATTTGAAGCAGTTTAACTCACCGGCTGCTTCCAAAGCAGGACCGAACCTTTATCGCTGGGACCGCTCCGTCAAAAACACACTTCTTTGGTATGATTTAGTGAAGTCCTGACAGCAGTGGCGTGTAAATCCACTTTGAGACGCGACTGAAACGATGTTGTGAAGCTTCCCGTCATCTCTGCGTTCAAATCGGTTCAAATGCAGCACTGCCTTCCCGGAATGCTGTGCTGAAGCGCTGAAGTCGCTCGACGTCACCCATAGGAATAAAGAGAAGCGCGGCGCCGCATAAGTTGTTCACGGATGACTGGATCTGCATCTGAGAGACTGTTTACGGCGTGCATTTCCTCTCTCTCGCTCTAGTGACGCGCGCGCGCACCCTACCGGGAGAAGAGCCCGTACGGCCCATACAAGGACCTTCCGATCTATTAACGTCAAGTAGACCCATACTCGAAAAAAACTCGCCGAAACTTGTGAGAAACCGGAAGGAGTATTTTTGACACAGAAATACTCCATCAAACGTCCAACATTAGTTTTTGAAACTTTGTCTATGTTTAGTATGGGAATCCAAGTTTTTAACAGTGTAAAAAGCTCAGTATGCATGAAACAGCATTTCACCCCCCCTTTAAACTATATCATATGCTGAATACATTTCTGGAGTGTTAACAATAAAAATAAAAAACAACAAGAACCGTACAGAACTGAAAACTGTGATACGAACCAAACCGTGGGTTTTGTGAACCGTGCCACCCCTAGTTACAAGTTAAAGCGATAGCACCTCTTCTCAACAGGCAATGCAATTTGAGGAATAATTCTTACTGAGACTTTGAGATGAAATCCCCAAGTTACCAAAAAACAAGTTACCGGCAAGCTTTTTTTCTCTGTCATGCAGATAACATCAAAGTAAAATATAAAAAAATAAAAAAAAATATTCAGAGACCACAAAACATCAGTTCAGGAAGACAGAGTGGGTGGAAGCTGATGTTGCATCTCTGCTGGTTGCTGTAGTACCTGATGAAGTGGGGTCCTCAGAGAAGTCAGGCAGTTCTTCAGGTGGGTCGCCATAGAAAGAGTTAAACTTGTGACTTGAGACTGCAGCGAGCACTGCTCCCTGTAAAGCCATACAGATAGATCAACGCCTTTGCCTCTATTGATTGATATTGATCCAAACATTTGCCTCTAAATTTTCCATCCTTTTTGCTTTCATAATGCACACAGCGCAATGTGGCTGACCTATTTACAATTTATTTGTGGTCTTTAGAACATGCACATGAATCAAGCATGAGAGGAGTTGCCAAAGCAATATGTAGAGACTTTAAAGAGCTGATGTCTCACTTTTAGCTTCCTCCTAGCATTGAACTTCCTCAGCTGCTCGACTGTTTCAGGAAGGTGGATTTTGTAGGCATAGCGGTCTCTCTCCTAATAGGAAACACACATACACAGACACACATACTTCAAACTGTGTCTATTCATCTCATTAGGAAGGACAACTTAAATCCATAAATTATTGCGGAAACATATGCAAATCTACATAAACACAAATAAATTAAAAAACAATACAATATAATAAAATAATATATAATTAGTATGTATACAGTTTGTATGGTTTTAGGTTTTAACAACAACAACAAGAATAAAAAAAATCAGTGAGCAGATATTTCTTGAGTGATGTTGATACCTTGAGCCAGGGGTGGTTGAGAGCTTCATACACTGTGATCCTCTCGGCAGGGTCCAGCATCAGCATACGACGCACCAGGTCTTTGGCACTCTCTGAGATGTGGCCCCACTGCCGGGGGTTCATCTGCAAAGCAAACATAGATAAATGGACAAACCCAGATATTCTGATACCACGTTTCCACCAAAATGGTGATGGTGTCAGAATCAATGATCAGAATCTGCCAATAATAATAATAATAATTTGTTCGATTTATATAGTGCTTTTCAAGGCACTCAAAGCGCTTTACATTGAAGGGGGGAATCTCCTCAACCACCACCAATGTGCAGCATCCACCTGGATGATGCGACGGCAGCCATATTGCGCCAGAACGCCCACCACACACCAGCTGATTGGTGGAGAGGAGGCCGAGTGATGAAGCCAATCAGGTTTGTGCCAACATTTCCACTGCCAATGATGACACTTTGTACTAAAGACCTAAATTTCAGTCTGTTCGTCACACAAAGCTCATGATATAGCTTCAGAAGATTTGTAAGGTAAATATTTAAATATTTTACTGTAAATCTGCTTCTCTAACTGAATTAGAGAACCTGAACTGTTACCTGAACCTGTAGTTGTGAGTAAACTTTATGTGGTGAGGATATAATCTGATATTAGTGGTTCCTGGTTAGAGACCAGAAGGTGAGTGTAAAGGGTTTAGTGTGAAGCCAATTTGTCGAGCCCTGAAATGTCTTTATCCGGTTTAGAAAGAGCCATATTGGCACACTGGTGGAAAAGGGACAAACCAAGGACAGACCAAAAGGCTGCACCACTGTTTTTTTGGAAGTGATTTGTGTGTAAAAAGTAACTGACTTAAGGTTTCTTACCTCATAATCCAAGCCCCTAATCAAATAAGTATATGTTGCTGCTTTTCAAGCTCCTTTTGAAGGCTTTAAAAATATTTCCAGCAAATCTTTGTTTCAAATTGATGGTCTTGACGAACTATGCTATTAAACTACTACCTTGTATTTTCCTTTAATGATTGCTTCAAACAGCCGTTCTTTGGTGCCATAGAAGGGCAGGCAGCCACTCAGCAGGATGAAGAGAATGACACCACAGCCCCAAACATCCACAGGTTTCCCATAGGGTTCTCTTTTCACCACCTCAGGTGCCATGAAGTGCGGAGTGCCCACACGACCTGTGGGAAGGGCAACATGTCACGTGTGAGCATCCATTTAAATACACACAAAAGAGCTGTCGCTGATACAACATTTAAACAAACAAGCACAATCATGCATACACAGTCACTCTACAAAAAGCACTTGTAACAAAGAGCTCATGAATATGGCCAAAATCATTGCCTGAATGATTCAAAAATTCAAGACCCAATTCATGGAATGACACTGAGTAATAGTTATGTCCTAAATGGTTTTAATAAAATAGAGAACTAAATGTATAATTTCTCTTTGTGATACAAGCAAAAGCTTAATATTCCGAAGAGTTTCAGTTCTTCAAGCCAATATAATGAAAAGGGGATGCTATTTTTTATGTAGTCCGTGCTTCCTTTAATTTCAATATCATGCTTTTATAACATAAGAATAAGTTGTTATGAATAAGATAAGTTTCTCAATGCATGAAGCCCCTAGTGTGCAGTGCAGGTACAGTACACAAGAAATGTCCATGTGTTGTATGTTACAAGTTTAAACTGGGTTTTTTACAATTACCTCCAGCCACTAATCCAGACTCTCCCAGCTGTATAGCCACACCAAATCCACCCAGTTTCACTGGAGCAGAGTTCTCCTTTGATGCCAGCAACACACAATGAGGCTGCAATGGAGAAAGAAAAAAAAAGAGAAAGGAAAGTTAGAATGAAAACATTTTTTTTAATTATTTATTGTTATTGAGTGATTTCTGAAAACCCATTAATCAATAAACAATGCAGAAAGATTCCACTGATTTATTTAACCACAAAAACCAGACAGAGTATTAAAAAAGTATCGTTGGTTGAATTTCTTTGCATTTCTATTTTCTATTTCTATTCTATTTTCCATTTAACCTTAATTTAACCAGAAACAACTCTCTGAGATTAATACTCTCTTTCACAAGAGCAGCAACACATCAGTTTCATCACAAAATATTACAACACAAACACACTAAAAACCACTAAAAACAGTTACATATTGTTGAATCAATGACCATTTGTCGAATAACTGTTTTAAAATTATCCAATGACAGCAAATTCTGTCATTTTAATTTAGATCGCAGAAGATTCCAGTCAGTAGGAGCTGCATTCATAAAAGCCTTTTTGCCTAATTCTGACAGAACAAAAGGAACAGAGAGAATAAAACTATTTTGCGAGCTAAGAAAGTATTTCTTAACAATTTTCAACAGTTTTATGAGACGGCAAAGATAAACTGGCAACGTCCCCAAAATGGCCTCATAAATAAGTAGATACCAGTGAATTTTTCATCTGTTAAGAATGAAGACCAACCTACTCTGTTATACAGTATACAGATGAGTTGAGGATCAAATGCTGACTGGATTTTATAAATGGCTTGTTGTCAAGAAGAAGCACTACAATACACTGGTTTGTTTCTTGTGGATTTATTCCAGCAATCTACACATAATTATGACTGACACATGTTGGATGGGTAGGTAAAGGGGGAAGGGGTTTGATAAAACCTGTATTTGTGAAATGGAATGCACTGTTTTGTCAATTTGAAAAATGAAAAAAAAAAAAAAACGAAAAAAAAAAACAAATCATAAAAAGCATTGCTGATTGTAGTCTTTGTATGCAAAATTTTCATCAAAGCTCATTAAGTGGAATATTACCCATGTACCCAAAATAAGATAATATAAATCACAATTACACATTTTAAAATTATAAAAAATTGTTTCAATTGTTCAGCAGGCCTAATGTATCTGATCTGAGATCTGAGGTGGAGTTGAAATTTGGTTTTGAGCTACACGCTCTTCCTCCTTTAAAAGTAACTTCACACTTTTGTGTTGATACTGATTGGTGCACAACTTTGCTCTGCGGTAAGTACAAGTTTACTGAGGAACTTAAAAAGGAAGAGCTTCATAAACAAAAAAGGAAGTTTGCAAAGACAGTTCTTTTTTAGAGCCATTAAACAGGAAACGTTTTCTGATGGACAATTAACAAGGCAAGTTACTCTCCAATTACCTAGTACACTTCAGACATTTAGTTCAATGCAAACTTAAAATGTAGTTAGCATTATAATGACATCTGTTTCTCTCTCTAAGGTTTGACTATGCACATGGAATGATGAGCAACAATCTTCAAATCTTCACCAATGCGTCACCGACCAGCATGTCTGTTATTCCCCAGCAAGACTGCCGGCTGGACAACACCAGCATGCAGGTTCCGCTGGCTATTTTTTACGCACTCTTCTTTCTGTTCGGGTTGGCTGGGAACCTGCTAGCTCTTTGGGTGTTTCTGCGAGTACATCCGAAGAAAAACTCTGTTCGTATTTTCCTCATTAACTTGGCTCTGGCTGACTCACTTCTTGTGATATGCCTGCCTTTCCGTGTGGTGTACCATTCCAACCATGACTTGTGGGTGCTGCCGTCATTTTTGTGCAGGATAGTGGGTAACATCTTTTACATGAACATGTACATTAGTATAGTCTTACTGGGCTTCATAAGCATAGATCGTTACTTGAAGTTCCAGAGGGCATCTTGTAGGCGGTTGTTTCTGCAGAGTCGGTGGAGTGTGCTTCTCTGCTGTATCATCTGGACTGTGTCATTTGCTGCAGTTATACCATATATTGTCCAGACTCCAGAGAATGGAGACTCCAGAGAATCCCATCAGTGCTTCCAATACAAAAAACTGCATGAATCCAAATGGAAAGCCTATTTGAACTTCATCCTCGTGGGTATATTTTGGGTGGTCTATGGTGTGTTGGTAATCTCCTATGGAAGGATCGGAATGAAGCTCCTTACAGCCTCCAGAAAGAAACCAGATTTCCCAAATGCAGCCAAGTACAACAAAACAGCATGGAAATCCTTCTTTGTGCTCTTCCTCTTTACAATATGTTTTGTGCCCTACCACACTGTGAGGGTTTTCTATATCATGTCACAGATGGAAACTGACTCCTCTTGCTACAGGATAAATCTGCTGGATAAAACCAATGAACTAGTTCTGCTACTATCTGCCCTTAATAGCTGTCTGGATCCAGTCATGTATTTTTTGTTGTGTAGTTCTATTCGCAAAGTGGTGCTGAAGTTTATCTGTAATAGCTTCTGTCAGCAAATCACCAGAAGACTGATCAGTTCTAGCGATACTCCACAAGAACAGCAAAATATCAGTTCAGTTTTGTATATAACAGAACCTCAGGACGTCAAAACATCAAAAGCAACAAAGACGGATAATGTGATGCAATGAGAGTTCATTAAACATATGAACGATATCCAAAAGCACAGAAAAGTTAAAGAAAATATAGCTCTATGTTGTGAACAGTAAAAAAGTATATTTGAGGATTTCGTTTTGTTAATAATCAAGAACACTACAAAAAACAAAAAAAAGTATTTTAAAGCATTCTACACAAAAAAATAGTTACCATGGCAACACTTTACAACAAGGTTCAATACTTTACCATGTTGCATCATGAACTAACAATGAAACATTTTTTAAAGCATTTCTGTCAATTTAATGTGTTAATTTACTTAATTAATTATGGAAAAATAATTTAACTCAACTGCCCCGCCCCAGACCTATGTAGGCCATCTTACAAATTTAGCAGTTGATTGGTTGAACATGAAGCAGAGAAATGACTACATTATGTAGCCTATGGAATGCAGTTAGAATGGCCCTAAAATTCAAGGTATCAGGGCAAAACTTTCTTTTTTTGTTTGTCTCATTTATATTTGATGATAAGCCTATAATTAAGAAATATCACACGAGTGCACTTTTTGTTCCGAATAGCACAAGTGCTAATGTGACAATTTTATACATTTACCGTAAATAAATAAATAAATAAGATGTTAATATTGTGTTTTATATAATATTCTGTTTTTGCTACAGTTTGCCTATGAAAATATTCCCTGTAAAGTCAGAGCAGAACTGTTGAGCATCTCTGAGCAACATGGTTTCGTTTCTGAATAAATCTGTTTTGAGTGAATCAATGGGGTGAACCCATGATTCAATGGCTCATTCATAAATGCTGCATCTTTCGAAGGCTACATTCAAAGACTGATTGCGTCACTGCGGTGTGCCGAAGGCTGTTTTAATTGAAAGACTCCTTCAAATGCGGCCTCCAAACTCATCCTTTGTTTTCCTTGAAATGATGGATACAACAGATGTCCTTGCCTCCCCAAAATTCGATCATGATAAAAAAAAACATCAACTTTGCAGCCTTGGAAGGCATGGCGCCAAAGAGAGCCATTTACTTAATTCCTGAATGATTAAATGGCGTACTCATTTAGACATTTACCACCACCTATAGGCAGTTTTAGTTTTTTTACTTAGAGGATAGTTTGCCCAAAAATGAAATTTCAGCTCATTTACATTTACTCATCCTCATGTTTCAAACCTATGTATGACTTACTTTCTTTTCCATAACATAAAAGAAGATATTTTGCAGAATGTTGGTAACCAAACTATTTTTGTCTGTAAATACATCTTAATACCAATTCAGATGCAGCTTCTGGAAATAAGCATGTCCATATAGCCTAAAAGTTTGTGTGTAATAAATTATATGATGAATAAAATAAAATAATTATCTCTAAAGCTACCTTTTGTAATGTCTATTTGAAGCTTTTTTATTTAACAGTTTAAAGGGATCCCCTGGTGTTGAGACTTGTATGGCTTAATATAACATAAACAATGTCTCTTACTGAAATATGTAGTAGAAAACCCATGAAAGATCTAAGTTATTTAAAAAATCTATTTTTTATTTGGACCATGGGCGGTGCCATTTTGTTTGCGTTCTAGGTTGATGACGTAGAATGATTGCACTCCTCAATCAGCTGGCGTTACCCGTTGCTATTTTTACCACAACGCAATTTGAAAATTGTTTCAGAGTTAAACAAAACCAATGAATTGCTTTGTAATTGTACTTAAAACACACTCAAACATACATGTGCACACAAACTCACCTACACAAGTCACAAACAGATCGGCGGGCGGGCACACACACACCTGACAGACTGCGCTGTCTCAATCGAGATGTTGGGCTGCTCAGTCTCCACGACTGGGCTGAATCTGAAATCGACCTCTTTTCCCCCGAAATAGGGCATTATGAAGGGACGGCCATTTGTAGTGTTGTCCGACACCATAGTGGACATGTTTGAGTGCAGTCATTCAGTCTCACATTGCACCGCAATAACGAGTGTACAGCCGATTTACACACAACAGCTGTCCGACTTCACGCACTCGTCTTCATTCACTCCTTCAAGTTGTATTAGTGAACAAAAGTAGCGAATGTTATTTGTCTTAAAAGTGAAAGTTTAAAGATTGAGGTTAATTCACTGATGTGCTCAAACTTTAATGCACAAACCAATCCCATGCATCATCACCAAAACATCCTGCCTCTCTTCCTCACGTTACCCTATCCCACCGTCCTACCTAGATATTTCCCTCTGCTGGTTACATTAGGCATTACAGTTAATCTACTGCATATCAACAGTCTATCTATGATATCAACACAGGGAATAGTGATTGAGGGTTATGTATGCGCGCACGCAGTGCGTGTGTGTGTGTGTGTGTGTTCGTGCCGATCTGTTGAGGTGTGTGTGAGTCTGTGAGAGAGAGAGAGTTTGTGTGCACATGTATGTTTGGGTGCGTGAAGTCGGACAGCTGTTGTGTGTAAATCGGCTGTACACTCGTTATTGCGGTGCAACGTGAGACTGAATGACTGCACTCAAACATGTCCACTATAGTGTCGGACAACACTACAAATGGCCGTCCCTTCAAATAATGCCCTATTTCAGGGTATAGGGGGTCGATTTCAGATTCAGCCCCTGCCGTGGAGACTGAGCAGCCCAACATCTCGATTGAGACAGCGCAGTCTGTCAGGTGTGTGTGTGCCCGCCCGCCGATCTGTTTGTGACTTGTGTAGGTGAGTTTGTGTGCACATGTATGTTTGAGTGTGTTTTAAGTACAATTACAAAGCAATTCATTGGTTTTGTTTAACTCTGAAACAATTTTCGAGTTGCGTTGTGGTAAAAATAGCTACGGGTAACGCCAGCTGATTGAGGAGTTCAACCATTCTACGTCATCAACCTAGAACGCAAACAAAATGGCGCTGCCCATGGTCCAAATATAAAATTGATTTTTTAAATAACGTAGATCTTTCATGGGTTTTCTACTACATAATTCAGTAAGAGACATCATTTATGTTATATTAAGACATACAAGTCTCAACACCAGGGGATCCCTTTAAGAGTTTAAATGATCTTTTGGGGGTAATTTCACAGGCAAATTTGACGAGCAATTAATTTGCAATGAATTATTCGGGACATCATGCAATTCATTACATTACAAAAATGTATTGCTTGACAGCCCTAATTAGTATATATAAAAATGAACATTAACCTAAATTAATGATTGATGTACAAGCTCTTTCTTGTTGGTTCGTACTACTAATGCATCAAGTAATGTTTACAAGTGAACCTTATTGTAAAGCGTTAGGTAATATAAATCCATTTAACTTAAGGTGTTTGTAATTGTTTTAGCATTGCTTCTATAACAAAAAAAAGACCATATAATTCCGATTATTTAATTAAAAACATTTTTTTCAAGACTTTTAAGGTGGGTTTGTAAGCAATGGGCTATAAAATTCCTCAAGTGAATACATACTAGTTTCTGCTTTTGCACAGTGTGTGAGATAAGTGTTTTTATCTGTATGTTATGTGGCTAGAGATTTGACACCGAGTTAATGGGCAGAGATTCACACCCACAGCGACAGACACGCTCCTGGTGTGCAGAGGCATAGAAAATGCCACGCTTGCAGTGTGTATCCAGCCTTAGAGACCTTCAAACATCAAAATGTCATTTAATAATATGTATTTGTGTCAAAATTACATATAAACATCTTTTCCTATTCTATTTTGCCCGGAAATGCTTCAAACACGCATGCAATCAATTTATAACATGCTCACGTTTTTTCGAGCCGCACCTGAGATAAAAAAAGGAAATTTACTTTTGATATTTAATACTTTAAAAAAAGTACTACAACTTTCACTTGTAACAGAGTAATATTTGACCAGTAGTACTTTTAATCAAGTAATGGAGTTGTGTACTTTGTCCACCTCAACAGATGAAACTTTAAGGAAGGGCGGAGTTTTTCACTGTGAAAAAGACTGAAATGTATGCACAAAAAGATTAATTTAAAACAGTCTTATTATAGTTATATACTTATTAATATTAATGATATGATTAAAAATAATATTATCATACTACGGATGAAAGGGAGAAAAACTTGACTCTGTGCAAACTGTGCCACAATCTGCTTTCAGGATGTGGTCAGAAAAGAATTTACAGAGCTCCTAAGCACACCCCAACCACAAACAGCTTACCCTAGCAATATATTCTATGAGTGAAACCTTTGTGAACATGAGTATTAGACAGCGATATAAAAAGGAATAAGCATTATGTCTTTACAAAGTGGCATAACAATCGATCCCTCAGGAGTCAATGATTCAGACAACAATCAAAGGTACTGTACACTAATTTGCATCATTATTCAATGGAGAAGTAAAACTCCAGTCTGAACAACAATAATCTATTTTTTATTTATTTGGCGTATGTTTTGCATGTCTGTGGTGGGTTTGTAGATTAGTTTGTGTATTCCCAACCAATTTTCCACAAACTCAAGAAAAGCTTAAATAATAATGATTTCTGCAATTAGAGTGGCATCATTTTTAATTATTGATCACTAAGAGTAAAAAAGTATTATGTGGCTAAACATGAATTTCCTTGCATTGATAATGGAGTACCAAAGTCAGTGAAATCTGCAAACAAGGCCTTCTAGACCTTTTCTTAGAACTAACCTTTTTTGCAGTTCTTTGCTAAAATAGTCAATAGCATTTAGCTGCAGCCCCGCAGCACATCGGTTTCAGAACCCCAGCCACAGAAACGGAAGTGAGCGGCGCTACCCATACACGTTGTTATCATATGGATTTTAATCAGATCGATGTCTACAATATTTGACAACAATACATTTAGATAAAGTTACTTTTCAATTCATATCCTTGAAGAGAAATGTGCATTTAAGCCAGTGAGATGTGAACAGAAGCAGGAAGGAGAATATGTTGAGTTGTGTGTAATATTTAATGATATTATCATAATATATAATGTAATATCATTATATGGTGGTGAAAGAATATTAAATCTGTAATATTAAATCTTACGAATGAAAACACTTTAATCTTTTTAGGTATTTCTGCAGAAATGCCATGAAATGGGCTTAAGAGTCACAAGTTTTTGGAATTATTTATTTATTTATTTATTTTATTATGTGCCGTTTAAATTCATTCTAAACCTATTATTTTAGAAATATTTTATATAAGATCTATTTGTTTCATTTCTGAGAAACAAAATAATACAAATATATCTATAGTCAAATGGGAAACACTTTACAACATGTTATACATTTATTAATATTTTTAAAATAAAAACTGTGTAGAGTTTTAGCCGGTTACCATGAAGTATAATCTACTGTCTTTGTATTCATTGAGATTAAGCATGATCAATAGGCTATGTTCTAAAATGTTGATCATTGTACGTCATGACGTATATTATAACAGAATATACTGTTATATACTGTATATTATAACAGAATATATATATATATATATATATATATATATATATATATATATATATATATAACAGAAAAGTGACTTTATTTAAAAGTACTGTTGTTAAATATTGTAGACATCAATCCGATCAAAATTCATGTGAAAACTGCTTATATTTGACAAAAGAAAATGACATATACTGCGCAATATATAGCGCAACTATGACTGATTAAGCCCCGCCCCTCACTTCCGGTTCTGTGGATGGGGTTCTGAAACAGCCATGGATTATATATATCAAATACACTGCTGATTAAAAGTTTGGATTTTTTTAAGTATTTATACACACGGAGACTGACATGCTGAGTGAAATGATAACAGAGTTGCTCATTTTCATCCAGATGTAAGAAATTGTGAGTTCCCTGTATTTATTCTCTCTTTATTTCTGTAGCACCTGTATGATACAACCCGAAGAAAGCCATAGAACCATTTTGCCTTGGCTCTATCTCGTTTTGGCCGTCCTGGGCCTTCTAACCAATGGAACGGTCTTGGTGGACCTTTGGAGATCAGAGAGGACACCTACTGTCATCTTTACTTTGAACATAATTGTATCAGACCTGCTGATGTGCTGCAGTTTTTTCTTCAGAATAGCCTACTACAAAGAGAGCCTCAATTGGCTGTCTGGAACTACAGCCTGCAATGCAGTAGAGCTGATAATTGTTTCTTGCTTCTACATTAACCTCTATTGCAACATGAGCTTTCTTTTGTGGACCAGCATCAACCGCTATGCTACGGTGGTAAAACCAGATTACGTGTTCTTTCAGATCTTTAAACATACTCGGTCTAGTTGGATCCTCTGCTTTTCTACCTGGTTGGTTATCATCACAGTTGTCGGCACTAGCCTGGGACTTAAACTGGGCCTACAATTCAAAGGGACTTGCTTTGACCAAGTTGTCAACAGTTACATTCTCTATCAAGATCAATTCAAAACTATCCACTGTGTAGGTGTGTCAGGATTCTTCTTCATATTATGCTTGATGTTGGTCAGCTACAGCCTGCTCGTTTTCCATCTGCAAAAGGTGAGGGGAGCTAGATTTGGACCTGGAGGAAGTCTAAAGGTTCGCAGGAAGATCCTGGCCTCGGTCATAATGTTTGTCCTCTGCTTCCTACCCTACCATGTGCAAAGGATCATCTTATTAACATCAGAGAAAGAAAACTGCCAGGCGGAGTTCAGGATAAAAATGGGCACCATCTTTATTGCAGCTCTCAGCTGTTGCCTGCATCCCATCCTCCAGCTGGTGTTTCGTTTGCGCTGCTGTCGGGCAAATCGCAACACCAGGGTCAAGCCCAAACATGACACCTCCAAGAGCCTGGACACTCCTCAGATACATACTATACATGTGACCGAAAACATTGAAGCACCAAAGAAAAATGAAACCGAAAATGGAAACTGAAAAATGGTTTAAATTTCCTGTGTGATACTTTTGACTGTGAAACATGCTAACCTCATGGAGCTGTGTTATCACAACCCTTTCTAATGGACAGAAGCAAAACTTGTTACATGGGTACCTCCACATACTTTTTTCACAGTATACTGTATATATACATCCTAAAACTGTCCTTGTTGGCTATGGCGGAGCATCATTCTGATTAGCAATGGCAACTAAACTTATTATTCAGTAAAGATGAAATTAGTAAAATTCTGCTACGTGCTTTTGTATTTATTAATGTATAGCAATAAATACTATAGGCACACAATATGCTTTGCATGGTCAAAAATGCACCCATAAAGTAAATAAATATAAGTGTCAATGTGATTTTAGCACTTGTTTTGAATAGTCTTTCAACTGCAATGTGTCTATTCAACCCCAAGAGGTCATGAGGGAACCATTAAAAATCCTTGAAAGGTATTTCTGTAAGAAGGCCCTTTACAGTAGAGCTTTGAGGCTAAAGGTTCTACCACAACAGATACAGTATATGACAGTTAAAAACTAGAAGTTTCACAAAAAGCTCAGATGATACCAAAATATCTTGTCCAAATATTACACCTGAATGTGATGCAAATTATTTGAACAATTCTATAAAAAATTTACTTCACCAGCAATGATTAAATAATAAAAAACAGCTTTTACAGACTCACAACAGAAGTTCTACAATCAAAGAACAGTGTTAGAGAAACCCCGCAAAAGAGAACTGAGCGTACATCATTCATGCTCAGACTGTCACTTCCTTTACACAGCTAGTCTAGGGAGGTGGTCCAAACAAAGCAGTTGACAGAAGGCTCTTACACACATCAGTGACTGCATATATAGAGGGGTAAGTGTATTAAATAGCTTATAGTATGTATTATATTGTTACGCTAACATTACTACACAGAAAAGTAATTCACAATTATTTGACTAATTATTTGTTTGAATTACTTTTCCTTTAATAATTAAAAATATATCCAATGTTTCTAATAATCTATTTAGCATAGCAAATTAACATGAATTATTTAAGCCTCAGTTTTACTATGTCCATGACCACACAAAAACGTAAAGTAAAAGCAATGAGTTTTTAATTTGAATAACTTTACAGCACAAATATTGAGACAAAGATTTTTAAATGTACTGCTGGATCGTGCCACTAACTATGACACCAGATATGGGTGCAGGACACTACAGTTCATTAATGTAAGTGAGGATAGTAAAATAAAGTAAACTGTGACATCATAATGTTATTCCTACAGTGGACTACCAGTTAAATGAATAAAGATTTGGGACCAGCATTATTATTATTCTCTCTCTCTCTCTCTCTCTCTCTCTCTCTCTCTCTCTCTCTCTCTCTCTCTCTCTCTCTCTCTCTCTCTCTCTCTCTCTCTCTCTCCCTCTCTCCTCCCATTACTGTTATGTTGGCAAAAAAAATGCTATAGTGCTAGGGTGACAAAAATACTGACATGTGAAAGTGGTTTATCAGCTTCTGCAATTGGGTACAATATTTACAGGAATGCAAGTGACTTCCAACGTTCCTTCTGTAAATACAGAAGATGTGAAGCAAAAGTTAATCATTAAAATCATCCTTTTCAATTACTGTTCATTTTTTTGCAATGATTTAACCATTTAATTTTTTTCTTCATCAGCTATTGGGAATCTTTTTCTTTTTCCGAGAGCTCAATGGCAAACAGTTCACATGCTAAAAACATTTCTTACCTGTGCCAAACATCCACTACAAGTGTAGTTTTGCCCATTGTCTACTCCATCATGTCTTTTACCGGCCTGCCTGGGAATGCTATTTCTCTTTGGGTGTTCAAGAGCAAGATTGCCATCAAAACATCAACCCACATCTATCTGATAAATCTAGGGATCTCAAACTTGTTGCTCTGCCTCACCATGCCATTCCAGGCTGCATACTACTCGCTTGGGACCACATGGGACCAACACAACACCATGTGCCAAATGGCAATAAATGGTCTAACTCCAGTGATCCATATCAACATCTGCCTTGGCGTGATGATACTGAGCTGGGTGGCGCTCAGTCGCTTTGCCTCACTAATTCAACATTCCCATGCGGACCGCCCAAGCCGGTGGCTCAAAGTTCTACCTGGAGCTTTCTTTTGTCGAAAACGGCAAGCAAAACTGGCCTACACACTGTGCCTAATCACCTGGGCTATTGTGGCCATAGCTGTCTCATCCTTTGTGGTGCTGTACTCGATCAGGGAGGCTGGAATTGTGGAGTATCGTGACGGAGATGAAGTGTGTTACAGTGTAGCAGTGGAGGTTGGAGGGAAAGGATCTCACGTTTTCACACTAGTGTCCGTTTCATTGTTCTTCATCTTTTTCCTGTTGGTCTTAAGCGCCTACATGGCAGTAATCAGGCACATCTGGAGGTCCAAGAGAAGCGCGATAATCTCTGACAGGCAACGAGTCTATGCAAGAGTCTTTCGGAATATCGTTGTCATTAAGGTTGTGCTGGTGGTCTGTCTATTGCCATATCACATCTATAAAGCCATCTTCATTCATATTGTAAACGAGCATATTTGGCCTGAACCAGCCACAACAGACGATTGCCATCCACTGTCCATGCACGTGGAGGTAAAGAGCATCCTCCTCTGTTTAGCATCTCTACGATGTAGCACAGACCCCATCATGTACTTCTTGCTGGACAAGACGTTTCGTAACCATGCGCTTAGCCTGCTGAGATTACGCGCTAACGCAAATGACAGTCAGTCATCGAAGTCTAATGTGGGACAGTTATCTCAGGGAACAATAGGGTGTCGTTAGACATTACTTGAGAGGATACTGTATGCTGAAACAAAGGAGTCTCATTGTGAGAGATGTTCCCTCACAGCTGAACAATGAGTGGCTGCACACACCAAAGAGAAAGGAAAGTGAATGGGCATCTCTTCAACTGGATTACTTCTGCATGTCCATTGTTCTTCAGTATGGACCTGAAGCTGTGAGAACCCTTGTATGGAATTACAGAGTGCAGAGAAATACTTTCTAATAGAGGATATGTGGGCAGACACAGTGTAACCCAATGCAAACAAGTAATATTATAAGTTGCAGTTCCTGTAAAAATCACCAGATATTTGTAAAAGCGACTACAAATCCTTTGATGCTTTCGTTCCCACATCAGTTGCTTGAATTACCTCGTTTAGCGTTAAAGAGACCAAAAAAAAAAAAGAAAGAGAAAATTCTAACATCATTTACTCAGCTTAATGTCATTCTAAACCTGATTGACTTTCTTTGCTCTGTGGTAGACAAACGAAGATATTTTGAAACGGGTCTAAAGTTGGAATAAAATAAAATAAATTACATTTTTTTAAATGCATGTTATTGATAATGATTCATACATGCATGTTTTTGGTGAATGATTCATCCATGCATATGTTTTACTTTTATATCAAAAAATGTACCTGATATTTTTTATTCAAAATGTCTTAGCTCGATCTTCTGGTGAAACAACATCTCTGGTGACATATGCCAGACTTATCGAATCATTTAATCCGCTTAAACTCCATCCCTACAGTAAAATCGACTACAGACCCGCATTCAGACCTGAAGAAGAACGTCATTAAGGTTTGACATTAACGACATTGGGATGAGTAAATGACAGCAGAATTCTTTTGAGTGAGTGTGTGTGTGTGTGTGTGTGTGTGTGTGTGTGTGTGTGTGTTTGTGTGTGTATTATTCCTTAAAGGGTTACTTCAGCGATTAGCATATGGCTTTGTATCAGTAGAAACCCTGGAGAATATTCAAATTATTGTGCTTTCCCCCCTCATATCTCCCTGAGATAAGAGATTTATGCATTTTATTTCTGGAAAAATTCCTCCTATGATGCAAAATGATGATTTTTGCATCATAGGAGGAATGTTTGCCCAGAGGCTAAAGACTACAGCCAGCAGAGGGAGCCATTTCCGCATGTTTTGAATCCGCCATTGGGGGATGGGAGATAACACTCAGCTTGCAGGGAGAGCTCAGCTTGCAGCTACAGGATCATTTAAACGGAGCTATAGTGAGCAATGTAAGTCTTTTAACTTCTCAAATTCATTTCTATGAAAGTTAAGCTTGCAAAGGCATGAACTGAAACGCGCCAGATTAAACTCGAGTTGTGAATGTATGCCGCGAGTGTAGTCGCGATTACCTCAGCTCTCATCACTCGTGCAGTTAGTGCTCAGTGCTGTGAGACTCGCGCGGTGACTCATTGTATTGAACACACACGTTCAGTTTTTAATTGTAGTGTCTTCTCTAACTCAGTCACTGTAATGAAGTTGGTGGCATTGGGAATGGCCTCACAGGGCAGCAAAGCATTCTGGGAATTGTAGTCTTTCATCCCCATGGGACAAAAATAAATTTTCTGTCTTTTCTCAGTCTAGAAGGCACCAAATTCAAAAATAATTTCACATTTCTACTGCATTGATGACCCAGTTTAAATACAGATTCATCTTCCCAGCGCTGAAGTACCCCTTTAAATGTGATTTCTTGTACATTTACAGCATGCCACATTTACTTTAAATGACTGTACTCACATTTAGTTATTGTTAAAGTTATTGTTACAGAACTTGTCAATGCAGGACAACTTGTTTCTTTCTTTGTTACATTACATATACCTGTTTTCCTGTTTTCATTTGCATGCTGGTTATTGTGTAAGTGTGATGACGAGCTTCCCATTAGTTGTGCAAACAGAGAATGTGAACTTTTTTTGCACCACACTCATATGAATATGTCATAGGTAATGATGCATGATGGACTAGATATCAATCTATGATTCCAACGGACGCAGTATTAAAAGTCATTACTTTACAGACAGTAAATATTCAATTGTCTCTATTTTTGCTTTTGTGCTGCCAGTGATTTCAACAAGATATCTGGCTCCCTAATGCATTCTGTCATTTTGATCTGGAAAATCTAAGGCAAAATGTATGCTTGGTATATATGTAATGTAATTTTGCTTGGTCTAGCACTGTATCAATGGTGCATATACTAAACATACAAAATATTGTTTTATAAAGAGCCATGTATATTTTGCTTGGTCTAGCACTGTATCAATGGTGCATATACTAAACATACAAAATATTGTTTTATAAAGAGCCATGTATATTTTGCTTGGTCTAGCACTGTATCAATGGTGCATATGCTAAACATAAAAAAAATTTTTTTTATAAAGAGCCATGTTAAAGGGGTCATATGATGCAATTTCTGGCTTCCTTTATCCTATTTTTGGTTATGTAGCGGTTTGTGCATGTATTAGATTTGCAGTTACAAAGCTCATTCTCAAACATAAAGAGATTGTCTTTTTAAATGTTAAGCCACACCTTCCTATTCACACTGTAGTATTTTTGTCGCTGGCGCCGCCATGTTGTGGAGAAGCTGTGATTTGCATTGATAAAGCTTTGTTTGGCCTTTGAAAAGAGGGGGCAATTAGAAAACAGGTCTAAGCTTTAGTTACAACACTGTGGAATATTTGGGTTGTACTGTTCTGGAACAGTGTGCTGCGCATTAGATTTCTAGCACCTGGGAGAGCACAGACTGTTTCTATGTCTTTACATTTGTTATCATAGAAACGGCAAACTTACCAATCTGATACTTTCTGGTCCCGTCGCGCTGGCAACGTTGATCGATCAGTTTGGTTATCTGCATCATCCGGATCAGATTTGGGCTCGAATTGATAATGTAGGACCGATATTTTCATTCGTCAATACTGCTTTGCTTTGGAAGCTAATGTTCCAAATATGGTAAGAAGACTGACATTTCCGTCAGGCGCATTGGAATTCGGACCAAACGATGCACTGGATCGCTGGCCAATCAGAGCACACTGCGCTTTTCAGAACGTTGAGCTTGGTAAATATCGACGTGTTTTAGAAATGAGGGGCATAGAGGAGCAACAATATATAGGCAAAGATTGTATGGGCAAAGATTATCAAAAAAAAAAAAACACTGCAAAAACTTCTACAAAGGTCTACAAAGGTCAGGAAATGCTCAGCAGAGACAGGCTTTTCTTGACATTCTAAAAAGCACTGTTAAGTTCCTGCCTTATACAAAAAAGCTGAAGTGACCAAGAAGTGGCATTTGATGCAAAAGAAGCTTCCTGTTTCCTAATAATGTGTAAAAAGTTTGGTTTCTGTAGAGTCACACCATTATAGATTAAGACAAACCAAAGACGGTTAAATTGCGTAAATTGATACACTGACCTCAGCCATCAAGATCATCTCTGTTCTAATAATATCTGATTGCCATGTAGCTGGTAATGGTAGATTTGTATTTCTCTGAGGCATCACATTATGAAGGCGTGATTTTATCTTGCAAATCACACATATAAAGCCAATACTTATACTTTACTCTTCTAAAGTTACTAAAGTAGTATTTGCATTTATTGTTAACACAGTAATTAAACCAGTGATTAAGTCTGATCAATACCCACTAACCCAATATTATCATTTATGTAGCAAAACATATTTTGAGCAGTAAAAATAAATGCAGCTTTTGAAAAGTGTTGTTTTAACTTTTATGGTTTATATTCAAGTTAAAGCCATTTCATGTCTGCCAAATCCAACTATTGATAATAAAGTTGTAAAAAACATCCATATTTCTTTAATATAAACCAAATGTACTAACTTTATAACAGCTTTTATTAAGAGCAGCACATCTGTGAGTGTGTTTAATCTTCATATTTTCATCTATAGACTGTGAGTTTAACTGCACTGCATTTAGATCTTAAGCAACGGATCGTCATCACCCTATATTAGTTCCATATTTAATTTCCTCCTAATGACAGTTGCAGGCTGTTTATGAGAAAAGAGAACTCTTTAAATCAGTTTATGGCTATGTTTGGAATTTTAAATGGCATGCATGTCATTAAACTCAAAGACATGTCAGTGTGTAAAAGAGTGGTTTGCTAGTCATCTGAAGCACTGAGACACCACTGAGCTTACCTTCACATCCCGGTGAATGACGTTGTTGTCATGGCAGTACCGTAACGCCTCTAGGATCTGTCTCATGTAGTGACTAAAGGAATAGAAAAGAGGGTGGGAAAGAGAGAAACCCATATTAACCTGAATTGAAAGTATAGTGGAAACTAGGTTTGAACTATATAATGGTGAGTAATTGACAGAATCTTCTCCTTTGGGGGAACTATCCTTTATAACATAGAGATAACAGTCTACAACTTTAAGGAGAGCATAGGAACAGGAAACGGATGAAACTGCCCTTAAAGCTGTTTACCTGGCTACTGCCTCACTGTAAACAAAACCAGCATCTGCTCTCTTCACAATCTCAAAGCAGAGATCTGCTCCATCCATACTGAAAGACAGAACAAGATAGGAATCTCATCAGCAATGTTAAGTCAAATACTTGCAGTGGCACTATCAGTTCTGAGGACCATTTATTACTTTATAGGAAATCAATACAAATCTTTAAGATACTAGTAAAAATCAATTTGGTCTGTGTCTAACCTGAAATGTAATTTGCCCTATATCCCACCATAGCTCAGCTCTATACGTTAAACAGACACATTTATTGCAAAACTTGTTTCAAGTGTGATTTTTACCTCTAAAAGGCAAAACCAGAGCAGCATACTGGTAGCTGCCCATTATCTCTGTGGACAAACTGTACTGTAAGTTGTGGACTGAGTCAACTGTGGCCAATCTCAGAAATGAACACTTTTCTGATTGGAAATTTTCCCAATGCTTTAACACCAAGACCATGATGGTGTGGTTTCCAGGGGGCAGCAGAGCTCTAGAAGCTCCTGCTTTTGTGTCGGCTCGGGTCTCTGAGGCCTTTAAAAGAAAATCCCTTGAGAGGCAGCTGCGCTTCTCCAGATAAGAACTCACACTGCATGAAAGTTATTTGAGAAAAGCTCTGCACTTCAGATAAGCATATGAGCATTTAGCATTTGAGGAATTAAAAAGCTCACCCTAGTCCACAAAACTGCTGAGAGAGCAACAGACACAGGCTCCTCTGGACAGAAAACAATAAGTTCATGTCTTGTTTTGAGATGCTTTTTAGAGTTCACTGACCAACCCTCATTACAATAGAGTGGTGACATCACTGTGAAGCCCAAAACCCAGAACCAATTTAGCATTTTAGCACTTCTGCTTCCACTGTCCACTAGTCAATGTTTTTTTTTTAAATAGGACTTAGGTTAAATGGTTGAAATAAGGTCTAGCGATGAATATGAGCTCAAGACACTATCACACTTTATAAAATATAAATATACATAAAATACATCACTCATATTTTTTTAAGCTGTTACATGTCTTGAAAAAGGCGGTTTTATTACTATAAAGTGGCTGAATGAGACTACAGAGGCTGTTGGGCAGATTAAATGTCAACATACACCGAAAAGCTAAACTCAGTCCACTTTAACAACCTATGCTTATAATTGTGCTCTTCAAAATATTTTAACTCAAACTTTCTGGGAATATGTTGTTTTTTTTTAAACTGAAAGTGTTGTCGGAAGCTTAGTGGTGCTGACACCAAAGTCATGTCACCGCGGTGTAGTTAGTCTATAGCCTATCTTTAGCTTTTTACTTCTGGCAACTGAATTTAGGCTTCACAATTCATAAAAAATGTGTTCATCAGTGAAAATGATCTTGATGGACAGACCGTGTAAGTATCATTAACTTTTGTTGACTACAAAGGATGTAGTTTGCTATAATCGGATACATCCTATTGGGGTTTTGCATAGACTGTAAAAGGGTTTTGGTCGAGGGAACCAGTGTGTTGCTAACTGCCTATTGGCTTACAAAGTGACCTCCCAAATGCAACACTAAATAACCTACTTTCACACCCTAAACCAAACAGATGTGTTGACTCATTTTGACTCTGAAGTGTTAAAATAAACAAAAAGACGGAATTGCATTTCTGTGTGCATAAATAAATATGTTAACCTTGTCAATGTTATGTTCCTCAATGCTATATATCCAACATTTAAATTCATGTTTGATTTCATTTGGGAGTTTAAGTGAATAAAGAATGAATGGAATAGGAACACAAGTGCAGATTTTCTCAGAATGAAGGACTTACAACTCAAACACCATGTAGAGCATGCCATCAGAGCTGTAGGTCTCCAGAAGCTCCACTATGTGAGGATGTTTCAGCATGTGACAGATGCTCGCTTCCCTCTTCAGGTCTACAGAAAGACAAAGAGGCGAATTTCAGTTTCAAATCAAGTCATTTTCAGGAAATGCAATTTGTATAAACCAATTTATTATTTTTAGCAAAATTATCCAATGGTTTGGTAACAGTGCTAAATGTAACCATGATGAATGATCTTATTTCCATGTTTATTATTATCTGTAATATCTCATTTTAATACAAAAAGTCAATCTCAGCAACATGTTCTTGATCTCATCCACATCTTTCACTAAAAAACTAGTTTAATTTATATGCTAACATGAAGCAAGTTTTTCCACAATTAGACATCTGTGGGAGAACTGCATACAGTCAATCACACACGCACACACATACCGCTGCTCTTCTCATCTGTAATTAAAACCATTGGCATTCAAGAATAACACAGCCATAAGAAAACTGTGAAAACTGTTGTTTTACACAGCAATTGATTTGTGTGAATCCATTCAAGACAGGCTGAGAAAGCAATGCATGATAAAAGTATTTTGCATGTGTGAACCTTTGCATGGATTTCCTCAGAGTATAATGCACATCTCCCATGATAAAAATAACTTTAAAGGTGCTTTTAAGTGCTAAGATCTCAGTCACACTTCCACTTCTTAATTTCCACGTACACATACAAACGTATCTTACACTTTGATCAAGGAACTACCATGGATATTATACATATTTTAAAATATTTTTTGTCACCTCAGAGTTATGCTGTGCAACCAATGTGCAGAAGATGAAACCGGAAATTACATCATTGAGAGGATCCCTAAAGGCATTCATGACAAGGTTAATAAATCTGAATACGATTCATTTAAAACTAAAAGATTTCACAGCAAATTCCACTATCAAGCATTCGGAGAGCTACAAAAGCAACAAATAAATGCTTTGTGTCATAATCTGCATGAAATTAGCATGTCAGAGCATGCTTTATTTCTATACATTTTGTCATTCTTTAGTAAGTATTTAAAAGCTAAAACATCAATGTTCTGGCTCAAGTTCAACCAGCACCAAAACAAATAACTGTATTTTGTTTTATAGAGACAGAGCAGATAGAACAGGAAATGAGCATCTCAGCCATCAAATGTGTGCAAACCACAAAGCTGTGTATCAGAATAACAGTAGGCATCATAATATGTGCATGCAAGTTCCTCTATCTTTCCTGAAACTCCTCTGAAGTTCTTTCAAACTTCCTCCCTAGAGGAAAGTCCTTCCCCCTTTCCTGATCTGTTTCATCAGCTCTGACCCAATTGGCAAACCGTAGCCTTCAGGAGTAGGGAAATACCTCTTACTTTATATAGTTACGCATTACAGGGCAGCTCCAGTACACAGACCGGAAACCACGTCAGATACCATATATTGTGAGAGGTCGGCATGTTACAACAAAATCAAGACCACTCTCATAATAATCAACCCAAGTTACCCATCACTGCAAACCTTCAACTGATGGGTGTTCTGTTTCTATGACTGACATGCTAACATTTAAAATCAACATCTGCTCAGTTGAGGAACCTCTTCCCAGTCAACAAAAAGTAATAGTAGTACTAGCCTATCCTAGAGACCCAACATCGATCAGGCAGACCAGCCCAGATGCTTGTAACTGATAAGCCATAAAACAGACACTCCTTTGAGTTATATATACAGACTACAGCAGGATCGTCTTTATATAAACCATCAACCAGACATTAGAGATGAGACTTTGAATTATGAGCCAAAGGAGTAAAAGTACTTTTTCGAGGGAAAAAATTAGGCCATAATAAAAGCCATAAAATAATTGTCATATTTGCGTTATCCTCGGTTTCCGTTAGCAGCCGCTGAGTGAACGCACAGAGTAACATCATAACATATATTTAAACACATTTAAATGTATCTGATATGATAAACAGAGTTGTGTTAGTTTATACTCATGACCAGAAAAGCAGAAATGGCAAGGGCGACTGTGTCCTGTCATAATAAAAGTCCCTGTTGCTCAACAATCGCTCCAGCGGCCTTGCTCAGTTCCTTCAACACTCGGTCCTGCTCTGCTTCATTCTACAGTAATGATAACAATTACGTACTTGAACATGATTTCTACCTGAGTCCTATCCTGATTATTTTCCACCGGCTGTGAGGTGGAAACCACATGTCCCAAGACTCTGAGCTCAAACTTGGCATCATCAAACTACAACTTTTTTTGAATAGGGGACTTCAATTGGAAAGAGCAACGGAGTAAGTGACGTATGTTGAGCAACGCATAGTAGTAGTGGGAAGTTTGGATCATTTTACAGGCTCAGATCTTTGAATCTCGGTGTTGTGGGCAGGGCTAAGTTCGGCTGGCATCCAGGCTAGCAAATCACACTGAAGACTGGAGTAATGATGCTGAAAATTCTGCTTTGCCATTACAGAAACAAATGACATTTTACAATATATTAAATAATATCTATTTTAAATTGTCACAATGTTTCACAATATTACTGTTCTACTGTAATAAATAAGAGACTTAATTAGAAAACATAAAAAAGAAAGGTACTTATTACTGTACATGTGTAATTAGTATAACCTAGTCTTTATTTTTATTTAGAAAATATATTGTAGATTCCTAGTGCTCACACATTTTTAATTCAAAATCACCAAAAGGTACAATCTCTTGAAGCTTCTTATACAACTGTACATTGTCTCACAAAAAACAATATTTACCTTCACCTTATTTGGCCAATTGATTCTAAAGTTTCAATTGTATTAAGGTTAACCAAAATGTTGTGTTCATGCAGTTAAATACCTAAATGGCGCAGGCCATTGTGCAGCACCTCTTCCATCTGCTCCAGGTGTTTAAAGCCTGTGTTTCAAAGGTGGGGTGCTTAGGGAATTAAGGGAAAATCTGGGACACTCATGAGGAGCCGGTGTGCAGCTTTATTATGATGAAACGGCAATCTGAGATGCAACTCGATTATTTGAGGAGGAAAATCTTTCAAATCAGAGGCTGAGATTTTCTCACAGAGAAGAGGCAGCTGGGTTTGGATGTTTGGCTCGACATTCCCACACAGTCCGGATAGTCTATCTCTATCAAGCTTCCATTTAGGGAGCCTCCCCTGGGACATTCCCACGAGTACCGGTGTCTACAAGCGACCAAATTTCTCACAACACACTCTGCAGCACATAGCCTACATATGACTCTCAGTGAAGTACAGAAGATTTTACGGGTTCTCTGGTCAGGGCTAACTGAGATGCAGTACTTTTTCTCAGGTTGGCTGGCTCCAGCAGTAAGGAGAGCAGGGGCTGTGCTGACGGCAGACATCCAGCACCAGAACAATCCCTCTCATCTGACAGATAAACACAGACACACTCACACTGCTGACCTTCTGCTGCCCCCCGTACTCAGGTGCACTTTATCTTACACTATGCACTGTGTGTGTGTGAGCATGAAGGTTTTGAGGTGATGTGAAGCGGATTATGACAAACCTCTGGTCTGGTTCGAACAAGTGCCTTAACACTGAACCGCAGTGCTAATACAGATGACAGAAATTCAGATCTGCCTGAAAATTTCTCATTTTCCTGTTCCCTGCTCTTTTCCTTATAATTTTGACTCCATTCTCTACAACATAGTGAAAATTAGTAGGGATGGGCAACAGTGGTCGAGTACTCGAGTACTCGAACGTGACAACGACGATCGATCATGATAATGATCGCCCTGACTTTAAAAAATATATTTGTATATTTCTCGGATTGGTTATTGTGGCATTTTGCAAGGTAACTGAGGTCTGATTGGTTAGCATTAGACAGCACGCCTTCCAGACCGCGAAATAAAGTGAAACTAAAGCGTGCAGTGATGCCTGAAGCACTGTGAATGATCATGAAATACAGTGCAAGATGTGCGGCAGCCAATCTGTCACATACACAGCATTACAACGAGAACATGATTGTCATATAATTCTCCAGGCTTTACTTTCCCGTGTATCAGCTGTTAAAGGAAATCCACAGCAAGAGTGTGGTCAAGCTCATCTGCGCATCTGCGTCCTTTTCCACAGATGCAAGTTGTAAGATTACTTGTTTAATACTTGATTATATGTTGTCTATATCAGATTAATCTCATATAGGACGACATTTGTTTGAGTTTAATAACCAGCTAGCAAAGCGCTGCCATTTTTTCAGCTGGCGTTCATTCTCTTCAGCCCAAATGCGAACAGCCCGACATTATCAACTCTGAGTTATTTGAGACGGTCATATTATTTTTAGATAGGCTATTTCTTTTTCAAAATCATTGATGATATTAATAATGCAGCAGCGTTACTCATTTTTAACTGTAGATCTGTTTTAAAGTTGTTTCTCATGGATTCGAAAACACGCAGTGATGCTGTAGGCTACTCACTTTGATCATGAAAAATAAAATGATGTGCAGCGCCCAATCTTTCATGAAGCCTACAAAGAATTATAATGAGAACACAATAATAGTGTTGTAAATTATCTGTGGTTTCGTTGCCCATGTATTAGCGTTGTTGTTAAGGGAAGAGCGCATTCAAAATGAGTTTCGTTTTCAAGCCTTTAAAACACTAGCATGGCCAAGTTCACGTGCGCATTTGCGTCCTTTTGAGCAGATGTAAATTGTAAGAGGCATATATCTGATTAATCTCATATAGGATGCATTTGACTGAGTTTATCAATTCCGCTAGCAAAGCTCTGCAGGGTGGTGTATTCACAGTTTCAGCTCAAATACAATGCCCGATATCATTGACTGGATTATTTGATATGGTTATTTAGTTTCAAAGACATTATGCATCATAATCTAGCAGTTATTTTTTTACAGTCATATGTTCATATTTGCATAGACATCTCATGTTTTTGTCAGCATACAAAAACATGAGGTTTTCGTAACTGTCATGGACATTTAAGACTGAGATGCCCCGTCCCCACATAAGCCCCACCCATGGTTAATCGATTACTCGTTTTTGAGACCTATCGATGATTGAAATGAAAAATTGACAAAAATGCCCATACCTAAAAATTTGTGGTCAAAACTTCTAAAACACACACACACACACACACACACACACACACACACACACACACACACACACACACACACACACACACACACACACACACATACATATACACATACATACACATATATATATACATATATATATATATATATATTTATATATATACACACATATAATATATATATATATATATATATATATATATATATATATATATATATATATATATATATAAAACTGAAAGGACTGGATGTGCAATGAGGTAGAAATAGCGTATACGTAGCCTATGGCATGCAGAACGAGCTATTCTTTCTGTTGAATAGAGTATCATAAATGAGTGCCCCATCATTCTAAAATTATCCTTTCACTCTCAGCATCTGTGAAGTGGAGCAGGACAATGTCCCACCAGTCCTTGTTCAAGATTTTCATCCACAGATGATTTTTGGCTGCGAGGAGAGGCAGATTTAAAGCGTGATAAATACAAGCAGCTTGGCACAATGGTTCATATGCTCATTGTCTCCAAATTATGACCAGAAATATGGGGATAATATAGTAGCATTATTCCAAACAAATATATTGTTATCCACAAATAAATGTAAAGTGATTCACAAAAAATAAATAATTTCACAAATCAATAGAATGAGATCCACAAATGCAGGAGTTTGACAAAAAAATTATTAGATTCACAAATAAACCCTCATACAGAAATAGATATATATTATGTCTGCTGCATAAAACAAATAAAGAACCAATGTAGGAGAATTCTGCGAGGTTATGTGACAACAACAGGAAACTTAGCAAATGTGCGCATGTCAAAAAATGTATTCCAAATTAAAGCTTGTGACATATATATACGCGCACATCAACTCAAGCATTGATATAAACACTACAATCAGATTCATCAATCGGAATTAATTCAGTCCGATTGAAACAAAAGTTGTGCATGTAACAAAAAGAAAAGGATAAAAATTGTGCCTCACATCATACAGGTCTGGAACAAAAGAAATATGAATAAATTATCACATTTTCTTCCTTGGGTGAAATACTCATTTAATTATTATGCACTACCATTACCATTTTGCAGTCATGTTACATGCACAAAGCCACTTGAAGTGGGATGATAAAAAATCATGACACATTTATGCGTAAATAGCATCAATGCGTTCTGTGATATTAATATGCGTTAAGTGTAAAGTACCATTTGTGCTAACAACACCATTAAAACATTTTGTAGTTAAATAAATGTCTCATAAATGTGTTTTTTTGTGGCAAAGATCCATTCAGGTTTGTTACAAAGTATTTTTACAACAAAACTGTGTGTCAGAGATCTCATTCAGATATTCTGGGGGTATTCCACCAGGGAAAGATATTCTGCATATTAACCATTTGAATGTTTTGGAGAATGTGCTTCTCTTTTAACTGCATTAACATTTAATGTCCTTCTGCTGCAATATAGCACATATGAGACATAGAGGCACAGAGGAGAATATGGAAACAATCAGTCACCCTGACGCAGTAAATAAAGAGGACTGAGAAAAACGCAAGCAATCGGCCCATTTATAGGGCAAAGAATGGGGAAAAAAATGAACGTATATCACTCTATGAAGATAAGCAGGCAAATCAACCTGTGCACACAAAATTACATTAGTCTGTGAAACACACAGGGTACCTGCTGAAGAATGAGCACCATCACTCACACAGCGCCATAACTAATAAAGGAGTGAAATATTCTCACAATCACTCTGGCAATTTATAACCACAGGAAAGACCTTCAATTCAATGGCAACCAAGAAGCCGCTCTGTACTTCTCTCTCGCTCTATAAAGAATGAAGTGTATGGAAATCTCTTTAAAGGCAGATGAAAGTTCTGAAGGTTGCAGAGAGTGCATGAGAGCAAATATCCTACACCTCAGGATGTGGACTTCTACAGCATATCAATTGAAAAGGGAAAAAAAGGAAAAAAAAAATTCTGATCACCAATTAATCTGAGTGACACTTTCACTAACGGTGACAAAACAAAGTTGCGAGATATGTGAAATATGTAAAATACGCAAGCAATTCTAATTTTATATGCTGGCAATATAAAATTATGCAATATCATGACTACTGTAATAATTTTAATGTGCTTTGATATGGCCATTAAGTTTAAGACTTGTTAGACTAGTATTGTGATCTTATCTTGCAACTTGTGAGAACGAGACTGCTAGGTTTTTTTTTAACTTATATTTCAGTAGCAAAATAGGAATTAGAATTAGACATTCATCTCAGATTCATTTCTGTGAATTGGTTCAGTGAAACTGCTTAAGTGAATACACACACACACACACACACACACACACACACACACACACACACACACACACACACACACACACACACACACACACACACACACACACACACACACACACACACACACACACACACACACAGAGTATATTTTGTCACTATTATAATTCTCAAGCCAAATCAAAGACACAACCAAAGTGTACCAGATGTAGTTATAAAAGGAAAGAGCGAGGGAGAGAAAGAGATACAGATAGATCATTTCTGCCAGAGAATATCCAACTGTAAAGGCTATAAGTCCCAGCATGCTTTTTATAGCTTCACAATGTCTTCCTGGCAGTCATAAAAATGACATTAAAAAGCCCTTAAGGTGCACAATGCTGCTGAACCTGAAGAATAAAAGGGGGGGGGGGGGGGGAATACAGCAATGATAATTACACCCAATGTGATGAATGAAATGTCATTATTTGCTCAGGCTGGCACACACCACTCTCCCACTGGTCACTGTAGTTTACTGCTGTAATGACAGAGTTTTCCTTTCTATGAGGACTCAAAGGCCATGTACACACTTGAATGTCCATTCACCTTTTAGTGCTAAATCCTGTTCTGTACACACAGATTGTAGTAATTTACAGGAGTCACAACCTCATTCTACAACCACATTTTTAGACAACCATATTTATAGAAATTCTATGCGGTGTGTTACAGAACTGAACCGAACAACTACTTGTTGATGACACATTTTAACATGCATCAGAGATGTTTCCCTCTTCATTATGAGAGGTTTAGGAAATCACAGGGAAAGCGGTACAAGCCTTGACACATTTGTGTTGCTAGATCTTGTTAGAAAAACAGCGAACAAGAACAAACACTTAAAATATGACCGAAATATCGCAACCTACTAGCCTGGAAATCTAGACGCACCCTAGCATAAGCAAATCTAATCTGCCGCGAGTGTCGTCTAGCAACTTTCAATACACTTCTGAGCTGTAAAGGCCAAACTCTTGTTGGGCCAATCACATCGTGTATAGAGTCGGTGGGCGGGGCCATAATGACGACGGCCGAGTTGCGTTTGCGTGCTTTTAGCAAACACAGAAACTGGCGAACGGCGGTCTTTCGAATCAGCTTTGACCGTGACTCTGGAAGACTTGGAGTTAAGCTTTTCTCTGAGAAAAGAACAAAGAACGACACTGAAGTCATTCTTAAGAAGGGAAGATGTGTTCTAAGTTTTGCCGACCGGATACGGCAAATGTTTAATGTATCAACTAGCTCCGTTTCACCCTCGTTGTTCTGGTTGGTTGTAGCGCTATCCTATCGCGTGCAGAGGGAGTTTGAAAGACAACCGTTTATCCCGCCCCTCGGATTGAGCTGTCAATGGTGAGTTTCCAGACCAAACATCTTGATGTGGGTTTGGCTGGTCAGGCTAGCAACCCACAGCTGCTCGCTTTAATTACTCCGTTAACCTGATTGCTTTATGAGCCAAGCTGAAAAACAAGTTTTATAATAAGAGGACATGGCTCGCTTACAAACATAAACAAAACACAATGCCTCCGTCAACTGTGCTTTAAGCTAAAATTGCTGAACACAACAAGTCTTTTGTCACTGTAAGCCTTGGTTTAACGTCTCATCCGAAAGACGGTGCTCTTTGTCAGTATAGTGTCCCCATCACTATACTGGGGTGTTAGGACCCACACAGACCACAGGGTGAGCACCCCCTGCTGGCCTCACTAACACCTCTACCAGCAGCAACCTGGTTTTCCCATTTGGTCTCCCATCCAGGTGACCAGGCTCAGCCCTGCTTAGCTTCAGTGGGAAACCAGTCTTGGGCCACAGGGTGATATGGCTGCTGGCAATACATGTAATAAACAGAATCATTTACCTACATATATTTTACTAAAATTGTTTTAATAAATGAAAAATAACATTTTGCAAACAAATCGTAAAATCTTTGAACTGATACATTGAAACTGACAGATTAACACTAAATGGCCTATTAAAAAGCACATTGAAATCATTAGGTTACAATATTTACAATGTTGCTTAATTTTTTACTATTTAATTTTATGCCAGCAAAATCATTGCAAATATACCACTTAGTTTAACTAGCATCACTTTATAATCCTACCATAAATCTTAATCCTTAATTTACAAGGTAAAAATCCCTTTAAGCAGAGGCAACTAATTTGAATGCAAAGACATGGACCAATCAGCATGCAGACACCTCAGGACAAGGAATGCAGGTGTACAAAAAAAAATGGAGAGATGTGAACTCAGCAGTGGCTGAGAGGACTCAACACAAGCTGCCCAGAGAGGTTATGCAGGAGGGCTCGGCTAATAACTGCTAGTTATGCTGTATGTGTGCTGATTGCTGAAATACATGATTTTTGCAGCTTGATAAATATACTTCATTACTAAAACAACACAATTTCTGAGTATTTAACCACAACTTAATTTTGTGGTCAGTCCACTAAAATATGTAAAACTGAACATTGTAAATTAACTTAATTTGTGCTCAGAATACATTAATCATTTATTTGCATTAACAAACAGGATGTTTATGTTTATTCATGACTTCAGAATTGTTTTATTTTATTTTTCAGTGTAGGACTGAATTGACAAAGTAAATGTTGGAATGAAGTGTTATTTTATTATCTGCTAGAGAGTTTAGTTATGTTTGACATTTAACATTTTGCGATGGCTATGACATTCATTGTTTCATTCCATTAAAATATCCCTGATTATGTCAAGGAGTGACAAACTAAAAATGAATCAAAAATCAATCTATTTCATGTAAAACACTTGCCTTACAAAGTAAAAAGCATTTACTTATTCACTTATTATATTTGTTGATTTTACACTTAGTTAAGTGTGCTGATGTGTGAAATAAACATGAAAAATATGCAAAAAAGTGCATAGTGCATGAACACTCGCTCCAAGCTATTCTCATGGTGCCAGACTTTTGACTAATGAAAAGTCTAGTTTATTAGGGCAACAAACTTCCTCCTTAAACAGGAAGAATTTACTAGAGAAATGTGTGTAGATGAAAATTTCAATTTGTCCAAAAATAATAAGTAGTTTTTATATCAAAGAAACATGTGAAAATAAAGCAGTATATGTCTAGTTTACTTGTTATTAAGTGCACCAGCAGATCTGATGGCATGAACCTCTCATACATTTGGCAAATCCACTGATGAGTTCCCCCTCAGAAGTGTTCATTGCATTATTCCAGGATGTTTTTTCCCGGGGGACTAATAAAGACCTCGGCGAACTGACTCTTGGATGTTGTGTAAATTCAGCCAATTGGATTGAAACTGCAGCCATGTCATGCCATTTCTTTGTGTGAACAGACCGTAGGAAGCCTGTGAGCGTGCCGACTGAGACTGAGACTAATTCCAAGCTACAAATTATGCTGGGCCATGACTCAAGCATATGTGGCCTCTCTCATCACACCAGCACTGTCACTAACCTGAGTAAACAGTGATCCATCAAACAGAGTATCAGAGAGCCACCAGATGCTGAGTTTTACTAACCAGCCAGTTGACCCCTGAAGCATTTTTAAAATGACATCCATCCCAGCCGACTCAAAACCAAAGCACAGGACACATTCAAAGCTTTAGAATCACTCACCAGACTCCTGTCAAATATCTCTAACAAACACTCAAACATTAAGTCAAGGACAGCAGAACAGATCAGTGATGGGGTAGGATATAATTCTCTCTAGAGGGAAATGAAGCAAGATGTTAGAAGTCAGAAGTCAAGCCCTTCTGCTTTACATCCAGGCTATTTTTGTGTCCTCTTAAAAAAGAGGAACATGTCTTTCTGAAAGAGGAGTTTGAAGGTCCAAATTAATGTATTTCTAAATAACAGCCTGTTATCAACTGTATGGCTATCATTTGAAGCTTATTTCTAAATAATAGTCTACATACTCAAACCCACACTGTGTGGAGAGCGCAGACACATTTTGACACATTCAGTGAGTGTTTCTTCAACGATGAGCATGTTTGACCCTGTGGACGTTTAGATGGGTAAAAAAAACCTCACTTAAAATACACTTCTCACTGTTCGCTGGTTTATTTCTAAATCCCACAATTTCCTTTCGACGTTTGTGTTCTTGTGTTTAACAGTATTCTGTGGTGAACATAACATTTCAAACATTTTTGGAATTAAAAGTGTTGTTTTATAGGTTAGGCAACCTTTCGTGAATTGTAAATATGCATAATTAAATTACACATGGTATATATATATATATATATATATATATATAAACACTCACCTAAAGGATTATAAGGAACACCTGTTTAATTTCTCATTAATGAAATTATCTAATCAACCAATCACATGGCAGTTGCTTCAATGCATTTAGGGGTGTGTTCCTGGTCAAGACAATCTCCAGTGGTCGGTTGCACCAGCTTTGCGTAAAGCCTAGTTCGCACTGCCCGATTTTTGCCCCGATTTTGACTTGCCGACAGGTTTTGTGAAATCGCGGACAAATGCCCGAAATCATAGGCAAATCAGTGCTCGTGCACGCGAGTGACAATCATGCGGTGTGAATGATCAAAGACGCGATCAGAGAGAATTGGCATGCTAAATATCTGGACCTGCCGGCGATTCAAACTCCTGCTGTGTGAAATGAGTTCTGACTGAAAATGACTCCGGCGATGACCGAAAGCCAATGAAAGAGTGAGATACAGGACTGCAGGAGGTTTAGGGAGGAGTTATAGACCAGATTATCCGTATTTTAATAGATATATTTACAGTTCTATCAAACAGAAAAAAAAGGCCAAACATTTGCACATCCAGCCACAGCAGCAACACATTACAAAATTATTTATTCACCTCAAACTGTCTTTGCAGAACACAATCCATCAATTATCTCTGCCATAATCTTTTTTCTTTTTCTCCACAAATCAGCGCACATACAATTTGAAGCAAACTTTGTGCAGTTTTTCAGTTTTAATAACAATTCCAAGTCTTGCGCGAGAACTCCGGTCTGACACACGTGTGATCTCGCATTGTTTACTTGTCACATCACACGTGTAGTTGGGAAACGTAGTTTGCACACCTGTGAGAGAGAGCTGTTGGCAACTCTTCCTCCTGTACAGTCATGCAGTGTGAACTCCTCTGTCGTCAAACCATCGTGCAGTGTGAACACAGCAG